>NC_134830.1:164538163-164897737 GCF_004210375.1 Tachypleus tridentatus | reverse complement strand
AATCGTTTCCTTCTATGTGTTACCATTCGTATAGTTATATATTTCAACCTATAATTTTTCTGTTATTGTTGAACTAACAATGTAGTTGTACACACTTTTCATATTTTATTGTTGTTGGTAAAGACAATACTGTGGAACAGCGTGTGTTTACCGCGGTGTTTGTGCAGGTGTAATAACATGAATTACAGTGTGTTGTTTGTTTATCCTTTGCTTTCCTCTGTGAAGAACACGTAGTTTCAGCAACCGCTGTGTCTTTGGAAGTTTTTATTACAAACAGGGATTAGTCACGTGGTCCTGTTTATTGTGGCTCTGCTTCCCGACACTGAGCTGGAATTATTCCACCAGAATCCCACTGCACCAAAGGAAACCGGTAATGTCCTGTTCGTGATTGACTACTGAATCACACGAACTAAAATAATGTCCATCCAACCGTTGCTTTGGTCAATAAAAACCAGTGACCATAATGTAGTGTTAGGGTGTAGTTGCTACTACTGTAACTCTGTTAAAGGAATTAATGAAACGCCAAACCCTGAGATATAAAACAACAGGGGAGACTCAGGTTACCAAGATTTGGGGCCCTATTAAAACGTCTCAGCGACATGAAGATTTGTTACTTATAAAGTAAAAGAACATAAATTATGGTTATAACAGTTTCGTTACCTAGATAATCTTACGAGCGAAACGAGAAGCTAATATCAGATGTAATGAAGGTACATGCAAGGTCTCACAATTCTTGACCCTTGTCTAAACCCATCGTGATAGCACCTGGGAGGTAAGGGAGAAGATAAATCTATTTCAGATCTTTGTCACAGTAAAAGTTGAAATGCGTAACCGAATTGACAGCGAGTTTCTAATTTGTACAATTTAGAAGAAACGTCATCACAAGAAGCAAAGGCCGAGTGGTTAACTAAAGCTACTATGCCAGTTTCTTCAATTGCTCATGGTTTAAAGTTCCCAATTTCATCACCATTAACTGTTTCGTTTTTATTTCGTGGGGTTCTATAAGTGTAGTTTCTATGCAAACAAACAAAACGAAGCCACCTTCACTTTGTTCTCTCTCAATGGGCGTATGAAATACACCGAAGGATTGAAGGTTCGCGTCTCCTACGCTCAAACACATGCGACACAAGAATAAATGGTCAAATTTCGAAATCGCTTAGACAAGAGTACCTCAGTAGAGGACAGCGGGTACTGCTTTTCTTGCCATGTCCACAGCGGGTGCTGTTGAGTAGCGACTTTCCCACTAGTTTATCAGTTCAAAAATCAAGGACCGCGGCGCACAGATGATTCTTTATGTAACTTTGCTTACAAATTCCAAAAATACAAATAAACAAACTATCACTTTTATAACGTGCTCGCAGCAGTTCAACAGCATCACAACTCGAACTCCGGCCTTTTCGATTTGGAGCCAGGCACGCTTACCACTCGATTACCCCCTTCAATGAAGCTCAAACATGGTCAGGTTGTATCCATTGTCAAAAAAGTGCGTAAAAATGTACTTTGTGTTCTTTCATTAAGGGCCCGGCATGGCCAGGTGGGTTAAGGCGTTCGACCTCGTAATCTGAGGGTCACGGGTTCGAATCACCGTCACACCAAACATGCTCGCCCTTTCAGCCGGGGGACGTTATAATGTTACGGTCAATCCCACTATTCGTTGGTAAAAAGAGTAGCCCAAGAGTTGGCGGTGGGTGGTGATGACTAGCTGCCTTCCCTCTAGCCTTACACTGCTAAATTAGGGACAGCTAACGCAGATAGCCCTTGAGTAGCTTTGTGCGAATATCGTTAGAGGGCGCTAGCAAGACACACAATGTACATAAATATATATATATAAGAAAGCATCAGGAAACTTCCATCCCCATGATATAATTTTAAATAATATTACTCTAACAATATATTATTGTTTTCTATGTAGCCACATTCGAATAAAGGTTAAACCCATCTAAGCGTGGATAAAACATAAGGAAAGGAGAGCTTAAAAATAAAAAAAAAGTTTCTTAAGCTCTCACGCTGTCAAAACTCCGCAAGTTTTGCGACTTTTTATCATATGTTTGACTGATCGAACTGACAGAATCCGACGTGAATATTCTACGAGATCAATACTTATATCTTCACGAGATACAAACGTACTTCAAAAATAGCGAAACTAAAATCATAAGAGATATTTTTATGTAAGGTTTTGTTTTCTACCTAAGTGATAATTTAAAAATTTGATGTTGAAGAGACGTCAGACGATTTTTGAGAGATGGTGTGACGTCTCATTTACTCTCATAACAAGGATCATTAGTCATATATGGTGACGAGATTAGATTGAGGGAGATTACGCTGCCAGGCGTCGTGAGCCTTTCAATGAATTAAATCCGAGTACAACAGACTGAAGGAACAAAATACAAAATGTCGGCTGCTGAACTCTAATCTTGAAATGATGGAACTCTACTAACAGTTTTTGTTTGTTTGTTTCTCTTTTAGAAAAAAAACCCTTCAAGGATAGACTTAAGTTTCCTTCTAAAAGGTCATGGTCGTGATGAAATTTGCGATCCAATTCCGATGGAAAGCTCTGTAAAATGAACTCAGTTCAAACACAAACAGCAAATATTGAGTTAATGATAGAGAACTGGAAAGTTAATTCAGTGAGTGATTCGATGCTTTCCAAGCTTCCAGTCAAGTTTTGAGTGTTTTGTTGTTTTTTTTTGTTTGTTTTACATGGCATTGTAAAGTGCATTCAGCTATGGGCTGTAAGTAAGCGTTTGTTTATTTACAGTTTTCTTACAAAGATACATAAAGCCTACTTGGGCATAGATTACACAGAAATATAGTTTAAGACGGAACAATATGAGCAGTGACAGTATTTCCTTATTTATTTATTTCGGGTATTTGTGGGATGTTACCCACGAGCTATCTTCGTTAGTCATCCATAATTTTGAAAAGATAGGGGAAGTAGCTCGTAAGCCAAACCCATCGCCAACTTTTAGCCTACTTCTGTCTAACTGAATAAGGAGATTTGACCTTCACTCTTGTAGTACATACACGACCCCAAAGTGCGGAGCGCGTTTTCGTGGCAACAAGAGGCGAAGTATGAACATTCGGAAGCATAAGGTCACATCGTGCCCGGCTGTGAATGCAATTACATTTAAATAGAGTCCTTATGTGAAATCTACTTTGGCGTAAGCCTAAACTATCCTATGTTTTACGCCGATTTTTAATCGGTATGTTAAATAAAGTTTCACTTGCTGTTCCTATAAAAATGCAACAGATTGAACGAAAGATTTCGCTGTACTGGTAGAAATCATAAAGACTTGTTCAGGTCCAAATTGAAACTTCCAAGACGGAACTATCGTCTGTACTTAATGGTGTTAAAAAACCGGGGAATACGGCAAGCACCAAGGGATCGTCTTGGAACAATTTGAACCCCAATCATTACCTAAGCAAAGTACGGGTCTTGCAACAGGTGAATCAACAAACACAAAGGATAGTGAACAAAAAAAAAATTGCTCACGTTTCTCAGACAACAGTAAGCAATATATTAATGAAAGTTCTTCATATGGAAAAGCGCCCGGCATGGCCAGGTGGGTTAAGGCGTTCGATTCGTAATCTGAGAGACGCGTGCTCGAATCCATGTCGCACCAAACATGCTCGCACTTTCAGCCGTGGGGGCGTTATAATGTGATGGTAAGTCCCACTATTCGTTGGTAAAAGTGTAGCCCAGGAGTTGGTGGTGGGTGGTGATGACTAGCTGCCTTCCCTCTAGTCTTACACTGCTAGATTATGGAGGACTAGCGCAGATAGCCCTCGTGTAGCTTTGCGCGAAAGTCCAAGACAAACCAAAACAACGATATGGAAAAGCTGTACAAGTCAAATGTTCACAAAGTATTCCATAGCACATCTGTTCAACTGTCGCAAACTTCAAGCTGTGTTCGTTATTTTGTGTTATTGGACTGTTACGACAGGCACTTGGAAACAGTCGTTCTTGTAAACCAAATGGATGGCTTATGGAAAGCATATAGGAGCAGTAGTAGAAATATACTTTGGAAATGACAACTTAACGATGGAAATGTTTGCAGTGGAAATCACGCATCAGGACTATTATCACTGTGCAAGGTCATCAGATAGAGCATGACCAGACATCACGACACAGATTTCAAAATCGTTTTATTATCCAATATTCAACCACTGTACGCATTCTTGAAAATAAATTATGAACTCGGTTTCATCTCTTGAGGAGTTCACTCGAGTTATATTTCTAGAAAACTGAAATATGTGGGCACTTGAAATGGGTCGGCGTATCCACCTTTTTTCCTACTGACATCATTTTAAAACGTGGCCATAGAAATTCGCATGACACCTTCTGACGTCATCTCTCTGGTAGTTTTACGTCTCTAATCTAATCCGTGTTAGTTTGTCACCCTCTGGCTCCAAAGTACTGTTGATGGTTTCCGAAAGAAAGCAGGAAAATGCTGATTAATGACGTACGACGATATGAGCAAATGAATTGGGAAACATCCGGAAAGAAAACCATTTTGCTGGTGTAACTGCGCACTCTTGCGGAGTTACTGAAGAACCTTGCGGGAATCGATAAACGTGTGGGTTGCAAATAACTGTTGTAAAAATGTGCCTAGAATAGGGTTCTTGTCTTCTCGTTAACGTCGACTTAAATATCCAAGAAGAGATATTTGTCAGACTTATCGTTTTTTAGTTTAACAGTGTCACGTAAAGAGTTCCACCGTGATCAAGTCGGTTCTCCTAGTTTAAGCGAAAAAGGCTTATTCGCTCTCGTGTTTAATAATACTAAGAACACACACCAACACTAAGACCAATGAAATCAGCTAAAAGTCAATTTCGAGTTACATGATTTTATTCTCTCTAGGATTATAATAATTTGGGTTTTAGTTTCCAAGCTACCTTTCAGAATCAACTGCTATCGATTCTTAATTATCGTAATTAATTGTTTTATAAAGAGCTTTTATTTTATTTTTGACGGCACGTTTCCCTGGGGTGGTTAAACGATTATTTCTTCACTGATAAAACACGTGTGTTCTAATTTTTTTTTCACACGAATAATCAATCAAACATGTTTATAATGTTCCACGTCTCTAATTCTTTTATTTTTTACATTTCCCTTATTTTAATTTTCTTTCGTAATCTATGCTTATTGAAAAATGTCATATACATAATCAATACATTACGAATTCTTAAATCATCTTTCGAAGAACATTAAATGTTCAATAAAGCTTCTGCTTTTACAGGTCTTTCATTAGAGGGCGCTAGTTTACTGCTTCAAATATGATTTGCCATTAGTATAATTTCGAAATTGTTAAGACTAATTTTAAGGGTTGGTACTGAAACTTTGGGCTGCTTCTACCGACACATCTGTTGTGGGAGAGTAATTATAAAACGTTGTTGATTGGTTACAGGATGTTTGTATACAACTATAGAAAAGATAGTCTGAATATAGCTGTCATTTATTTTGAACTGATGGACTAAGTAAAGGAAATGCAGAGAATCCAGAGTGGCTGGCTACCTGATGAGTGGAGAGAGGCTGCACCTTATCTCCATGATGTATCTCCCACCTTTGTGTGTGTCCCAGGCCACGCTGGTGTCAAGTACAATGAAAAGGTTGACCAACCTGCAGCAGCAGCAGAACCAACAGACCAGATGTCACTCTTTCCTCAAGATATAGCCTAATTTAGCAGTGTAAGACTAGAGAGAAGGCAGTTAGTCATCACCACCCACAGCGAACTCTTGGGTTACTCTTTTACCAATGAATACTGAGACTGACCGTCTCATTATAACGGCTGAAAGAGCGAGCATGTTTAATGTGACGGGGGATTCGAACCTACGACCCTCATCTGGCCATGCCGGGCCTTTTTCTGATCTACTCCACCAAATCTTTTCATTTCTATTTCCGCTCCATCTATGTAGTTTGACATTTCTAGTTCCAACTAAAGGAAGTGTAAGGCGGCCACCTAACTTTGAATGTGGGTTTGACCAATTAAGGTGACATTCACGAAAGAACTGGAGGTTTTGAAAGGAGGTTTTATTATAAATATTTAGTTGAAACTTAGATTACACATTGATATTTTATTAAATATTTAAAAAAACGTAATTTATTTTGGTTGGATTTTTTTTTCACATAAATTTGATTGAAATTGACTACCAAGACGATGTAAAATATTTCACTTTTAAACCCATAACAACCGCAATTTAGTATCTGAAGTCACTCACCGTAAAGTAATCACATTATATTTTTAAAAACTGAATTTGGAATTCGTTTCTTTTGTGGCATGTTTGGCTGTCTATAATTATTCGTTGTTTAAAATAAATGAAGTGAAATTCCCCAGTTAATACACACTCTCTAATCATAAAAAAGTCAAATTGCTTATCTTAGGTCAATGTTGTCCAAGAAAGAAAATAACTAGTCGAGCCAGTGTGTTTATGCATTGCGAGACTTGAAAAGCAGTTATATATTATTCGCTCTAGATGGCAGCACATTGTACCTGATGATGTAATCGCGCAAAGCCACACAACAGTTATCTGCGCTAGCCTTCCCTACTTTAGCAGTGTAAAACTACAGGGAAGGCAGCTAGTCATCACCGCCCACCGCTAACTCTTGGGTTACTCTTTTACCAACGAATAGTGGGGGTTGACCGTCACATTATAACGCTCTCACGGCTGAAAGGGCGAGCATATTTGGTGTGACGGGGGATTCAAACCCGCGACCCTCAGATTATGAGTCGAACGCCTTAACCCACCCGCCCATGTCAGGCTTTTCACTTTTTCCATATCCGAGTTAGTTTCTTACTTTGCAAGTTTAATTAATATGTGCCTGTGGTTTCATTGGAACCTGACTATAGTTTCTACGTTCACCGATTCCATATGAATGTTTAGTTTTACCTTAATCTGTGATTTTCACTCCATGCTGATTATAGCTTTGTAAGAATAGTCATCACTACCCACCGCCAACTCTTGGGCTACTCTTTTACCAACGAATAGTGGGATTGACTAACATTATAGTTCCCCTTCGGTTAAAAGAGCGAGCATGTTTGATGTGACGGGGATTTGAACTCACGACCCTCAGACTACAAGTCGAGTACCTCACTGTAAATTCCCACCGAAAATGTTTTCCTAATTAATGAATAATATTGATTCTACCCTACGTTTATCAGTAATACCATACTTCGCTCACCACATTGTCTCTTTCATCTGTAAATTTCTAACATAAAATGTTAAGAAATAAATCTTTAAGATAATACCGATCAGACAAACATTGCGGGTTCGAATCCCCGTCGCACCAAACATGCTCGCTCTTTCAGCCGTGGGTGCGTTATAATGTGATGGTCAATCCCACTATTCGTTGGTAAAAAAGTTGGCGGTGGGTAGTGATGACTAACTGCCTTCCCTCTAGTCTTACATTGTTAAAATACCATTTAAAATTGATATTAAAATTGATAAGAAAGTAATCTTAAATTTTAAAAGTTTAACTCGTGCTTGCGAAACCAAATGTTTATAAAGAAAAAGTCGGGGAGGTTGAGGGGGGGATTAATATGTTGTTTTTTTTGTGTGCGTTTTTTCACGAATGTGGAAATATCATAAATCTTTTTCACGGCTACGAAAAGCTAGCTCGAATCTGTATGGAGATTTTGATCCAATAATCTCCACTAGCAATAGGTGACCAGAGCTGAATCATTCCACAACGATAGAGTATCTCATCCCAAGAAGACTAGACGGTCGTATACCATCAGAGATCATTAGCTTAGCACTCCGAAACCAGTGTTATATACGCAGAAGCACGAGATGCGTGCCTGCTGCGAGCTTGCCAGTTCTTTCCGAATGCTTTGTTAGATGCAATATTTAGTTTCCGGTGATATATGGCTGGTACATTAAACTTGGTTTTGAAAAATGACCTATTCTAGGTGCATAAAGAAATTAGAAGACGAAATCTGAAGGTGGCTGTATCGTGTCTTTATTTTTCCATAAATTTAAAAGTATCCGTCTAGAAACAAGAAAAAGGAATAAATTTGAACGTAAGGAGACAGCAAAGATATTTATTTACGTGATAAACTAGAAATGGCCTATTTATCTAGAAAGGGGAAAAATTAGACGGATAAGCTTGCACACGATAAGACACTTCTGTGTTCTTTTCTTTTTTTTTTTACTGTTTTTTTAAGTTAAGCACATAACACAATGGACTATCTGTGCTCTGCCCATCAGGAGTATCGAAATCCGGTTTCTGACGTTGGAAGTGCGCAGAAATACCTTTGTTTATGTGTTTATTTTGAAACAACATATTGTTACCTGCTGGTACAGCGGTAAGTCTACAGATTTACAAGGCTAAAATTAGGGGTTCGAATCCCCTTGGTGGACTTAGCAGATAGCCCAATGTAGCTTTGCTATAAAAAAAAAAAACACAAATTTATTTTTGGCATATAGACTAACTTAACAGCAGTGATTGAAAACAGTAGGATCGTGTCTATTATTTACCTCTGTATTACGCCCCAAAGTGGAGATGTCACTTGGCGATGGGGTGAATTTTATCAGCTAATGTTACATTATATGTTTTGCACATCACAGTTCACTGCACTCAACCCAAACGTGAAACAAATTCTGAGCACAATTATTTGAACCACGTCTTTTCGGGAAAGAAAGAGCTGAATCAAAGACTACACAACATACACAGTCAGACGACAAGGCTTAAACGAGGCATAATCGTATTTACTTACCTGCTAAACTTAACTCAAAGCCCCCTCTCTCAAAAAATAGTATATATATTAAAAATATTAAAATAAGAGACGTAACAAATACGTTAAAATAGAAACTAAGGATATTTGCGACCCAGGAAAACAAAGGAAAAACATAAAATGGATCCAGGACGTGATACAATAATAATGAATTTTGTTATTACACTTAAAGTGCTGTACTTGTAGCTGTGGGTGCTGTCAGCTAGTTGTTCTGCCTTTAAGCTTTACGTTAAAATTAGGGATGGCTATACCTGAACCATATTCAGGTTGCTTCCAGGTTTTCCTACATGTTTCACTGTACTTATTAAAAATAAATTTATATATGCGTATGTATTCACACAAAGTGATTCAAAAATCTATTGACCTGTTAATAGCCCAGAATTAGAGTGGCACAACTGAATAACTGATATGGAATAAGTTGTTGTAATGAGCCTACAATATGAAAGTATTAAGGTTAATTTATTCAAGACCATGCTCTTCGGAAGTTGTTGGCTTTGTTTTTTTGAACCTCGTGCGAAGTTACACGAGGGCTATCTGCGCTAGCCGCCCCTAATTTAATAGTGTAAGAGTAGAGGGAAGGGAGCTAGTCATCACCACCCACCGCCAGTTCTTGGGTGCTACTCTTTTACCAACGAATAGGGGGATTGGCCGTCACATTATAACGCCACCGCGGCTGAAAGGGCGAGCATGTTTGGTATGACGGGGATTCAAACCCACGACCACCCTCAGGTTACGAGTCGAGTACCTTAACCACCTGGCCATGCCGGGCCTTTCGGAAATTGTTTTAATACGAATTATTTAAACAACATTCATAAATAAATAAAATACCAGTTAGTCCGCTGAGTAATAGTAGATTGGTTATTGTAACGATGTAGTCGCGTGCTATTCAAAAACCTCAAATATTTTATTTATATCTGTTGAGTAAAGGATTATACGTTATATAAAATAAATACTTCAAACGTTTTAATATAAAAAGGTGCAGATAATAACAGAGAAAATATTTTAAACCGAAAATTCCAGTAATTGTAATCAGAAAATAGTTCTTAGGCATGTGTGTGGCCTTTCCATCTAGCCACACTAGATATACCCAACCATAACAAAGGTTATTGCACAAACCTAGGTTTGACGTGCTTACACAAACTACCGACATTTTACCTCAGTCTGTCTGTGAAGGACCTAAAATGGTAAGTCCACCAAGCATACTGACCCTTTCAGCCACGAGATTATTATAATGTTAGAGACAATTCCACTATTCGTTGGTAAAAGAAAAGCCCGAGAGTTTTGGTGGGTGACGTTGACTAACTGCTTTCCCTCTAGTCTACTACTGTTAAATTAGGGACAGCTATCTATAAGTGAAATTCAAAAAGAGACGAAACCAACCTAAAACGTTAAAGTATTCAAATAAACGCCCTACATAAAATATCACACGAATGTGATGCAGATGTTCTCGAATCATCTGGATAATAACACAATTCACCTGAAAAACATTTTAACGTGGTCTTACTGTATGGGTAATATCCCCAAAATATCAACGCCGCTGTCAGACTACACGATAGAGTTGTTCACAGAAGAATGCCTTTGTTTTTTAACGCCGGCTGCGTACTACATGCTCATTTACCCATAGATACCGTGCGTGTAGACTAAGAACAGCAACCAGTACTTACAATGAAACTGACATATTACTGTCAGGATGTTTACCTCATCTGCTTGTAACTATTGTTGTTGAGCGACTTAGGCAATTCTCTGTTTAAAATAAACATTTCTAAAAATATTGTTTATTTCTATACAATAGAGATTTCTGATATATGGTGCGTATTAATATAGGTTTCGAGGGACATGACCACGAAAATGGCACTGAATGGCCTCAATTATATTTCACACTTTGAACTCGCAATACCCATTTCCTTACCATTCACAAATATTTTTTTATGTATCTCTTCACTTATGAATTACTGGAGAAATTAAAACTATGGGCACGTCACAAGTTCTAATACTTGTGTGTTGTTGTTTTTTACCTCCAGTTACTATTATCACACGTTCCGGCCCGGCATGGCCAGGTGGGTTAAGGCGTGCGACTCGTAATCTGAGGGTTGCGGGTTCGCATCCCCGTCGCACCAAACATGCTCGCCTTTTCAGGCGTGGGGGCGTTATAATGTTACAGTGAATCCCACTATTCATTGATAAAAGATTTGGCGGTGGATGGTGATGACTAGCTGCCTCCCTCTAGTCTTACACTACTAAATTAGGGACGGCTAGCACAGATAGTCCTTGAGTAGCTTTGCGCGAAATTCAAAAGAAACAAACATCACACGTTCTCAAACAGAGAGAAACAAGAAACTCGAATTCTGGTAAAATAAAAAGTATTTATTCACTTAATACAAGCCCCCCTCCCAGTAACACAGCGATATGTCTGCGGACTCACACTGCTAGAAAACCAGGTTTCGATGCCCTTGGTGGGGAGAGCAATGACAGCTCTTTGTGAAGGTTTCTGCTTAATTCCGAACCCAAATCACAGAAGCGGATACGATCCATGGATGTAGCTTTAATGGTCCTTCAATGACGGTCGGATACTTGGTCTTTCAGACAGAGCCATGACCAAATGTTTTGCATCGCCCTAGAGTTATTTGTTTGTTTGTTTTAATTTCGCGCAAAGCTACACGAGGGCTATCTGCACTAGCCGTCCCTAATTTAGCAATGTAAAACTAGAGGGAAGGCAGCTAGTCATCACCACCCACCGCCAACTCTTGGACTACTCTTTTACCAACGAATAGTGGGATTGACCGTCACATTATAATGCCCCCACGGCTGAAAGGGCGAGCATGTTTGGTGCGACGAGGATTCGAACCCACGACCCTCATATTACGAGTCGAACGCCTTAACCCACCTAATTCGTAAATTCGAATAAAAGCTCATGAATAGCGTTACGTTTAAAGGCTGGATGGATGAATCTAAGAGATAATTAAACTCATCAGCGCCTCGTTGAAACCGTGCTTGAGAAGGTTAACGTAGCATTTAAATCATGGAAACTACTGCAAATATCACGAACTGCCTTCTGGGAGATTTTTACGATGCCATTTTATAGTTTCATTGTTTGAATATTAAGTTTGAAAAAGTCTAAATTACGTTAAAATAGTTTTTTTTTGGTTTTTTTATTATCCCTCATTTAAAAAATTCTAGAGTTATGCGGAACGTTTGGCCATAGCCGCTCACTGAATTTTATCTAAACAAACATGCATTTCTCAAAGAATGTTGTTCTTGTTTGAAGTCGAGCGCAAAGCTACAGTGGGCTAGCTGTGCTCTGCCCACCATGGGTGTCGAAACCCGGTTTATAGCGTTGTAAGTCCTCAAAAATACCGGTGTGCCATTTGGGTTTCTCGAAATATCGGAATAAATAGGCTTAGGGAGAGATGTGCAACTTTAATGGGATATTTAGAAGATATAAGGATAACTTTTTCAGTGAGAGATACAAGTTTAATCGGGTTTTTAGAAGACAAAAGGATAACTTACTTGGAGGATACTTAGCGGGCGATGAAACTTCAATCGAGTTTTCAGACAATTAGAGGATAAACCTCTTGCTCTTGAGATATCCCAGATATTCTTGAAATAAACTGACAGTGATGTACGAAACAAGCCAGTAATTCAGAGTTCATGGTTCTATGAGATAACATCAGGGTAAGAAATAAGTCTCCTATTAAGGAGATAGAAGATAAATCAGTTTTTACAGTATGAAGGATAAACATACTTAATTTTAAGATAACTGAGAAGTCTTTCTCTGTCATGGAGGTAGGAAATAAAGCAAATGTCGTTTGGCTAAGGGTTATCTTATCCGATTCTACTATGATCAAAAGTTACTACTTGAGTATCCTGCAAAAATGTTTATAGTTATAGAATTAATATTTTGTTTGTTTTGAAGTTGAGCACAAAGCAACAAAATGGGCTATCTGTGTTCTGCCCGCCACGGGTGTCGAATCATGGATTATAGCGTTCTAAGTCTGCAGAAATACCGCTGTGTCACTGGGAAGCATCAGAAGTCATCAACAATTCACTTTATTCTGAGGTCAGAGCTGATTGTATATACAAAGAGTATTAAGTTACAGTTTGGACATTTGAACGAATTTTGCTTATTACTATGTTTTTGTTTTTGTGTGTGTCTAAAAACGTGTATACATTTCAAAGGTAGGCATTTCTTCTTGACCGGGTGTGGCCTAGTGGTTAGTGTGCTCCGATTGTTAATCGGAGAATTCATTGTTCGCAAATCTGTTACCCACTTAGGTGAGTGGCTCTCAGGTAGGAGTACTCCACTAATTGGCGGCAGGTCACATTGACGAGTTGCCTTCCCTCTAGCCAAGTGGGTTTAGGCGTTCGACTCGTAATCCGAGGATCGTGGGTTCGAATCGCCATTACACTATATATACTCATCCTTTCAGCTGTGGGAGCGTTGTACAGTGACATTGCTAAAAGAGTAGCCCAAGAGTTGGCGGTGGGCGGTGATGACTAGTTGCCTTCCCTCTAGTCTTACACTGCAAAATTAGGGACGGCTAACGCCGATAGCCCTCGTGTAGCTTTATGCGAAATTCAAAAACAAACAAATAAAACAAGTCTTCCCTCTCGTCTATTATTTCAAAATTTGGGACGACTATGTGAGCAGCTTTACGTGAACATTCTGAAAAACTATAAAACATAGGTTTGACTTGTGTTCAAAGTTCACTTTATAATTTCAATTTCAGTAAGAATTTAGATATTCATCGTTCAGGAATTACTCGAATACAGAGGATTAGCGACAAGAATAACAACTATAAAACATTGATAAACTTTGCAATAAATATCAGAAGGATTTGAAATATTTCATAGTCCATGAAATACGCTAATACAGAGGATTAGAAAGAATTGTCGAAAGGAATAATAAATATATAACTTTAATAAACGTTGCAATAAACACTAAAGGAATTTGGTTTAAGTATACTACAAAGCGATACGGGTTGTTCAAGGTGTAATTCTGTCATTTGATCGTATACCGAAACAAAGCAATTTCCTCCGAACTCTAGGGGTGAAAAAGGGAATTAAAACTGTGTTAAATATAATACGACATTCAAGGCTGATTAATAGGTTTGTTTCTGCAAGTTAAAAATAATTACTGAAAGTGTGACAACTACTGTTTCAGATTCAAAATTTCTCGAAATTTTTATATTAGAAAGTCGAAATAATTCTTCTTCACAGTTTTAGATTTTTCACGTAATTAATCGAAATGTTCAAAGGAAAGATTTCTGTGATTAAAAGAAATGCAACGTTAAGTCGAAAAAAAAACGCTAGAAATTGCGTGTCCAACAAGAATCCTACATTAGTATCAATCAAGTTACTTGCGCGCAGGTTTGGCTTGTGTTGGATTTGGCGCAAAGCTACACGAGGGCTATCTGTGCTAGCCGTCCCCAATTTAGCAGTGTAAGACTAGAGGGAAGGTAGCTAGTCATCACCGCCAACTTTTGGATTACTCTTTTACCAACGAACAGTGGGATTGGCCGTAACATTATTACATCCCCACGGCTGAAAGGGCTTGCATGTTTGGTGCGACCGGGATTCGAACCCGCGACCATCGAATTACGACTCAAGTGTCTTAACCACCTGGCCATGCCGGGCCGCGTAGGTTAGACATGCTTACATGAATACTTCGGTTGATTTTCAATGCTATAACCGAACTTATTCACAATATAGTTTTGAGTTTTAAAAGGGTTGGAGATTTGCTTTCTAAAAACAGCTTTGTTAGCGAAGGATTAAGGGTGGAAAGAAAAAAAAATACATACCCACACACACGTATATCACAAATGGACTATGTATGATATAATGCAATCGTGAAATATCTTGTATATGTATGGCCCGGCACGACCAGGTAGGTAAGGAGCTCGCCTCGAAATCTGAGGGTGTGGATTCGAATCCCCGTCACACCAAACATACACACGCTTTTAGCCGAGGGGGTCTTATAATGACGGTCAATCTCACTATTCGTTAGTAAAAAAAGCAGCCCAGGGGTTGGCCGTGGGTGGTGACGATTATTTCTTGTCTCATACTGTTGAATTAGAGACGGCTAGCCCTAGTTTAGCTATGCGCGAAACTAAAAAACAAACGAACATAAACAAGATAATATATATATATTATCAACTATTAATTTTGCATGAATTACAACTGGGTTTAAAGTAATGGTTTTAGAACGAATTGAAATTTAGATACAACCAAACGACCGTGGTTTATTTTGTTGTACATTATTTGATCAACTCGCACAGTTCCTTCATTACTGTTAAACAGCACAAGTACACTACCTTTGAAAGAACACGCCATCTGGTGTAATTTGTCTAATTAATGTGTATTTTATGTTAAGAAGAAAAAAGAAAGAGTCGAGATGTGTCACGATAAACTCTTTCTCGTACAACCACTGTGACGAAACATTCACAAACCAGTTTCGTTTCACTGCTACATAAAATATTTATTACAAACATTTCCTTTATCTTCAGATTTATATTTTTATGAAAGTTCTAAATTCGTTTGGAATTAAAAAATGAAAGCTTTAGAAGTAACAAACAAGAAACATTTGCAGTCAGTTTCCTCAAAAAATATGTCGAGGTTATATGACGTCAGTTCTCTGTAGACTTTTGTTTGTTTGTGTAGTCAATCAAAGTTAAACAATCTCCTCTGACGTGTCCTCACTGGTGTCGAAACCCGGTTTTCAGCATTATTAGCTAAATTTGGCTAATAAAAAAGGACAAAGGTCTTAGATTAATTCACTCTAATTCTACCTAAAAAAAATTAAATGCCGCGACTGCTAAGGATTCTTTCTCGTTTATTTACTTGTAGGCATTGCGAGGTCCTAGTTTCAAAGTACATATTATTAAGTTTCACATTTGTGTGATGATAATAGTTTATCAAAGTTTATATTTGATGTATAATAAAACAAACAATTTATGCAGGGAACCATATTATACAATTACAGTAGTAATAAACAAATAACAATTTATAAAAATAACGACAACCATTTTATGTTGAAAATATGCTACAACGTTCTTTGAAACGTGCGGTATGCACTCTATATAAAATAACTTGCATTATAAATCGTTGTTTGTCATCGCATCATAACTAAAACAAAAAACTGGTCAGGTTCGCTCGTTTCCCGCCGAGTGGCGTACTGATTTATTATTTTGTGAGGAAAAACAACAAACTGCACATAATGCATCATCGTACAACGTATAAATAAACCGTGTTTTATCTACTAGTATGTTGGTATACCCATCTTTTTCGAAATTATTTTCGTTATATTATCAATATAAATGCAAAACTAGGTAGCGAAATTATTATATAATACCTATCGGAAGTTTAAAAACTTATTTGGCATAATACTTTCTTGTAGGCTTAACAACATGAAAGTGAAAACACTGTTCACGTAATAAAAAGCTTTTTAATTACTCCAAGAGTGCCTTCGGTGCCTTCACTACACCTTCTTATTACAAGGTTAACCTTTGTGTGCCTTTCCTTTAAACTTAACACACTTAGTGTGAAAGATTTTGAGTGACTTCCCTATAAACTTGTAATTACACTTAGAGTAAAAGTCTTAGCGTAGTGGGAAGACTATAGGAAATTCACACAAAATGTAAACACATTTTATGACTTTCTTATAGTTTTTCCATTACAATATGTGTAAAAAGCTCTTCTCACTTCACTAGGTGTAGAAAAACAAAAACTCGTGTGACTTTCTTATAGTTTTGATATAACATTCATTGTCTGACTTCCACGTAATCTTCTCATAAACCCCTTTGTGTGACCTCCATTCTCATTACAGTAATTGATCAAGTCTTCACGTGACTTTCCTATAACCTTCTCTCAGCATGTGTTAGGACAGTTGGCTATTGGTCACAACACCTGGCATGGTACTTCTTGTTATAAAAAGTACAATGAATATTGACTGAGTCCGTTTCGCTACCATTTGCAACCAGATAATTTCGTTTCGTTCTTACTCGAAGCCAATTAGTAATTGTTTCTAATACACTTCGTGATTACGAGAAATAAAGAATATACGTGTTTTGTTATGACAAAGTCACATCGGGCTTTCTGCTGTGTCCATTGAGGGGAATCGAACCGCTGATCTTAACTCTGTAAATCCGAGGACTTAGCGCTGTGCTATCAGAGGACAGGGACATGTAACAAGGTTTAAGCGCGTGGGAATACGACAATAATCAAGGATAAAGACAGTGTTTATCAAGTAGTAATAACATGTTAAAATCTGAGGAAATACAACAACGAACGATTTTAACGATAGAAGGAGCGACTTCGATAGTGTAAATGTATATATTATACATATAAAACGTATTCAGAGGATTCACTCCCACCCCTCAGGCTTTGAACAATGAGTGAATTTCATTCAAGGTGCAATTCGTAAGATGGTTTGTCTAACGTATTAAATATTCATCCTGTTAGGCTATAAATATCCATAATTTTGAGCCACTGATGAGACAAACGTAACTAAAAGTAAGGCCCGCAACGGAAAGACCACATTTGTAATGAATCCACAGTTAATATCGTGGAGCATGTCCAGTGGCATCGCGTCTCCCCACGGACGTGTGAAAACCAAACATATTTAGCCCAGGCTCGCACCTGCTCTCAACCTCACACATAACCAATACTTTCATGACTGTGCAAAAACGTACTATCCTTTCTGTATTTAGAAAGGCTGTCCTTATCGTATTAAGGACAATTTTCCAATTCTATAGGACAAGATTTTCCTGTAGTTGTAAGAAAGTTCATCTTTCATGCATTAAAGAACACTTTCAGTGTTTGGCAAGACAGTCCAGCAAGCCTGTCTGACTCGTATTAAGAAATATCCTTTGCACTAAACAATAACGGTATTCCCGTACTGAGCAAGACTGTCCAACCTATTTTCAGAAAGACCGTGTCGCTTGCACTAAACAAAAGTGGTCTGGCCGTATTAAACAAGACTGTCCACCGTGTATTGAAAGAAACCTTTCACGATATCATACTAAACATAACTGTTCTTTGCTTATTAAGGAAGGCTATCCACCTCGTGTTAAGGAAAACTGATCTCAATTAAAGAGGGTTTCTTGAGGAACGTGACGAAAAAAACCGTGGGTGGAAAGGGTTTCCGTGAATTCGGCAAATTACATATTTTATGGTCTTTATATCAGTGTTAAAAAACGAAAATTTCTCTTCGTTTTTTGGTTAAAGTCTCGTTTCACGTAATCAATAAAAATACGAACGATAAGTTTGCGAAAGTTAATATACGCGTCAAAAACCACGAGTGAAGGACAATTCTCACGTCTACGCAGCCTGTACGGTATTACTCTTCGAGTAACGACGGGAGATCTCGGAAAGCTAGTCCGACAGTATCGAAAGGAGTTCAGACCGACTCGCAGTGTCGGGTCTGCCTCGTGCAGACATGGCAAGAGAAGTAACGAAGATTGATGATTTTGATACAGGCTCGGTATCAAAATGAAATCGGCGTTGCTTTCAAACCGCCCGAAAAATCAAGTTGCACACGTTTAAACCCGATAAGAGACTGCTGCGTTCAATAACACGGATAAATTTGAACACAAAATGAACAGGAAGGAACTACACAATCCATGCAGTGTACTAACACCAAAAGGAACAAAACTAGATGATTGTTCCTCTTTCATATTATTCACAATTTAGGTGGTTTGCAACAGAAATGTCTCCGTGTGATACAAGGAGACAAGTCTCACACCAACCAGAGAGAGTTTGTTTGTGGGTTACTTAGTTTTCGTATGGTAGCATTAGAAGACGGAACATTTAGAACAACAGTTTTTCACAGAAGTCTTACTTTAGTGAAATAAGAAATCAAATCAATCACTCTAGCGATTTTGCTGCCTTGAAAAATAAACTTTTCTTCCTTCTATTTTTTGCTCTTTCATCATCCTTTAAAAAAACAAAAAAAACTAATGATTTGTTTGCTTACGTTTCCCTCCTCCAGTGGCTCAGCGGTATATTCACTAGAAACCGGGTTTCGATACCCTATTGTGTAGCTTTGTGCTTAATTACAAAACAAAGCCCCCCCCAGTGGCTCAGCGGTATGTCTGCGGACTTACAACGCTGAAAACCGGGTTTCGATACCCGTGCTGAGCAGAGCACAGATAGCCCATTGTGTAGCTTTGTGCTTAATTCAAAATAACAAATAACAAAAAAGAATGCTTTAAAAACAAAAAAAGCCCAGCATGGCCAGGTGGGTTAAGGCGTTCGACTCCTAATCCGAGGGTCGCGGGTTCGAATCCCCGTCACACCAAACATGCTCGCCCTTTCAGCCGTGGGGGCGTGATGATGTTACAGTCAATTCCACTACTCGATGATAAAAGAGTAGCCCAAGAGTTGACGGTGGATAGTGATAACTAGCTGCCTTCTCTTTAGTCTTACACTGATAAATTAGGGACTGCTAGCGCAGATAGCTCTCGTGTAGCTTTGTGCGAAATTCAAAAACAAACAAGCTTTCGTTTTTATTTTTACACCGTTCTCCAAGATTTGCTACATCGACTTTTAAGAACTAAGATTCTTTAATTTCATTGTAAGTTTATTATCGTATTTAAAGAACTAACATTTGCCGTTTTCGTCATATCTTTGGAATATCTTCTAATAATTATTTTTTTACAACCTTATAAAGTTTTCTAAAAACCTGACATTTATTATATTATTGTATATATTTTATTTTTGTTCTTAACCCGACAACGTGCCTTCCCTAACATCTCTCTCCCTCTCAGGAGTTAGGTGATCTTATGTACCCTGCAGGGTCAGGCACGCTTTGACCTCTACCTCCTTCCTTCACTTTAGTAATCATGCAGTATGAGTAGGCATGGCTACTGGTTTAGGGTAGTCCGAGTTTATTTGTAAAAACGGCTCGTTTCGGTTGAATTTTTTTTTTTTTTTACGTAGAGGAGTGAACTAAGTTTCGACCTTCTTCGGTCATCGTCAGGTTCACAAAGAAAGAGAGAGGTAACCGCCCTCTAGATTCCGATACTCAGTTACACAACCCCTTTCAAACATGTGGTCAGCTTCCGGTCAGTTACCGGTCATTGAATGGGGATCGTTCAATGGCAAAGTGTTTACATACATGATGAAGAGTATAGGGTTAACCACCCCTCCCTGAGGGACACCAGTTTCTGGAGTAAAGTATTCAGAAAAGATTCCCTCAACATTTATTCAACATTTTTTATTTTCAAAAAACTTAGATAACCAGCGTATAATTCCTCTTGGTATTTAATACATACCGAACCGTAGACCATTGTGCCATCCGGTGCCAAATTCTTTCACAAATGTCAAGAAAGCAAGAGACTGTGCATTGTTTTGTTTTTGTTAAAGTTATCTATTATTTCTTCAGTTAGTCTGACTAAGTGGTCAGTTGTTTGTGTACATTTCCTGAAGCTATTTTTCCCTAACATCCAATAGTTTGTTAGTTTTTGTTTAACATTTCGCGCAAAGTTATAGGAGGGCTATCTGAGCTAGCCATCCATAATTTAGCAATCCGAGACTGCAGGGAAGACAGTCAGTTATCACCATCAACCCCCCTTCCCCCAACGAATAGTGGGGTTGACTGTCACATTATAACGTCTACACGGCTCAAAGAGCGAGCATGTTTGTTGCGACGGGGATTAGCACCCGCGACCCTAAGTTTACGAGTCGAGCGTCTTAGCCACCTAGCCATGCGGGGCCAAGATCTAATGTTTAATATTTTTGTAATGCTCTCTAAAAACTAAAACTTGCAACGTCCTCCAGGAACAAACGTTTGTTTTTATTGTAAATTTAACAACGTATTCCGAGAAGTATCGTTTCTTATTTTTATAAGGCTTGTAACGTTCACTAAGAATTGATATTTGTTGTTTTTGTTATGTCTTGCAACGTCCCCTAGGTGTTTTGTTTTTATTATAACCTTACTGTATTTTAAGAAGTATCGTTTGTTAGTTTTTGTACCACCTTTCATGCCCTTTAAGAACGATCATTTGCTCTAAATTCAAAAGGTTCTCTAAAAATTGACATTTCACAGTTTTATCTTAGTTGTATTATTTTAAGCCTTATTTCAATCTTTCAATCTTTTACCTGCAATCATTCTAGTAAAACAGGTTTCATATCTTTTCTAAAAGTTCTAACAGAACCTGCAATCATTCTAGTAAAACAGGTTTCATATCTTTTCTAAAAGTTCTAACAGAACCTGCAATCATTCTAGTAAAACAGGTTTCATATCTTTTCTAAAAGTTCTAACAGACACCAGCAACAAGAAAGTTTAGCAGAAGAATAAAAAATACTTTTACAAACAACTGTGTTTTGTTATTTCTGTACTTAAAACCTCTAATAGAATAACATTTCTGTTAGTGGTTGAAAAAAAAAAAATCGCATATCTTGTCCAAAAGCCAAAGGCCAAGGGTCACTTAAGAATTCCAACAATAAGGCAAGCGTATCCTTACGTTGTCACTTAACAATAAGGTTTCGCCTATCTCTAATAATATAAACAATGAGGTGTCATCCACGTTGTACAAGATCCTAACAAATCAAATGTTTCATATGTTACTTGAAGATATAAATAAACAGTTGTCACTTCTACATCTTTAAGAACCACAACAATAGATAAGCTCTTTCTATGTTGCTAAAGGGCCAATAAATAACAGAAGTTTACTTCTCTGTAACTGGAAGTCGGGTTTTTCCATTATGTTGCCTATAATAATTCAGAAAGATTTCCTCAATGTGTTGACTAAGGTTCAAGTCTTAACTACATTAAGAAACAAAAATATATCCAAATTTTATATTTAGTTTCTTTTTTGTCACGGATATTCGCGCCAATCTACACTAGCAGTCCTTACTTTTGATCTGAAAGACAAGAGGAAAGCAGCTAATCAAAACATCCACAGCTAACTCTTGGGCTAATCTAATCGAAAAGCTCTAAAGCACTGAGCACGATTAACGGTTTTCACCACGTGGCAATATTTGATTTGTTATGAATTTCGCGCAAAGCTACACGAAGGCTATCTGTTCTATCCTCTCCTGATTTAGAGGAAATGTAGCTAGTCATCAACTCTCGTGCTACTCATTTACCAACAAATAGTGGGATTGATCGTAACATTATAACGACCTTAAAGCTGAAAGAGGCGAGCATATTTGGTGGGACAAGAATTCGAACCCGTGGCCCTCCGATTGCAAGCGAATCGCCCTAAATATCTGGCCATGCTGGGCCACTCCCTATATGATGATCCAACGTAACATGGTTGATCTTTCAACCCAGCAGTTCAGCAACTGTGAAACATAATTCAACCAAGTAGTCAGGTCGTACTAACCCAAACAGCTCACCGGAACATGCATTACAATGGTATCTACTGAAATAGTCGATACGAAGTAGATTAATTTAAAACCGTGATGATACAGAATATATTCCAACCATAAGGATCAATAAATTGACTCACGTGAAGAATTTATCGGTAATAACCAGGACTTGAAAGTTTAAATACTCCTTTCGTGACACGTCTTAGCTTGTGCATGTCATTGTTAGAGATGTTATCACTCAAGTTTGAAGTATATCTTATAGCTAATCTCGTGAGTCTAAACTAACTTAGCTAGAGAGACTTCCGTACTTGAGGCGTATAGGAGAAAAGGCAGGTGAAACTTCTAAACGAATTCGCTTTTATAGTCTATGCTTCGTTTTTGTGAAAGTTAAAACAATTTCCTGTTCAAATAAGTTCTTATTCTGAAGAATTTCTTTCGTAAAATCGACAAATAGAGCGTACCAGTAAATATAAATAATTAAAGACTGGCGCACAGTCATAACAAACCAGAAAAAAAAATCCTTTATTGCTACTAAAGAGAAAATATAAAATTTACATTGATTTAAAAAAAAACAATCGAAATCAACAGAATTACAGGATAAGTTTTAGAATACAGGCTGATTTTTAATTTGTACAACTTCCACTAGGTGGAGGTACTGCATACTGTCGGGAAAAAAAGAATGATTATTACAGAACGAATAGAAGTTTACGTTGGAAACGATATTATGATTATTTGTTTTTCGCCATGAAAATCAGGAATTATTTATCAATTTTTGTTGTTGTTGTTATTATTATTATTATTATTATGGAAACAAGAACTTTCAGAAAAACAAAGTTTATACATTTATAGTTAAAGTGAGTTTTGTTTTTGTGTTTTATTTCTAGACTTAAACGGCAACAACTTTGTTTTATCTGTATAATGACTACATATTTTTCAAAACTGATTTCTTTGACTTAAATGCAATTTAACTGGGAAACAAACAATTATGAACTACTTTATCTCATATGCAAGATCACAAGCATTGAGAGAAGACATAGGGCTGACCTTGTTTATCAATTACTGATGAACCAAGAAATAGCGTGAGCCTAGCTTACCAATTACTGATGAGACATGTCACTGAAGATTGTTTCTCAACTATTGGTGAAAGAAAATGTAACATGAAATTTACACGACCTCCAACTGGCTAAACCGCCAAGTCAGAGACCCCTAATGTCCAAGCATAGCCATTCATAATTTACATCTTATGAGTACAGGGAGGGAACTAGAAATCAGCACTCATTCTCCCTATACGCGTTACTAACCGTCGCATTTTTAAAGCCGTCACAGTAAAAAATACAGAGCATGTTCAACAGCATAAACAATTCGAACCTCAGGCCATTCAGACCTCAGCCTGGAACACTAACCAATATCGCCTCTTCTATTACTACCACTTCTGTGTTTGTTTTATTTGACTTGTGTCATTATGGTTACTTCTTCTGAAAGTTATGAATGTAGCTTAGTTACAGTCATATTTTATCTTTATTTCTCTGTGTGTGCCCACAACTCAATCTACGTGTACATATTCTACCTGAAACCTACCTCTGAACACCACAAATATGCATGGTTATGTACTTCATTTTCTCCTATCAACAAACATAAAGAAGAACAAATAGCCAGCCTACACATTTTTGTAATAAGTCCTTTCTTTTGACCCTTGAACCCAGAAATCAAAAGTAGAAAACAAATGTCATAAGGGACTTGCAGAGGTGGAGTTACAACGATCATTTCTTGAAAGAGCTTCCACACAGAAATTTGGTTGTCAATTGCCTTTGAACTACAGTTCCAAACGAGTCTCGTTGTAACAGAAAACCAACACACTTTACAGTATTAATAAAGTAAACCACTAGTTCTTCACGAGAAACTAATTTCATAAAATTAAAACAGCAACCTCTTGCAGCATACCTTGTGCCATGGAATATCAGATTCTATTTTCTGAATTAGAGTTTGAGTACAATGTTTAGTTTTTCATAATAAGTTTTCATAAAACACTTTTCGCTCAATAACTTCATTGCCACAAGTTGCTTTTATACTTGAAAGAAGAAACAAAAACCCACAGGAAACAATATTTCAGTGGCCAGACAATTACCATATTGCCATTACCATATTGCCACTTCTAAAGAGGGAGCTAAAAGCATACCTCTCACCCTTCCAAGAAGATGTTTTGAAACTTAAGTTATGAGACAGCCATTTTAGCTACAAATACTCTACATACACATAATGTAATGTATCAAATTAAAAGAAGTAAGTTTGGACACACAAGTTGTAGCTATGCGTATCTTGAAAACGTGGTGGGGTCATCACGGCTTGACTGACCTTTCTGCTTCCTATGACCCTTCCTGGCTTGAGCATGAAAATTATTCTAAAATGACGACTAAAATTGCCTATTGAGACAATTTTGCAACTTAAACTGCAGTTTATTTTTTTTTGTTCGCCATTCAGGTCAATGACAGTTCACAATCTGAGGGTCTTATCATCAGGGGATAATTAGTAAAATAATTCTGTAATTCGTTAATATGGATTTATTTTAATTCCTTGGATAAAGGGGAAGTGTGAGAGGTATCGCTGTGATAATTTTATCTCTCTCTATTATTCCAGTAATTTATGTTGAACTAGGACTGTCTGTAATTCTCATTAAATACCCGAACTAAGACGAGATAAGATCACAATTTATGGCACGTTCACAGCGGGAATCTAGTCTGCTAGAAGCAGAGGTGGCGCCACAGTGTGGAGCAAGTCTCCCTTCGCAAGCAATTTCTACAAGTTAAATTGCTTTACTTTTACAGAAAGGAAAAAGGCATTTCTGGTTTGTAGGTGTAGTATATTTGGCCATCTTTACCAGATGACTGAGCTATAACCTAGTGCCACTATGTCACAATCTAAATATTTTTTTCTGGCGTAATTATATCACATAACCTTGTAATTATATCACATAACCTTTACATGTTTCTGGTGTCGTTATGTCACATATTCTGAACAGTTTTCAAGTATCACTATATCACGTAAACTGTATACATTTCTGGGTCTATATCACGTACCTTGAATACTTTCCCGATGTTATTATATCACATATTCCTGAATAATTTTTGGTGTCATTATTATGTATCCTAAACAATGCTTCATGTCATTTCTCAGACAACCAGAATACTTTCCTGGGCCAGGTCACGAGATGGCCATGTTTTTAGGGTGTTTATTGAGATATACTCTTCTATTTCTATGTGTTGTCCTCTTAATTCTTATTATGAACGTCGTCATCAGCAGTAGTAGTCTTCACAGTCTCCTGGACTCCCAGTTACTGTCACATCTCCATATTTGCTAACTAGCAGATACGAATCAACTCTGAAATTTCTTTAAATGATCCGATTTTATCAAAATTTTATTTTTCGCAAAAGGGACGAAAGGGGGATATTAATATCTTCAAATACCTTAGTTTAGGAAAGTTTATTGTTTTCTTTAAAAATGAATACCTACCAAGGTTTAAACAAATTATCCCGATGTCATTGTATCAGATATCATAAAAGGTATTCTGGTGTAATTATTTCACGTCTCCTGAATCGTTTGCTGGTGGTGTCATTATGTCAAGTAACCTGAATACTTTTATGATGTCATTATACCACATAGTATGAACAATTACCAGGTGTCATTACGTCACATTCCAGAACATTAAAGTTCCAAGTGAGAGTAGCCATAATTACAGCTAAAGAATTCGAGCAAATCAAGTTTACACAAATGTGTAAATAGTTTGATGGCGTAGGAATGTGTTCCTTATACACTTCTGTCTGAGGTACCTTATCAGTGGCTACGATATAGCTACAAAACGTAACACCTTACAACTTTACAAACGATCAAGCATATAACTGTTTACCAAGGTTCTCCTTGTTCACTGATGGATAGTTACCAAGTCATTCTTTATACGCAGATACATAACTATTAACTAGTGGATGAAGTTGGTATTTGTTCCCCGATAGATGGTTACTAAGCTACTACTCCTTGTTTGCTAACAGCAAAGTTAATTCTTGTTCCCCGATAGATGGATACTAAGCTACTACTCCTTGTTTGCTAATAGCAAAGTTGATTCTTGTTCCCCGATCGATGGTTACTAAGCTACTACTCCTTGTTTGCTAACAGCAAAGTTAATTCTTGTTCCCCGATCGATGGTTACTAAGCTACTACTCCTTCTTTGCTAACAGCAAAGTTAATTCTTGTTCCCCGATCGATGGTTACTAAGCTACTACTCCTTCTTTGCTAACAGCAAAGTTGATTCTTGTTCCCCGATCGATGGTTACTAAGCTACTACTCCTTGTTTGCTAATAGCAAAGTTGATTCTTGTTCCCCGATCGATGGTTACTAAGCTACTACTCCTTGTTTGCTAATAGCAAAGTTGATTCTTGTTCCCCGATCGATGGTTACTAAGCTACTACTCCTTGTTTGCTAATAGCAAAGTTGTTTCTTGTTCCCCGATCGATGGTTACTAAGCTACTACTCCTTGTTTGCTAATAGCAAAGTTGATTCTTGTTCCCCGATCGATGGTTACTAAGCTACTACTCCTTGTTTGCTAACAGCAAAGTTGATTCTTGTTCCCCGATCGATGGTTACTAAGCTACTACTCCTTGTTTGCTAACAGCAAAGTTGATTCTTGTTCCCCGATCGATGGTTACTAAGCTACTACTCCTGTTTGCTAACAGCAAAGTTGATTCTTGTTCCCCGATCGATGGTTACTAAGCTACTACTCCCTGTTTGCTAACAGCAAAGTTGATTCTTGTTCCCCGATCGATGGTTACTAAGCTACTACTCCCTGTTTGCTAACAGCAAAGTTGATTCTTGTTCCCCGATCGATGGTTACTAAGCTACTACTCCTTGTTTGCTAACAGCAAAGTTGATTCTTGTTCCCCGATCGATGGTTACTAAGCTACTACTCCTTGTTTGCTAACAGCAAAGTTGATTCTTGTTCCCCGATCGATGGTTACTAAGCTACTACTCCTTGTTTGCTAACAGCAAAGTTGATTCTTGTTCCCCGATCGATGGTTACTAAGCTACTACTCCTTGTTTGCTAACAGCAAAGTTGATTCTTGTTCCCCGATCGATGGTTACTAAGCTACTACTCCTTGTTTGCTAACAGCAAAGTTGATTCTTGTTCCCCGATCGATGGTTACTAAGCTACTACTCCTTGTTTGCTAACAGCAAAGTTGATTCTTGTTCCCCGATCGATGGTTACTAAGCTACTACTCCTTGTTTGCTAACAGCAAAGTTGATTCTTGTTCCCCGATCGATGGTTACTGAGCTACTACTCCTTGTTTGCTAACAGCAAAGTTGATTCTTGTTCCCCGATCGATGGTTACTGAGCTACTACTCCTTGTTTGCTAACAGCAAAGTTGATTCTTGTTCCCCGATCGATGGTTACTGAGCTACTACTCCTTGTTTGCTAACAGCAAAGTTGATTCTTGTTCCCCGATCGATGGTTACTAAGCTACTACTCCTTGTTTGCTAACAGCAAAGTTAATTCTTGTTCCCCGATCGATGGTTACTAAGCTACTACTCCTTGTTTGCTAACAGCAAAGTTGATTCTTGTTCCCCGATCGATGGTTACTAAGCTACTACTCCTTGTTTGCTAACAGCAAAGTTGATTCTTGTTCCCCGATCGATGGTTACTAAGCTACTACTCCTTGTTTGCTAATAGCAAAGTTGATTCTTGTTCCCCGATTGATGGTTACTAAGCTACTTCTCCTTTGCTAATAGCCAATTTGGATGCGTTTATTTATTTGTAATTGAGCACAAAGCTACACAATGGGCTATCTCTGCTCTGCCCACCACGGTGAGAGTTCGCAGACATGACGCTGTGCCACTGGGGCTGCAGTTTGAATATGTCAAGTGCGGTTGTATGAAAACGAAAAAACAAACAAAAACAACAACAAACAGGAACAATAACAAATAAAAGTTATTGGTGTTTATAGTTTCATATATATGCATCATTTATCATATAGGTAAGAACCTCGAGTAAAATGCAATAAAAGTTTTATGGTTCAGTTCCTTATGTAACGTATAGGTTTTACTTTAACGCACGGAGAGAACGTTCATTCTAATAACTCAAGCATACGAGAAGGAATTAGGTTATAAAATATTTTATTGAAGCTTGCAGCTATTTTAAGGGGGGGCGGTGACTGTAATCGATATTGCTATAGCACGTGGAAATGTTCAGTTTGACAGGAGCCGTTATAATTGGATGTATTGCAGTAACTAAACAATATAAATCTTTGTGACGCATAACGTGTTACTATTCACATATTCCATTCTATTGTTATAACAATATCAGATAAAACCTCAACTCCACGTGGCTAGTCTCTTTATCACGTGACATACCGAATAATATCATCTATTTGTTACTGCGTTTACCTGGCAATGTTGTGGGTATTACGCTACGCAACACAAATTTTGTTCCTGGATAGTATGTGTTATTTCTTAATTGCTTATGTTGTAAAAGTACAGAAAATGGCCATTATTCCCTTCAAACTTTGCTTCTGTGACCTGGATAATGAAATTTAGAAATTAACCTGTTTTCTATGTAAAAACGGGCAAATTTGCACATTTTCATTTACATAAGGTCTGAATAAAACAACATATGAATCAAGATTTACATGTATTTATGCTAAAGTTATACAAAAATATTTAGAAGCGAGTAGTTTCTCGAGATTTGCGACTGTAATGTAATTCATTTTCACGTATCAGCCCCCAAATATAGTCTCCCATCATGTTTTTGTTATACGCTCCCATATCACAAAAGCAAAGTTTGAAGAGAAAAATAGGTCTTTTCCATTTATTTTAGGCATAAGCAATTGCGAAATAACACTTTCTGCCCCAAAACAAGAAAAAATAAAAAATTTGTTACATAGTGTTATCAGTTTACTTATCACTCAGTCCTTACAGTTAGTTGTATAAATGAACTTCGCACAGAACACTAATTCGTGTAGCATTTAGGTTGCGTTATATAATATATTTGGGAATTAAAATTATTTTGTTTGTTTATAGTTAAGCGCAAAGCTACGCAATGAGTCATGCGTGCTCTTCCCAGTATGGGTATCGAAACTCAGTTTTTTGTGGTGTAAGCCCTCAGACTAACCGATGTTCGAATTCACATTAGGGTCATTTGAAAGAAGAATTACAATAAACATGTGAAGATAAAAAGTGCTAAATGTCTGTAGCAAGTTGAAGGCTAGCTGACTTTTAGTGCTAGGATAAAGGCTTAAGTTTCCCCTCCAGTCGTAGCTTAGAAATTAATTTACATGTTTGTGATGTTTGAATAAAATAATACACCATCTGATGTATCGTCTGATCTTAACAGAAATTCTTGACGATGACCAAAGAAGGTCGAAACGTTGTTCGCTCTTCTACATAGTGGTTTCTCTACCCATACCAGCCGTTTTCAAATATAGAAATTCCTCTGTCATAAAATCTCTCTCTCTTTCTTTCTTTCTTTCTTTTTTTTTTTAATGTTATAACACGAAGGAAGGCTGTATATATTTGATACCCAAAAGAACAACAGACTTGGCCCTCAGCTAATAGAAAGGTCAGTTTCTTGTCTAGCCTTTCAGTGTTTACCTGTCCATTGTGTTGTGTATTCAGATTTAGTGCGAACTAATCAATTTACATATCAGAAACAGTATATTGCACAGATCTCTTTAGTGCCATTAGTCATAAAAGCAAATTGTGCTGGGAACTATGCGTGCGTGTGTAAAAAAACAACAACACGAGACTGGTTGCAGAAAATCGAGCGGTCGCAGATAGCTATCAGATAAATATATTCTACGTTTGGAAATCCCAGCAGGGTCCACCTTCTGTTGGGAGTTGATAGGGCTCAGTTGTCACACGGATATTTCCACCCCGCAGAGACGTCTACCAATATATCTGCAGCCAGTTGAATAGATGCCGTATCTAAACGACACGCTCAGCTTACATCTCGTCTTACGGTAGCCGCGAGGGCGCTGTAGTTGTTTTTGGACGTATTTTTGTCATTCACGAATAAAAAAAAATTAATGTTTTTAGAAGTATGGAACCTTATATCACACTGTTCTGATTCATGATCCCAAAGCTTACTTTGTGGTTTAAGTTAAGTCGGACTCTTTGCAACAGAACAAAGCAATTTTTATGTAGTGTGCATCTTTTTTTCGTGGCATTATTTTTGTCTTCACCGAATAGACTATCGGAAATCACCACGGGCAATTTTTGTTTCTTTCTTTGGTATTTCGCGCAAAGCTACTCAAGGGCTATATGCGCTAGCCGTCCCTAATTTAGCAGTGTAAGACTAGAGAGAAGGCAACTAGTCATCAACACCCACCGCCAACTTTTGGGCTACTCTTTTACCAACGGATAGTGGGATTGACTAACTTTATACAGCCCCCACGGCTGAAAGGGCGAGTATGTTTGGTGTGATAGGGATTCGAACCTGCGACCCTCAGATTACGAGTCGAACGCCTTACCCACCTGGCCATGCCGGGCCTTTGGGCAATTTTAATAACGTATCTTAAGTTTGTAAGTGACTGACGTTGGAAGGATATAAACCAATGTTTTCTTTATAAGCATTTTAATAAGATTTAAAACTGTTCTTCAATAATTAAAATGCTGAGAATTCTGAGCCAAGTTAAAAAACAGACGTATTAGAAGTAATCTTTATTTTAATTTTCTTTATTTTAGAAGTTTTAATATTTTAAATGAAACGTTAGTGTTACAGTTTCGAAAAAAAAAATGTTAAATAATATTACAATTTCTCTCTTCATTTTGTTTTATGACGAGGTATTATCCTTTGAGTTTAACACTGATTCCATACAAGATAAATCGTAGATGTGTGTCACCATTCAAGGTAGCAACTTCCTCGATAAGGATTATTACTTTTATTTTAAAATTAAAATTTCATCCAATGATCTTAATTTGAAGTAAAATAAAAACATCTTCGCTGGTTTCAATTTTAATATCTTTCATACATATTTTTGGAAGCAAATTTTGCTATAAAGACACACACACACATTTGCTAAAGTAAAACATGAAAAAAAATAAAAGTACATGTATGTATATCCATATATTCGGGCCATGGTTAAAACAAGTAACAACAAAGCCCCAAGGGGAACAGCGATAGACCTCAGACTTATAACGCTAAAAACAGAGTTTCGATACACGTTGTGGGCATAGCACAGATAGCACATTGTGTGGCCATATATTTAGCCACAAAAAAATTATGAAGAGAGAAAGAACAAATAATTTCCGATTATTTTGTCTCTCTCTGTTTTTTTTTGAAAAATCATGTTGGAACTTGACAATAATAAAAGGGAAATTGAAAGCATATTTCATTTGTATATTTCGGGCATTTTACAACGTTAAACAGGCTGTTTGTTTCTGATCGACAGGGGGCACCCTTCGAAGTCTCACAAATCATGCTTCTGTGGGTTTGAAGGAGTGAATGAAACATTGGTCGGTAGCCATGTTTATTCTACCCTCCCATGTCGGAACCTTAGTTACTCTAGAAACTACCTGTCCGCTCGTGAGTTACGTCAGACATGGTTTGTTCATTACAGCGCACACAGGAAGGTGGTGAGGTCTGGGAGGCTCGTAATCCAGTTATTTACAACAAAAAACGTTTACTAAATCAGGCTGATGCAGCTGTACCACAGAGGACGCTACTTTCAGTTTAACCCTTGCGGTGAAGTTATGCAAATCAGGAAATCCAATGCACAACGTAAGACGTGCCTGACAATAAAATATCGTCATGAAATAAGTACTTGTTGCGCTATGTTTATTTTGAACTACAAAATAATAATAATAAACATCAGGTAAAGGTAAACGTCAGGACATCTCAAAAGTTTAACCCTAATCTTAAGAAACAATTTGTTTAATAATTTAAAGAGGAACTCTTTTGACACTTTTATGAAACACTATTTGTACGTCATCGCATGAATTTATGTTAATTTGTAATTGACAAAAGCGGCGCTTGAATTGGATTTATTTAACTTCAGCTTTTAATATAATTATTTGATCACGTGACGCTATAAATAAACGTTATCTACTAGACAGGCATTTTCTAGTGGTATCCGTTGGTCACCAAAACATTTAGCGTTAACATAGCTTTTTTGTTTTTTTATCCGACAGAGCAGTTTTCAAATTATCAAATTGTTCTTTATAATAACGAGTCGGGGCCATTTCATCAGACTTCAATTCGATTATCATCTTTCTGAAAGTTCTGATCTGATCTTTCAGGCGAAGCAAGTTTCGAGTTTCTTTTCCGAGATCAAACTACAGTAGGCTGAGAACAAGTAAGATTGGATATTTGTTAAAAATATACAAGTTTCTTCAATGAAAAATATCAAATGTATTTGTAGGAAAAATATCGTAGTTCCTCTTATGTCCGACAGGGTGAAGCAAGTCACATTTCAGCACATCCTCTAAAGTGTGAAACATGTTATACTTTTTCCCACTGGAGATAGTGTGAAAGAAACCACACTTTCTCTGATGCTCGGTAGTGTGAAAAAAAAATAATATTCTATACAAAGCTACGTAGGGAGGATAGGTTGCAAAGTATTCTAATCCCTTGATCGTAGTTGAGGTCAAAGGTCACTGTTATCTTCGAAGAGATTAATATTTATTATAGGGAACTCTCGCACAGTGTAGCAGTTTGAAGCTGTAATTAGCTTCTCGTCACTTTTAATTTATATTAAGCCCATGGGCTAATTAAAACATGAAGTTGGAACTCTTTTGTTGTTTGTTTTTTTACTAATTAATAATAAGTTTACAGCCGTCGTACACACAATTGCGCCTTTAATTAAAGACACCTGCTTGAGTTCCGTTGTGAGCATAAAAACACATTGGAATGCTAGAATTGAAACGTATTGTAGCACATTTTAGTCAAGAACAAAATCGACTAAACCTGATTGGTTGATGCCCGCAGGATGAAACCTACTTATCGCAACAAACAAGGAACTTGAGATTTTTATCTAAGGCTTGTTGCATGGTCTTGAAGGTAGAGGGCGGAGAATCAACCGACGTTGGTAACGTTCTATCTATCTATCAAGGCTGGAATTTCAAGCTGTTCGCTTAGAGGCTAATTTATAACAACAGTTGTTGGAGAGAAATGTTCGGTTATTTGGATAAAACGTTTCTATCTTGTCCTAATAAGAAAAGTTTTTTGTTTTTTTTTTTTTTTTACAGTGGTTGTTGAGCAGTTTGGAATGCTCGATTTATCGAATACGTTTAAAGAATGTAAACACCAAGTGCAGAAACTAATGAAGTAACGCGAAATGTGAAATTTAAAAAAACAAATTCGTTTGCCCTCGTTGAATCTTTTTGGAAAAAAAAAAGAGTTTATAATTCAAAGGGTTAAGATGTTTTCTAAACTACCAAGTGGTTGTTGGCGGCTCAGCGGTATAGGTTTGAAGGCTTATAATGCTGAAAATCAAGGTTCAAAGCCTACGACAGGTATAACGAGAATATTCCATTGTGTAGCTTTACGCTTAAACAAAAAAAATACTTCTTAAATATACTGAAGTGTAAGAGGTAGTATTCCGAAATTTGTTCAGTTGGCAATTATACTTTGAACTATAGATAGCATTCAACTGGTATACAACAACAACAGAAAAACCTCATAGACACATGTTGAACTGTTGTCGCCCGTAACCTTTTCTGTTGTGAGGTTTATACGGGCTGTGCTTTATTTAAACGTGTAGCATCACAATCTTGTGCTTCAAGTTGTTGTTGTATTTTGCAATTACAAAAAAAGCTCAAATTTAAATCTAATAATGGAAACATAATAATCTCAACTTTAACGCTAAGCTCACCTACTAAGACATCGAATTACATTCGGACATATGTTCTAAATCTACTTCGATACGAGTGGGTGGTTTTTATCTCGAGTTCCTTCTTCTAATTTTCAGCCATAAGTTCGACTTTCCCAGATCCGTCAGATGTTTGGAATTCCGCTTTCCTTGTGAAATGGTTCAAGTTACGAGAATTCTTTCCTGGTTTATACAAGTTTGTTACCAGTAACCGGTCTGTTGTTTATTACACTGACATTTCTAACAGATGTCGCTTGCTTTTTTTCTTTCTTTTTTTTTTAATTACCTGATTAAGAAATTTCGTTTTCGATCTCGTTCAAGAAATTTGCTCTCCACGTTTTGTCCACTCAGGTGTCAACGACCTTCCTTCTTAGAAATCATCATATATATATGATATATATATATATATACACACACACACTTTTTTTTTTTACATTAATTGTTTACTGTTAATTCTGGTTGGTGACACTACACAAGTACTTGGATAGGAACTTTGGTTGATTGTTTGTTTTTGAACTTCCCGAAAAGCTACTCGAGAACTATCTGAGCTAGCCGTCTCTAATTTAGCAGTGTAAGACTGGAGTGAAACCAACTAGTCATCACCACGCACTGCCAACTCTTGAGCTACTCTTTTACCAACGAATAGTGGGATTGGCCATTATAATATAATGCCCCCCACGGCTAAATTAGAACCTACGGACCCTTAGATTACGAGTCGAGTGTTTTAACAACCTGGCCATGCCGCGTCTGGTGGGGGGAGTCTGCCTAGGTTTATCAAATCACATTCTACCCAAGACGACATAAAAAAAAAAAAAGACAGTCGTCAAATGCATTTCGTTGGAACACAAAGATATTTTTTATCTAAGTATATAGCAATCATTTCGAACGTCAACCTTCATGTGTGTAATCTATACAATACTTTCGATGTAGCCGTCAACGTTCTTCAATTGTTATGGAGGGGCAGATTATTAACATTTAAAAAGAGCTAAACAACTTCTTGTTCCCCACATTTCCACCATTATTACATGTTACATCATAACAATTGATACATTTTAAGTGGCCCACATTTCCCTCTATTCGATATGTTACGCCTTAAAATTTCATGTATTTTAAATACATTGCACAAAACTCTTCGACCGATACTTTGTGTCATTCATTATCGAATCGATGAGTTCTGGTGTTGAGCGAAAGGCCTCGTCGATAGTAACAATGTATACGATCGAGATGTCATTACGATATCTTTATTGGAAACTCGTAGAAAGGGGCCAATAAATATATTTCCTGTAGATTTATTTCTTATATCATACAAGCTTCTTTTCGATATATCATGCTACGTCAGACACAGTATACCACAAAAGCAGAATAATATAATAGCACAGTAGGCCCGGCAAGGCCAGGTGGTTAGGGCACTCGACTCGTAATCTGAGGGTTGCAGGTTCGAATCACCATCACACCAAACATGCTCGCCCTTTCAGCCGTGGGGGCGTTATAACGTGACGATTCAATCCCACTATTCGTTGATAAAAGAGTAGCTCAGGAGTTGGTGGTGTTGACTAGCTGCCTTTACTCTAGTCTTACACTGCAAAATTAGAGACGGTTAACGCAGGTAGCCCTCTTGTAGCTTCGCGTGAAATTCAAAAACAAACATACCCAATGAACAATTTACGAGCTCGTGCAGACCACGCCATTTTCAAACGAGATCAGGGAACAAAGTATATAACCATGCATTCTCTGAAAAACAATTTAATGAAGAGTACAACCATGTACCCTCTGTAAAAATCTACTAAAATACATCCGTAAAACAGAAGCTGTTAAACACACTACATTATGTTCAATAGGAAATTTAAAGATAATAAATCCATTAGAGTATATTCTAAATTTTTAACAGGTGAAACATTGTTACAGCACTAACGTACAGGTTTTCTGAGGTGCGTATTTGGGTGTTTTGTTATAGTTGAGCCACATCAAACTATCTGCCGAGTCCACCGAATGTAATGTAAAATGAAACATTGTTACAGCACTAACGTACAGGTTTTGCAAAGTGAAACATTGTTATAGTACGAATGCATAGACGATTATTCTTGCGAAGAAATTGTAAATGTTATTTTTCCAAAGTATATGCACTTTTAACTGGCGATTGCTGGCAGAAAATACACGCTTTCGAAAGAGTTTCATTCTTGATTCTGGAGTCGCACGTGCCATTGCAGAGTGCGAATTTATGATTTATTACTAAGGATAATTTCGTATCCCACAGAAAAGTAGCAAACCTTAAAGTAATTGTATCACTTCAAATGTGCTCTTGTCTTCCGGTAAAAAATATTTCTTGACAGTAATCTGAAAGAAATAATAACGCGATCTGTAAATCAGAGGCTCGGAACGAAACCCGTTGGTTTATTTTGTTCTTCAAACAAACGCATTTAGCTTGCGGATTCTGTAAGCGATTTCCGGATATTTTCGGATTTTGTTCGGTGAAGAAACGATGTAGAAAATTTTCATTCACCGATATTTTATTTTTACTGGTGAAAAGAAATTTATTTACAATTTTTATTTTCAGCCCAAGTAACGAAATGTTTCTCTATTTGGGAGTCCTTCCAATCGTATCAAAAGTTTATATGTTATATTAACGAGTATTTTCCCCGTGTCGACTCCATTAGGCTTGTTTGACTCTATTGTTTGAATGTGGTTGCTAGCGTTTCGGAGGAGGCAGATATTGGTATTCTGGTTATTTATTCTGCCAGCGTTCCTAGCGGACGGAAAAATGCAGCCACTGGAACTATTGGTTCTTGCTATGTATTTTAACTTTTAAGTTTGGTTTCTTACGAATAAAACCAAATCGATAGTCCCTCAACAAATTTTAGTGAATCATACAATTATCTCGAATACGTGGCCGACTCTAACATAATCCAGTTGCGAAAGCTTTCGAACTCTTCGATTACATTTAACTTCAAAATTAGATTACTTTCAATAAACCTTTTAATTCAAGTAAAAAAATATGCTCAGAAAATCTTAACTAGTTAATTCTGAAACTACGTTCGTAAGATAAATGAAAAGTGTTAACACTTAAAAATTAAAAAAAAATGGATTTGATTACGAACATTAAAAGATTCAGCAAGTGTACGTTTTGCAGTATCTCCTATTACTCGTATACTTAGTCATTTAATAATACAAAATTGTTAAAGCCTTTAATCCGCTCAATTAAGTTCGAAAACCAATAAGTTATCGTTTGTTCTTTAACAATATACGTTTTTCCTAGTAATACTAGCAAAGCTATTCAATCGGCCGGATATCTATCATCTGCATATCGCGGGTATCGAAATCCGATTTTTACCGTGAAAAACTGGTAGACTTACCGCTGAGCCACCAGGGGACATTTTTGAGAAATACTTCAATAATCAATAGGTTTCAGTTTTTACTAATTTGATCTAAAGGGTTTCGAAGACAGGGATACTCCAAAGTATGAACTCTTCAAACTTTAATAAAGAGTACAATAAATTAAAAATTATTGCTATTAGCCTAATTTTATCTAAATTACGTTCTTTTTCAGAACTTTTACGTTTCAAAGTGTTACCTCCTCAACTCAATCGTAACACAGTCACAAAAACGAAGGGTAATATTGGAGTCAACTAAAATCCACGTTTTGGTTCGGTTTTATTTAATTTATTTTTTGCTTAAAATACCCCAGAGCATCTTTCTTTGATCGAAGTTACATCATAACGAGCCCAGAGTGACCCTCACACCACCCAAGTTGCAGTACGAAACTAAGATACTCTTGTAAGTTTATTTAATTTGTTTGTACATCTAACGATATTTTGCTCACGTTTAATGAGGAAATTAAAATAGAAAATAATTAGAAAATATTTTATAAGGGGTACTTTATATCAGCGAGGGGGAGGATTGCCTTTTAAGCCTTTTCTAAAGACAGTTCAATTAAAACTAGACAAAAACAAACAACTGAAATAATATCAATAATAATTTTAATTTTTTAAACTGTTTTTAATTATAAATTCATAAATAAGTGTTGGTTTTTTTTGTATCCCTAAATATCGTATCAAAGTTGAAATCAGATAGATAAACAAGTTCTGCATCCTATCGATTCCTCTTTGGAGGATTTTCCCTTGAAGATGAAGATTGAATAAATTTGAAATGTTAACACTGATAAACCTGTTAAAGTCACGCCTATAGTAATAATTATTTTATTAAGGCCTTTTAAACGTGTTTAAAAACATAAATACTCCCGAATATATCAGAAATTTAACTTCAATAAGGTTAGTTTCTTGCGTTAAAACAAGTTATACCTCCCAAAGGAAAGTAATAAGTGGTAGTTCTTATTTGATATATTTAACTAATTAGTAAAAAAACCTGTCTGATAAAAATGGCCATATCATACGAGTATCATGTACATCTGTATAAGTAACGACTTTTCGTGTCGGAAATAAGGACCGTCTTCGAAGACGTTTAACAAATTTAACAGAATGTGTTAAAAAGAATACTGCCTACGTGATGTTTCGTGTATATTACCGAAAAGGAGTCAGTCTTTTGAAAAACCCAAAGGATTCTATAGACGTGATGATACGAAGTTCAAAGTCATATAAATCACCGTTGTGGCTCTAAATTGGCTGCCATGCCTAGAAGGCATTTTTTGTGTCCAAACTTCAAAGCGACGCCGCCAGATGTCGGCAGCTGGTAGGTGGAAGTGGTGAAAGCAGTCAAGAACTCGGACAATAGAGTAAAAAGTTTACACAGCGTTTGGAATGTATCTACAGTGAAGGATCTTGTTTGTAATTACATTTACAGTTCGATAGCATGCTGCGACATTTTTTACTGGAATAACTGCCGCATTTGGAAATTGTTTTAATTGTATAACTATATGTTTTTGATCTGCTATTTTTTCTCTCTCTCGCTGTTTTAGTTAAAGTAAGATGTCGCTCGATGAAGTTAAGGCTTTCTCAAAGCTCTTCGATATAATTGGAATTGTTTGTTTGTTTGTTTTGGAATTTCGCACAAAGCTACTCGAGGGCTATCTGTCCTAGCCGTCCCTAATTTAGCAGTGTAAAACTAGAGGGAAGGCAGCTAGTCATCACCACCCACCGCCAACTCTTGGGCTACTCTTTTACCAACGAATAGTGGGATTGACCGTAACATTATGACGCCCCCACGGCTGGGAGGGCGAGCATGTTTTGGCGCGACTTTTTAAGGACTGAGAAACATTAACATTCCAGTAAATGAGACAAGGATCAAAGCTTACTAGATTACTAAGACCCTCAGTTTCAAGTTTGAGTGAGTATTTGTTTGTTTGTTTTTGAATTTCGCACAAAGCTACTCGAGGGCTATCTGTGTTAGCCGTCCCTAATTTAGCAGTGTAAGACTAGAGGGAAGGCAGCTTGTCATCACCACCCACCGCCAACTCTTGGGCTACTCTTTTACCAACGAATAGTGGGATTGACCGTCACATTATACACCCCCACGGCTGGGAGGGCGAGCATGTTTAGCGCGACGCGGGCGCGAACCCGCGACCCTCAGATTACGAGTCGCACGCCTTACGCGCTTGGCCATGCCAGGCCTTGGAATTGTTCAGCTAGCTTTCTAGAGTTTCTTTTTTCTAACCTTTAATCAGTTGCAAACATATAGCAAAACAAAAACACAGAAAAACATGCACAGTTTATGAATAAATACTGATAAGTATTGGTGGTAAGTGAATATCTCGTAAATATTTGTAAGGTGAAACTGTAATTATACCATGGAAGTTTTGATTCTAATTTCGCAAGACGATAAACTTGGATTTCTTTTAGTCTTGCATTACTAGGTGGCGTTTGTAGAAGTCTTCACTTATGTTGATTAAAATTGTTTATGTGTTATTTTCATGTACATTCTCATAGAGATAAACGGTGTTACTTGTATTGCATCAACTAATTTTATTTTCGTAGCGCTTACGTTCTTAAAAAGGTAATTTTTTCAAACGTGGGCAGCGAAAACCATTATTCAACATGTTATCAGAAATAGCTATAAACGAATGAGGACAACCTCGAAAAGAAAAAAAAAAGACTAGATAAACGTGATCAGAGAAACAGACGAGCGTCGTAAAGAAGTCTGCGTATAGCTGGCAGTTGAAACTAAATATTGATTTTTCAGACACCAGCTGTTCATACTCGGATGTCGCTTAACTGCCACTTGCTGCGATTACCAGTCTTTATGTAGTAAATAAATCAGCCACCTGGCGGCAGCACATGTTATACACAAACCAGATTCGTGTGTTAATCTCAACTCCACAGGAGCTTTACCAAATCCAAACGTTAAGACTATAGTCCTGGAAGTTATTTTGTAGCTTCGAAGGTCCTGTGAACAGTTCTTGTGATCCATTGTAGCGTTTTCACCACAACAGGTTAGCGTTTACCTTAATCATGTAGACAGTAAATCAGGCGCCATGTACCATCGCACTATATAACACTCACATCCAGATCATATTTTCATCCCAAACCTTTACATTTTGCATACATGTTTGTTTATGATTTACAATAATATTCGGCGCAGATAGCCTAGTTTCTTTGTGCTATAAAACACCAAACCAACAATAATATTTTCGTTCCCTATAACAGGTAATGGTTGTACGAGCCTAACCTGTTGATTTTGTTGAGTTTTTGTTTTTTTTTCGCTCAAAGCTACACGAGGGCTATCTGGGCTAGCCGTCCCTAATTTAGCAGTGTAAGACTAGAGGGTAGGCAGCTAATGATCACCACCCACTTCCAACTCTTGAGTTACTCTTTTACCAACGAATAGTGGGATTGACCGTTACTATATAACGTCCCCACGGCTGAAAGGGCGAGCATGTTTGGTGCGACTGTGATTCGAACCCGCGACCCTCTAACCTGTTGAAGCTACGGTACAAATCATAAGAAATCGCGATTTAAAGTAATAATAATATATTAAATACATCATAACAGATAAATCCAGTGCCGACGAGAAGTTGAAGTTTGGACAAAATTACGTGGTAAAACAAACATTGACTAACACTCGAGGGCAGTTTGAACACCAATTACACATCATCCAATCGGGTTGCAAATATTTAAAGTGTGAGTACTAGATATACGTTTGGGCTTCATTTCTGTTAAAATTCGTTACGGTATAGTAAAGAGGAGTTGTTGTTGCTGTTGTTGTTGTTTTGAATTAAGCACAAAGCTATACAATGGGTTATCTGTGCTCTGCCCACCACGAGTATCGAAACCCGGTTTTAGAAGGAAGAGTTTAAAATCAGATGACGAGTCACGAAAACTAAATATAATTTAAAATTAATCGGCATTTTTATTGTTATTTTCTTTAAAACTGTTAAATTCCGAGTCTTATTGTTAGAACGAGCTTTGAGTAAAGGGTTAAACAATAATCAGTCTTAAAACAGTTCCCTTAGTATAAGGCTAAACATTTTTACCTTGTTAGCTGTCTCGTAGAATAGCTCCGAGTTTTCGAAAAGCACTTAGTTTATTGCTTCGTCAACTCTTGACTCATTTGAGATCTAATTACAGTTGTGGACCAACCAGGCCAAATCCTTTCGACAGATATATTTAGCCACGCCCAGAGTTTTATTGACTAGTTTATTCTAAGCCTGCTTAAAAGAATTTCAATTTGAGGGTGGGCTGGCAGAACTCCTGATGAGTAATAAAATCGAATTGAATACACGCGCGCCTCGCGCTTGATATTGCTGGCCCGTAAAAATATGATTAAAAAGAACTAGAAAAAGTCACACAGAGTCACATAGATTACGTTAATTCAATTCTGCTTAAACGACTTTCAAGTGCTGAGGCTAATGGAGATTCCCACTTGTTTTTAAAGGGTGGTGTCGAACTTGAACAACTAATACACGAGAATCACGTTTGTCTAACGCTAAATATAAACCTAACTTACTTGGGAATAGTTCAACTTTGTGTTTTGAAAGTTAAAATACAAATCTCACAAGATATATTATCATAAATAACAACAACATTAATCTCAGATGTTTCAGTAGTGAACCATATGTACTATGACATTAATATACGTACATGTAGCTATTGTAGGCCCTCTCCCCTCTGAAGGAATAGCGATAAGCTTGAGCGCTTATAATATTAAAACTAGGGGTTCGATCACTGCCGTGAGAACATCACAGATAGCCACTTTGCGCTGAACAATGAATAAACAAAAACTGTTGTCGTCCTGAACGTGGTTGTAAAACTGAACAATGAATAAACAAAAACTGTTGTCGTCCTGAACGTGGTTGTAAAACCAAAAGCTTAAACGGCATCACTCGCCACGGGGACGGAAAAAAACCCTCAGTAAAAGTGGAAAATAGAACAAAAGCCCTCACATTTTATATTTCTTGTATTTTTCTATGTTGAAATACCTTAGATAATCACTGTTTTGACTACCTGAATAACCTAAATAATACTCCAACAGGTGACCTGACTGCTTCAAGGTTATATTTTTGACCAAGGAGGTTTATCCTACGTTCCCATCCACCCGCACCCTTGATTTTAACTTCATCTTAAACCTGACCAAGGTTCGTATTGCTTCCCAGCTAACAGTGCATCTTAAATGATTTTGATTAGATTAAAAGAGTTAAACTGCCACAAACCTCGCTATGTCTAGCAGTTAAACTATATATGTTGATAGAAAAAGGAAAAACTCAACTTCATTTTCCATTGTTCTGTTATACAAATATCCATTTCCACAAAATATTGTATACAGGTCTTTCAGATTAGGTCAAGCATGGCTAGGTGGTTAAAGCACTTAACTCGAAATTCATGGGTTCGAATCCCTGTCGCACCAAACATGCTCGCCCTTTCAGCCATGGGGGCGTTACAATTTAACAGTCCATCCCACTATTTGTTGGTAAAAGAATAGTCCAAAAGTTGGCGATGGGTAGTGACGACTAGCAGCCTTCCCTCTAGTCTTACACTGCTAAATTAGGGCTAGCGCAGATAGCCCTCGTGTAGCTTTGCGTGAAGTTCAAAACAAACCAAACCTTTCACACCATCATCTTGAAACCTCGTAACTTTTTACATTACATTCAGTAAAATATTCTAAGCCTCACAAGATACGAAATAACAAAGGGGCCGACCTTCTTCACATAAACCAAATACGAAATAACAAAGGGGCCGACCTTCTTCAGATAAACCAAATACGAAAGGAAGCAGTATAGAAACTCAAATTCAATATACAGGGTGGCCCGTAAGTCCCTACCCATCCATTGTTATTATGTTATATTCAATTATGCATGTATTATAAAGTTGTTTCTTTCTTTTTTTTAGAAATATGGCCGACGTAAGCCCATTTACACTTGAAGAGCGTATTGTAACATAATTGTCGCATAGTATCATGCAGCGAGAATGAGGGACAGCACACAGATAGACTTGATACATAAGATATATGTATGGGTACGGACTTACGGGCCACCCTGTATATATAGCCTTTGTATTATTTTCTACCCATGATAATATATGATACGAGAAACTAGTAAAAAACTCACCAATGCACATATATATAATGAACACAGTTAAATACGTAATCTGAGGGTCGCAGGTTCGAACCCCCGTCGCACCAAGCATGCTCACCCTCTCAGCCGTGGTGCGTTATAATGTGACGGTCAATCCCCCTATTACATTATTGCAACATTAGTTACCATTTACAGGAAATTATTGAAAGTTACATTGTTTATGGCACAACGTCATGAAGTGTATGCGCGTTTTTTGTTGTTGTTTTTTTCTGATAGCAAAGCCGTATCGGGTTATCTGCTGAGCCACCGAGGGGAATCGAACCGCTGATTTTAGCGTTGTAAATCCGTAGGCATACCGCAGTACTAGCTGAGGACAACGTCATGAATATTGTTGCATACATTTCTTTGAAATCCTACATTTGTATAAAATGATTGAACAGTGTTAGTTTGGTAAAATTGTTGGAATGATCTTATACGTAAAGTGTCTCAAACTGGGTTATATGTTCTTATTTCCACGAGTAATTAATGTTGTTATTTATAAAGGAATTTTAAAATCACATTTATCCAGCTCTCTAGTCATCGCATGGTCCCAAACAATGCACCATTTCCCATGTTCGCAGATCCATAACTTAGAACAGTAAAGATAAATCAACAATGTATATACAAAATAAAAGACCTTTAGATTGTCACTTGAAGATTAGCTGTCCATTTCGTTGTAAAACTATTTACCTGCTGGCGTAGCTTGTATTTGTCACAGTCCAGTGGATAGGGAGAATGAATGTAGTTACAACAACGTGAATTTTTTACATTATTTCCAAGGGTAAAGTTTTCGCTCCTAACCCCCCTTCCTCCCCAAGCCACCCTGCTGTGGTGTTATCCATTTATTCTGTAGTTGACCCTCAGATTAGGAGAATGTTGTCACAAAGACCACTGTCCTTCAGGGCTTCCTTGTCTCACAGTGGGAATGTGGTCCTTGGACAAGAATCTCTGGAAATCACTTCCACCCATTTTGCGTGTGAAGATTCTGTTTCACAATCTGGAATTTAAAACCCAAAAAAATTCAGGATCTAAGTTTTCCTTTCTATTGCAAGAATTTCGGACTATTTTTATTCTGTGAACAAAGTGTAATATGGTATCCTATTATCAAGAAACGTACATATTATCAAAATGTAGAATATATTCCCCCAGAAAATAGAACACAAGTCAATATAAAAACAATACAAATAGCAAAGTCATCATAAGTAGAATGTAAGCAATCATTAAACAGGATACAAGTCATCATAAGCAGAATATAAGCAATCATTAAACAGGATACAAGTCATCATAAGCAGATTATAAGCAATCATTAAACAGGATACAAGTCATCATAAGCAGAATATAAGCAATCATTAAACAGGATACAAGTCATCATAAGCAGAATGTAAGCAATCATTAAACAGGATATAAAACATCATAAGCTGAATATCAGCAAAGGTTAAACAGGATACAAGTCATCATAAGCAGAATATAAGCAATCATTAAACAGGATATAAAACATCATAAGCAGAATAAAAATCACAATAACCAGAACACACACCATAATAGCCAGAACACACTCTATAATAACCAGAACACTCTCCATAATAACCAGAATACTCCATAATAACCAGAACACACACCATAATAACCAGAAAACACTCCATAATAACCAGAACACACTCCATAATAACCAGAAACATACACCATAATAACCAGAACACACTCCATAATCACCAGAACACACATTATAATAACCAGAACACATTCCATTATTAAATAAAAGTTCTTTATCATCATTCCAATGTACTGTGAGCTTGTGATGTGATGACATTGTGCTAACAGCTTCAGATCCATATGCTTTCTGTAACCTGCTGGGGTCTACATAGTATACATGAGGGTTATTTGTCGAATAAATAAGAGTCTGTGGTCTAATACATATTAGAGCGACCCGTTTCTCTAGTGATACTTTAAGGCATATGATCGAGTTTGTTTGTTTCATCGCAGAGTCACATAACAGGTTATCTGTGATTTGTCCAGTACAGAGAATCCAACCCCGAATTTGTAGCATTGTATGTTTGTAAACTTACCACTGACTGACTCCTTGGGGGACCAGTGTTCGAGAATATACAGGAGAATATCCATCCATATTCTACAGTGTGTGGATGCTGACAGTAATTATAATGTTCGTACGTTGAATAGAGATTGTGATATATAGTATACCCTTAACTATCTTGTTTATGCAGTAAGTAAAGCCATTGGTCTAGAGTGTACAAAAAAATATCCATCCTCGTTCAACAGTAAGTAAAGGCTAAGGTTTGGATATAAATAAGATGATAACTACAATGTCTGTATGATGAACAGAAAGTTGCTGTGAGATACGGGTATACGTACTTTTAAATATTCCGTTCCAACGACTAATACACTCTGAGGTCTCAGTATTATATGATAAAACTATAGCATTTCTATTGTTAAAAAACCTGAAATCGAGGATAGCGTATGGGAATAGTTGTCCCTCTTTCTTCACTGAGTGAAAGCGAGTATTACAAAATAATGGCTTCCCTCTTCTTTACTGAGTGAAAGCGAGTATTACAAAATAATGGCTTCCCTCTTCTTCACTGAGTGAAAGCGAGTATTACAAAATAATGGCTTCCCTCTTCTTCACTGAGTGAAAGCGAGTATTACAAAATAATGGCTTCCCTCTTCTTCACTGAGTGAAAGCGAGTATTACAAAATAATGGCTTCCCTCTTCTTCACTGAGTGAAAGTGAGTATTACAAAATAATGGCTTCCCTCTTCTTTATTGAGTGAAAGCGAGTATTACAAAATAATGGCTTCCCTCTTCTTCACTGAGTGAAAGTGAGTATTACAAAATAATGGCTTCCCTCTTCTTCACTGAGTGAAAGCGAGTATTACAAAATAATGGCTTCCCTCTTCTTCACTCAGTGAAAGCGAGTATTACAAAATAATGGCTTCCCTCTTCTTCACTGAGTGAAAGCGAGTATTACAAAATAATGGCTTCCTTCTTCTTTACTGAGTGAAAGCGAGTATTACAAAATAATGGCTTCCCTCTTCTTCACTCAGTGAAAGCGAGTATTACAAAATAATGGCTTCCCTCTTCTTCACTGAGTGAAAGCGAGTATTACAAAATAATGGCTTCCCTCTTCTTTACTGAGTGAAAGCGAGTATTACAAAATAATGGCTTCCCTCTTCTTCACTGAGTGAAAGCGAGTATTACAAAATAATGGCTTCCCTCTTCTTTACTGAGTGAAAGCGAGTATTACAAAATAATGGCTTCCCTCTTCTTCACTCAGTGAAAGCGAGTATTACAAAATAATGGCTTCCCTCTTCTTCACTGAGTGAAAGTGAGTATTACAAAATAATGGCTTCCCTCTTCTTCACTGAGTGAAAGCGAGTATTACAAAATAATGGCTTCCCTCTTCTTTACTGAGTGAAAGCGAGTATTACAAAATATTGGCTTCCCTCTTCTTCACTGAGTGAAAGCGAGTATTACAAAATAATGGCTTCCCTCTTCTTCACTGAGTGAAAGCGAGTATTACAAAATAATGGCTTCCCTCTTCTTCACTGAGTGAAAGCGAGTATTACAAAATAATGGCTTCCCTCTTCTTTACTGAGTGAAAGCGAGTATTACAAAATAATGGCTTCCCTCTTCTTCACTGAGTGAAAGCGAGTATTACAAAATAATGGCTTCCTTCTTCTTCACTGAGTGAAAGAGAGTATTACAAAATAATGGCTTCCCTCTTCTTCACTCAGTGAAAGCGAGTATTACAAGATAATGGCTTCCCTCTTCTTCACTGAGTGAAAGTGAGTATTACAAAATAATGGCTTCCCTCTTCTTCACTGAGTGAAAGCGAGTATTACAAAATAATGGCTTCCCTCTTCTTCACTGAGTGAAAGCGAGTATTACAAAATAATGGCTTCCTCTTCTTTTACTGAGTGAAAGCGAGTATTACAAAATAATGGCTTCCCTCTTCTTCACTGAGTGAAAGCGAGTATTACAAAATAATGGCTTCCCTCTTCTTCACTGAGTGAAAGTGAGTATTACAAAATAATGGCTTCCCTCTTCTTCACTCAGTGAAAGTGAGTATTACAAAATAATGGCTTCCCTCTTCTTCACTCCAGTGTGAAGCGAGTATTACAAAATAATGGCTTCCCTCTTCTTCACTGAGTGAAAGTGAGTATTACAAAATAATGGCTTCCCTCTTCTTCACTCAGTGAAAGGAGCATTACAAAATAATGGCTTCCCTCTTCTTCACTGGGTGAAAGTGAGTATTACAAAATAATGGCTTCCCTCTTCTTCACTCAGTGAAAGCGAGCATTACAAAATAATGGCTTCCCTCTTCTTCACTCAGTGAAAGCAGGTATTACAAAATAATGGCTTCCCTCTTCTTCACTCAGTGAAAGCAGAGTATTACAAAATAATGGCTTCCCTCTTCTTCACTCAGTGAAAGCGAGTATTACAAAATAATGGTTTCCTCTTCTTCACTCAGTGAAAGCGAGTATTACAAAATAATGGCTTCCCTCTTCTTCACTGAGTGAAAGTGAGTATTACAAAATAATGGCTTCCCTCTTCTTCACTGAGTGAAAGCGAGTATTACAAAATAATGGCTTCCCTCTTCTTCACTGAGTGAAGCGAGTATTACAAAATAATGGCTTCCTCTTCTTCACTCAGTGAAAGCGAGTATTACAAAATAATGGCTTCCCTCTTCTTCACCGAGTGAAAGTGAGTATTACAAAATAATGGCTTCCCTCTTCTTCACTGAGTGAAAGCGAGTATTACAAAATAATGGCTTCCCTCTTCTTCACTGAGAGAAAGCGAGTATTACAAAATAATGGCTTCCCTCTTCTTCACTGAGTGAAAGTGAGTATTACAAAATAATGGCTTCCCTCTTCTTTATTGAGTGAAAGCGAGTATTACAAAATAATGGCTTCCCTCTTCTTCACTGAGTGAAAGTGAGTATTACAAAATAATGGCTTCCCTCTTCTTCACTCAGTGAAAGCGAGTATTACAAAATAATGGCTTCCCTCTTCTTCACTCAGTGAAAGCGAGTATTACAAAATAATGGCTTCCCTCTTCTTCACTCAGTGAAAGCGAGTATTACAAAATAATGGCTTCCCTCTTCTTTACTGAGTGAAAGCGAGTATTACAAAATAATGGCTTCCCTCTTCTTTACTGAGTGAAAGCGAGTATTACAAAATAATGGCTTCCCTCTTCTTCACTGAGTGAAAGAAGAGGTATTACAAAATAATGGCTTCCCTCTTCTTCACTGAGTGAAAGTGAGTATTACAAAATAATGGCTTCCCTCTTCTTCACTCAGTGAAAGTGAGTATTACAAAATAATGGCTTCCCTCTTCTTCACTGAGTGAAAGTGAGTATTACAAAATAATGGCTTCCCTCTTCTTCACTGAGTGAAAGCGAGTATTACAAAATAATGGCTTCCCTCTTCTTCACTGAGAGAAAGCGAGTATTACAAAATAATGGCTTCCCTCTTCTTCACTGAGTGAAAGTGAGTATTACAAAATAATGGCTTCCCTCTTCTTCACTCAGTGAAAGCGAGTATTACAAAATAATGGCTTCCCTCTTCTTCACTGAGTGAAAGTGAGTATTACAAAATAATGGCTTCCCTCTTCTTCACTGAGTGAAAGCGAGTATTACAAAATAATGGCTTCCCTCTTCTTCACTGAGGAGAAAGCGAGTATTACAAAATAATGGCTTCCCTCTTCTTCACTGAGTGAAAGTGAGTATTACAAAATAATGGCTTCCCTCTTCTTCACTCAGTGAAAGCGAGTATTACAAAATAATGGCTTCCCTCTTCTTCACTGAGTGAAAGTGAGTATTACAAAATAATGGCTTCCCTCTTCTTCACTGAGTGAAAGCGAGTATTACAAAATAATGGCTTCCCTCTTCTTTACTGAGTGAAAGCGAGTATTACAAAATAATGGCTTCCCTCTTCTTCACTGAGTGAAAGCGAGTATTACAAAATAATGGCTTCCCTCTTCTTCACTGAGTGAAAGCGAGGTATTACAAAATAATGGCTTCCCTCTTCTTCACTGAGTGAAAGCGAGTATTACAAAATAATGGCTTCCCTCTTCTTCACTGAGTGAAAGCGAGTATTACAAAATAATGGCTTCCCTCTTCTTCACTGAGTGAAAGCGAGGTATTACAAAATAATGGCTTCCCTCTTCTTCACTGAGTGAAAGCGAGTATTACAAAATAATGGCTTCCCTCTTCTTTACTGAGTGAAAGCGAGTATTACAAAATAATGGCTTCCCTCTTCTTCACTGAGTGAAAGCGAGTATTACAAAATAATGGCTTCCCTCTTCTTCACTGAGTGAAAGTGAGTATTACAAAATAATGGCTTCCCTCTTCTTCACTCAGTGAAAGTGAGTATTACAAAATAATGGCTTCCCTCTTCTTCACTCAGTGAAAGCGAGTATTACAAAATAATGGCTTCCCTCTTCTTCACTGAGTGAAAGTGAGTATTACAAAATAATGGCTTCCCTCTTCTTCACTCAGTGAAAGCGAGCATTACAAAATAATGGCTTCCCTCTTCTTCACTCAGTGAAAGCGAGTATTACAAAATAATGGCTTCCCTCTTCTTCACTCAGTGAAAGCGAGTATTACAAAATAATGGCTTCCCTCTTCTTCACTCAGTGAAAGCGAGTATTACAAAATAATGGCTTCCCTCTTCTTCACTCAGTGAAAGCGAGTATTACAAAATAATGGCTTCCCTCTTCTTCACTGAGTGAAAGTGAGTATTACAAAATAATGGCTTCCCTCTTCTTCACTGAGTGAAAGCGAGTATTACAAAATAATGGCTTCCCTCTTCTTCACTGAGTGAAAGCGAGTATTACAAAATAATGGCTTCCCTCTTCTTCACTCAGTGAAAGCGAGTATTACAAAATAATGGCTTCCCTCTTCTTCACTGAGTGAAAGTGAGTATTACAAAATAATGGCTTCCCTCTTCTTCACTGAGTGAAAGCGAGTATTACAAAATAATGGCTTCCCTCTTCTTCACTGAGAGAAAGCGAGTATTACAAAATAATGGCTTCCCTCTTCTTCACTGAGTGAAAGTGAGTATTACAAAATAATGGCTTCCCTCTTCTTCACTCAGTGAAAGCGAGTATTACAAAATAATGGCTTCCCTCTTCTTCACTGAGTGAAAGGGAGTATTACAAAATAATGGCTTCCCTCTTCTTCACTCAGTGAAAGCGAGTATTACAAAATAATGGCTTCCCTCTTCTTCACTCAGTGAAAGCGAGTATTACAAAATAATGGCTTCCCTCTTCTTCACTGAGTGAAAGCGAGTATTACAAAATAATGGCTTCCCTCTTCTTCACTCAGTGAAAGCGAGTATTACAAAATAATGGCTTCCCTCTTCTTCACTCAGTGAAAGTGAGTATTACAAAATAATGGCTATCAGATATTTCGTGACTGTAAAAGTTAATATGTGAACACAAATTCCAATGGTGTAGTGGTTAAAAGTTGAGGTTTTTTTTTGTTACACACAGCTAACCAATAAGTAATTACACAACACAGAGAACACAACAGCTGCCTGCAGATAACGTTGAGGTATACAGCGCCCTGTAAAAGTATTCACTCTCACTGTAAAGTCTCCATGTTTTATTACCACCTGAGCTTGCAATCATGAAACTTTCAAATGGAACTTTATATTTAGATTCTAAATAATCCACTACAAACTGAGAAAGCTAAATAAAAGCGCTGACATTATGTAAGTTAGATTTTCAAAGAAAATTAGAATATTTGCAATTGCATAAGTATTCAACACGTTTGATACGGCAACCCTAAATCAGCTCGGGTACAAAGAATTAGTTTGTAAGGTCACAAAATTAATGTAATGGTATCTGTGTATAATCAAAATGGTTTAACTCGACTTCAAACCATAACTCATATGACAAATCAACCATGAAAACCAAGGAACTTTTCAAACAAGTTAGGGATAAAGTGATAGAGAAACACAAATCGGGTGAAAGTTACAAAATATTTCAAAGACGATGGTTATCTCTTTGAGTACAGTGAAGTCCATCATTAGGAAGTGGAATGCGCTTCATACCACCCAGTCACAACCCATGTCAGGCTGTTCTTCCAAACTAAGCAGCCGGACAAGTATGAAACCGGTTAGGGAAACTACTGTGAAGCCAACAATGACGTTGAAACACTTACAAAGTTCCACGTCTAAGATGGGATTCGGTGTTCATACGTCGACACTATTCTGGTACGTTTAAAAAGCTGGCTTGTATGGGCAAGTGACAATATATATTACTGAAAAAAAAAAATCTCCAACCTCCTATGGAGTTTGCGACAAAGCACGTGGATGATATTGCAGGCATGTGTCAGAAGGTCTTGTGGTCAGACGAGACAGAAATTGAGTTTAATGGTCTAAACTCAAAGCGTTGCTTCTGGCGCAAATCCAATACAGCACACTGTGCAATCTACACTATCCCAACTGTCCAGCACCAGAATTGAAGATAAAATGGATAGTACAAATAACAGGTAAATCACAGAGGAAACCCTGCTTGAATCAGCCAATATAAAACTAGATCGAAATTCACATTCCAGCAAAACAATGACTGAAGCACCAAAGCTACACTGGAGTGGTTTAAAATGATAGTGAATGTCCTGGAGTGGCTCAGCCAAAGTCCTAACTTGAATACAATATAAAATGTATTGCAAGGATTGAATATTGCAATCTATCAACAATCCCCAAAGATCTTGTCAGAATTGGAGTAACTTTGCCAAGATGAATGAACAAACAAACATCATGCCATCCCACTGAGAAAAGGTGGTAAAAATCTATACATCAAGACTCATAACAGTAGTTACTGCCGAAGGTGTTTCCACCAAGTACTGACTTATAGGACTGAATACTTATGCATTCAGCAAACTTCAGTTTATATACTTTTCTTGCAAGTTTGATCTCTAGGGTTTTGAATAAAAACAAGTTAATTTAAACAAATCTGTTTACATTACTTGTATTTCACAAAAATGCGACATTACTGATAGAAGTGAATATTTCTGCAAGCCACTGTAAGTATGGGGATGCTTCAGCAGAGATAACAGAATACAGACATCTTTGCCATTAAAAATACGTATCTATTGTTCAGGATGTTAACTGTATTTTCTCGTGGTCGCATAGTAGTAACGAAATATCATCAGATCACTTGCAATAGTGCTGTCTATAGTGAGGAAAATGGAGATGCAGTTCCAGTAATAACAGAAAACAACAGTTTCTGCACAGCTCGGTAGCATAAAACTAACAAAGGGGATTCTTTTCGGTATGTGGAGGCCCCGGCATGGCCAGGTGGGTTAAGGCGTTCGACTTGTAATCCGAGGGTCGTGGGTTCGAATCCCGGTCGCACTAAACATGCTCGCCATATTCAGCCGTGGGGGCGTTATAATGTGACGGCCAATCCCACTATTCGTTGGTAAAAGAGTAGCCCAAGAGTTGGCGGTGGGTGGTGATGACTAGCTGCTTTCCCTCTACTTTTATACTGCCAAATTAGGGACTGCTAGCGCAGATAGCCCTCGTGTAGCTTTGCGCGAAATTCAAACAAACCAAACCAAATCGATAGGTGTAAAAACTGAGAACTATGCCAAAATATATTATCAAAAGTTATCTTCATAGCATGGGCATAAGAGGGCACTTCGCAACGGCAAAAAAAAAAAAAAAAAAGCGGTTCTCCTCCCTTAATGGTGGAGTCTCATTAATAGTGCGAGATTCAGTGAGCATGAATTTATTCATTTGTCTGTTTCTCACTGTTTGATTCTCAGTCTATTTTTGTATCTGTCTGTCTACGTTTTCATCTCATCTTTTACATTCATTGTTGTGTTTCGAACACTTAAATATACACGAGGCTAGTTGCGTGAGTGGTTAACACCAGTCTGATAATGCACTTATGATTCCAAAGAACTTTAAGCCTAGAGCTTCAGCTCTATAATCCAGCCCACTAACCAACGGGCTACTTTCAGCCATTCTTTCATACGTTTATCTACCTACATATCTGCCTGTTTGTTTGTTTTTGAATTTCGCACAATGATACTCGAGGGCTATCTGTGCTAACCGTCCCTAATTTAGCAGTGTAAGACTAGAGGGAAAGCAGGTAGTCATCACCACCCACCACCAACTCTTGGGCTACTCTTTTACCAACGAATAGTGGGATTGACAGTCACATTATAACGTCCCCACGGCTGAAAAGGCGAGCATCTTTGGTGCGACCGGGATTCGAACCCGCGACCCTCAAATTACGAGTCGAACGCCTTAACCCACCTGGTCATGTCGGGCCATCTGCTTGTTTACGTACCGTCAATGTATTCAACTTCATGGATCCTGTACAATCCTTTGTTTATATATCCGTTTGTTTACTTCTTTCTCTGATTGGACATAACTAATAATTTATCGCCTTGTTTTCCTAAATAATTTCAATTCTTATATTTATATATTTATTGTTATATAATTGCCTCATACTTTCACTTTTACCTCGTATCTGTTTATAAACACTATTGTTTTTTCTTAACTATTTGTGCAACAAATTGTTTAATGTCCATAGTTTTATTCTCTCTGGAGGGTTCGTAATGAAACGAGTCACAGCAAAAATATAAGCACCAAATTCACCAGTATTGCATTCAACCTCACGAACGACTATTGGATTTCTCTAGTTATCTTACGCAGAAAATGAATGATCTCACCCAATCGTCATTGTTAGTTCGTTACGCTAAAGCATTGTAACATGCAAAAACAACAACAACCATAAAGTTGTCCGATATGGTGTAATATGTGGACTTCAGAGTATAAAAACGAACGGCTAATTTGGAGGTTAACTGGACTAAGCTCGAGGGGCTGACGGTTACGGTTATGGACTTATTCATTGACAGAATCCCTGTGTTGTGTTTGACTTTGTGCTCTACGTTTCTGATCATAAAGTTGAGCACTGACCTTGTCTGATTCATGACAGTTTCTACGTTCTTTCGCTTTAAGGTCTTATGACTGGTTTGAGCTCGTGCATCTAGTTCTTCCAGCTGGTCTGCCATCAATCTTGGCTGATTACCGGTGTTGAGAGAACGTTTAGTGTAATTACGGAGTGGAGGGCTGCTTTTGGATTCAAAACGTTGCTTCTCAGCCCCACACCTATCCCATAATCACAGAGCAGGTACAGTATTGTTGATATTGTTAGAGATTGTAAGTCTTGACAGCTCTATAGTTTGGTCCGTAAAACTTGGCTACTTTCAACCCACCATTTATGAAGTTGTTGATCATTAAATATTTGCCCCTCCTTCAGTGGCACAGTATATCTGCGAACTTACACTGCTATAAACAGGGTTTCAATACCCGCGATGGGCAGAGCAAATATAGGCTATTATATTATAGCTTTAGGCTTAATTCTAAACAAACAGTAATTATTTAATACATGAAAGCGTTTACGTATCGATGACACATCATTTGATAATAAACTGCTTACATTGTTATCAACTCTCAGTATTTGTTTCTCCTGTATAAAACTTTCACTTCCGTACTGTAACTGTTATGCGTTTATTTTGGCATCTACGCTTATTTCACTATGGTCTTCTTTTTTGCATGAGATGTATATTCTTGATTGTGTATTGCGGAAGTCCCGCCTGTTCTCTAAATTTGTAGAAGAGTCTTGAATGTAAGAATCAACAACGTTTGTTTTACGAAAACGTGCTAGAATATTGTGGAAATTTCTACAGATTCGCGTGACTCATATAAAAATCAGCTAGTCGAGAGATGGAAGAAGGCTATTATTGGGCAGCTACAGTCAGTTTGCTATAGGCCTTGAAAGCTATAATTGTTATCAACGCCTATTAAACGGAACACTACAGAATTAGACCAGGAACGTTTATAGGTTTCGAATATTACAAATCGTTCAATTTCAGTGAGAACATTAAATATCTCCTTCGGTATAAAGTCAGATTATAAGCGGCGTTAGGCCAACCGGAACAGCTAGCTTAAGCGATATGTGACAATATCAACTCAGAATTAATTTGCTCGTCGTGGACTTGCACCATCGATAAAATATTAATTTCTAGATCAGACAGAAGACTCAGTATAGTTTGCAAAAACTCTTGTTTATAAACTATAATTTGTAATAACTATTGTTTGTTTGTTTTTGAATTTCGCGCAAAGCTACACGAGAGCTATCTGTGCTAGCCGTCCCTAATTTAGCAAAGACTAGACAGCTAGGTATCACCACCCACCGCCAGCTCTTGGGCTACTCTTTTTACTAACGAATAGTGAGATTGACCTAACATTATAACGCCCCCACGGCTAAAAGGACGAACATGTTTGGTGTTATTGGGATTCGAACCCGCGACCCTCGGATTACGAGTCGAGTGGTAATAACCATTAGTAATAACCGTTATTTTAAACTGTATTGTTTCTTAGTTATATATTAAAATATATTTGTGTTAAACAGAAGGTCCGGCAGGGCCAGGTGGGTTAAGGCGTGCGACTCCTAATTCAAAAACAAACAAATAGAAGAACATTTTGTGTGTCAATCTAGTAGGTAAATAACACAAATGTAATGCACATTAACGTTTAATTGACCATAAAATGGAAATTAAAATTTCCGGTTATTTGAAATAGTAATACGTAATGTAGGTAACGTAATAAATAGGAAACTCGTTGAAATAAATTATAATACGTAACAGTACTAGTTTCCATTGATGTAGTATTGCTTCTGACACTTTCCATTCCAATCTTCATCAATACAATATACCTACTTCAACGTTTCTCGTGGATTTCTCCAAATACCAACTGTTCTCACTCTTGCGAATCCTTAACTTTTATGTTATGTTCCACTTCTGTGATTTCGCTTACGCAGTACCTTCTACTGTGTTAATTCTACAATATTTATTCTTACGTAATACCTTCCACTAGGCCCGGCATGGCCAGGTGGTTAAGGCACTCTACTCAGAGGGTCGCGGGTTCGAATCCCCGTCGCACTAAATATCTTCGCTCTTTCAGCTGTAGGGGCGTTATAACGTGACAGTCAATTCCACTATTCGTTGGTAAAAGAGTAGCCCACGAGTTTAAACTGTTAAATTAGGGAGGGCTAGCGCAGATAGTCCTCGTGGAGCTTTACGCGAGATACAAACCAAACCTTTTACTGTGTCAATTCTACAATATTTGTCCCTCTAGTTCTTTTTTTAATGTTGTGTTAGTTCTGTGTTACTTACTCTCAATTTCCATGCTATGTAAACAACATTTTCTCAAGTTTTACAACACGCATTTACAACCTATATTCTTGTTAACTGCGGCATATTGGCTCATAGAGCGGTTCTGAGTTGTCGTTATCAAGTACATACTTTCATCTCATAGCTTTGCCATCTCTTAACCGATTTAAGATTTAATTACAGTTTTGGATCAAGAGGTCAAACTCTTTCGAATGATGTAATTCACCGCGCCTAAGGTCTTGTATATTAATTGATTCTAATCTCCCCTTAAAGAATTTCAGTTTGGGGATAGTCTAGTAGAGATCCTGCTGAGTCATAAAATCGATTCGGATATATATATGCACGAATGGCGCTTGGTATTGCAGACGTACAAAAATGCAGCTAATAGAAGAGAACAAAAGCGCTTCATATATTAATATACTGTAAGCTTGCATAAAAGAATAAAACGTACCGCGGCTATTGAGAATTCTCTCTAGTGTTAAAACACATATATACAACGGATAATATTTAGGATCATGTAAAAAATACACAGGTTTATATTTTAATTGGTACATTTGAGTAACACCTACAGCAGTATTAACGAGTATATACAGAACATCTAGACAAATACGAACGTACACATAAGCAATACACAGTGTTACAGTGTATATATGTACAAAAACTGGTGTTATGTTTTACATAAGTAACACATAGACTAGCAGTACGGCACAAGTAAACGATCAGTATTAGGATACACATATCTCACACACAAACCAACATTAGTGTACGTGTATGTAATACCTAGACCCTCACACACAAACCAACATTAGTGTACGTGTATGTAATACCTAGACCCGTAGTAAGATACACAGATCTTACACACAAACCAACATTAGTGTACGTGTATGTAATACCTAGACCCGTAGTAAGATACACATATCTCACACACAAACCAACATTAGTGTACGTGTATGTAATATAGACCCGTAGTAGATACACATATCTCACACACAAACCAACATTAGTGTACGTGTATGTAATACCTAGACCCGTAGTAAGATACACATATCTCACACACAAACCAACATTAGTGTACGTGTATGTAATACCTAGACCCTTAGTAAGATACACATATCTCACACACAAACCAACATTAGTGTACGTGTATGTAATACCTAGACCCTTAGTAAGATACACAGATCTTACACATAAACCAACATCAGGGTACATATATGTAACACCCAGGCCAGTATTAGGATACACATATCTCACACATAAACCAAATTAGGGTATATATATATATATATACAGTTGCCGTCCATTCTACAAAGTTTCATTATGAATTATTCCACCTAACCAATCTATCAAAGAATGCCAGTATGTATTAAATGTACGATATTTGTCAGTGAGGTTGCTGCACACAGTTTTCTTTCTTAACACAAATATATTTTAATATACAAACAATAATACAATTCATAATAACAGTGATTATTAATACTTATCACAAATAATTATTCATATACACAAATTTTACGAACTCACAAACAATATTAAGTTTTCTATCTAGTCGGGATCTAAATATTTTATCGACGGTTCAGGTTCACTACGAGTGAATCAATTTTGTAATGATATACTGTACATTTCTATTCACAGCAAGCTAGCTAGCTAGCTCTATTCTTCACATGTGAATTTCTTCTCGACGGCAATATCTAATGTCCTCGTAGAAATACTAAAGCCGAAAGTTAATTCATTAAAGTTTGTGATGTTTGAAATCTATAAACGTTCCTTGTCAAATTCTGTAGTTTTTCGGTTAATAAACATTAATTACAGTTATAGCTTCCGAGGCTAATAGTATACTGACTGTGGTTGACTAACAATATTCTATTACTGTCTCTCGGCGTCTTGCAATGGCTTGGTTTTATATATTCATTAGGCGAGATTCTCGAAAGTTCAACACTATTTGAAGACACGCTAGTGTTTTCGTAAAACATATATTGTTGATTCCTACTCTTGAGAATCTTCTATAAATTTAGAGAATAGGCGGGACTTGTGCAATACACATCCAACAATATACGTCACGTGCATCAATCTGAAACAAACGCAGATACTAAAATAAATGTTTAACAGTAAATCTATTACAGTATGTATAATCAAAACATAGACCAGTATTAGGATATGTTACACAATAAATTCCCCGCTGGTATAGCGATAAGTCTACAAATTTACAACCGTAAAATCAGGGAGTCGATTCCCTTCGGTGGACTCAGCAGACAGCTTGATGTAGCTTTGCTATAAGAAAAAACACACACAAACATACACAATAAATAAATTTCATGATACTTACATATATAATTTTCTATTAGAATTTGTATTTCTAAAAGAGATCTAATTAATTAAGGTTGTGTACTGAAATGGTGGAATAAGAGTCTTGGAGTGTGCATAGATCAAGTAAACGAAGATCGTGTTTGATCTATATATATATATAACAGATTTGACGTAACGATTGGACATCATTTTGGTACAGGAGCATGTGTAGCTTTTATACACGTTTGGATAATACCATACAGTCAACAGTAAGGAGGACTCGTCGGTGTAGGCTAAACGTATATATACAGTCAGTTGTTGTTTATTACTATACCACAGTGATATCAGTTGTTCGAAAGGTCATGGCTGTAGCTAGAGACATTGAAAGTTTGGGTTCACAAACACTCTGTCTTTCCAGGTTTGCGTGAGACAAGAGTAAAAGTAGGCCTTGTTATGAATACAGTTTTATGGACACATTTCGGCCTACCTTAGGCCAAAATACGTTATCATCCATTTGTATGTTTCTTTATTCATATTTTGTTTGTTTTTGAATTTCGCGAAAAACTATTCAAGGGCTATCTGCGCTAGCCGTCCCTAATTTAGCAGTGTAAGACTAGAGGGAAGGCAGCTAGTCATCACCACCCACCGCTAACTCTTGGGCTACTCTTTTACTAACGAATAGTAGGATTGACCGTCACATTATAACACCCCCACAGTTGGGAGGGCGAGCATGTTTTGTGTGAACGGGATTCGAACCCGCGACCCTCGGATTACGAGTCAAATGCCTTAACACACTTGGCCATGCCGGGCCTTATTCATATTTAGGCGTAAAGGTATACAATGGACTAAAAGTGCTGCTGTGCCAGGATATGCCATCCTTCTTTTATCAACCATTATTTTACAATACCCCCTTTTTCGCCATCCTTATACTGAGATTCTTGTTTTCTCCATCATTGTCTCGAATCACTGCCACATTGATTTTTTTATAATGACAGAAATCAAGGAAACTACAGTCATAGATTTCTGAATCTTATAAGATTTGTAACAGAAGCCACTTGTTGTAATCTCAGGTAATTGTTTCGAGAGATGAAAATAATGTTTTGGAGTTAAACAAGGACAAGCATAGATCGTTGATAACAACAGCTTCAATTAAACAACATAAACAAGAAAAACAAAATATTTACATAGAATTTCTAGCATAACAAAATGTTATCTCAACATCCTTTGGTTTATTGCATCTTCATACTAATTGAGTTGATAGTTTTTAACAAACTCGTTTACTGCACGTGTATGTAAGAGAAAAAGTAAAAAGGACAACCTTGGACTTCATATCTTTACACGTAATCTTTTCTTTACAAGAATTTCTTCAAGTTCCTGACTTGCCTCTGGCAACTGATATGTCAGACATTTGATGACGGAACAGAACAAGCTAAACCTGCCAACCAAGGGTCGTTGAACAGCGTTTACAAGTGAAACTAAAGTCTAATTGGGTATGTAAGAAACTTCATCATTACAGCTGTTCTGTATGTTTTGTCCTGTCCCATGATATACCTGTTTTGTTTCGTAATTAGGTTAGAAGTGGTCATTATATATTTTCATTCACGATAATAAGAACTGTGCGGAGTAAAACTAGCTACCTGATAAAATAGTTCAACGAGTTCTGTAGTTTTTCTATCTCTGACTTTGTTCTTATAAGTTTTCCCCTTAAATGTTTCTTCTAAGATAAACAGGATATTAATCGCACTTTAAAAGAATAACTTGCATTTGGCAACTCAATGATTTGTTGTCTCAGATGTGGATAGTGGCGACAAGTGGCGATATGTTTACTCTCTATAGCTGCTTGGTTCATCATGAATTCCTAATCATTCGACTGCGTAATTTCGTTACGGTTGATATTATGTCACAACTTCTTCCGAGGAAGGACATTGATATAGTAAGATAGCTATAAGATATGGAACCAAAGGATCCAACATTTGAAAGAAGGTTGTTTTTGGTATTTACTGTTGGCGTAAAAACGTTTGTAGAACAGAGTATTGAGGGCAACAACAGTTCCAAAAACACATCTTAAGTGAAGATGTGAACACACATCGGTTGTGAAAAAAAAATCCTTTGATCCAAAACACCATTTACGTGAAATTTAGGTCATTCTCTGATAGAATTAAATAATAGGCTAAACAGACACTAAGTTTGTTCTGCATTTGTTAATTTTGTTATTTTAGTTGCCTATGCGGTTTTAACTGTATATGTCTTACCTTCTCACAAGACAAGAGGTAGAAATTTAAAGATGGCGAAGGTGCAAAAGCCAGAAGTATTTATTTTTAAATATTGATGAAGAAACTGAAAACACAATAATTCTATTTGGCCAGTTCTGTGCCTTTGTGTCTGTTTGAAAGCTGTCTTGAACAACAAAGAAGGAAGACTGGGGAGAAAGTTGTTGCAACAGACAATCAGGTGTTGGATATTGATATCCAATGTTGACTATCAAATCAAACACGACCAACGATAAAGTAATTCCAAGAACCACTCAGAACCAAGTTTAACGACAAATTAACCCCCGGTTTAAACATATTGGTGGTTTATTCGAATAATGAGTTAGTCACATTCAAGTTCAAAATATTTTGAGTTGATGTTATAAAAAAAAGATCTGTGCACTTTTTGTCCCTTTGTAGTTTTAAAAAAAGGTTTTCTGTAGTTTATGAAATTTCAAAGAGATTAAACGCTTTAAAGAATGATTAAAATTAAACTAGCCTTCCAATTGACGCTAATTTGCTGTTCAATACTTAGACAAAAAATAAAAATAAAATCAAATTTATGAAACCCAGTACTAGCTGTCTCTAATTTAGCAGTGTAAAAATAGATGTAAAGTGTACCACCCATGGCCAATTCTTGAGCTACTCTTTTACCAACGAATAGTAGGAGTAATCGTCACATTATAACATCAGCATGGACGAAAAGGTGAGCATGTGTGGTACAACTGGGCTTCGAAGCCGCTACACTCAGGTTTAGGGTCGATTGCCTTAACCACCTGGCCATGGTGGGGCTGCTTGTGTTAATCAAATATACTTATTTGACTTTGTTTTCGAAATATTTGTATAACAAACGTGTGTGTCTTCAGTTCAGCAAATGTGTACCTTTAATGTGTTTAAAATACTAAAAACTAAATTAATATTTTATGTATTAATAAATAAACAAAAATGTCATTTAATAAGAGGGAATTTAAATTCTTGAAGATTTTAATTTTACTTTAAGATTTGATTTATTAAACCAAAATATTCAATAAAAAGTTTTAGCTCCCGGTAATTAACAACTACAAACAAAATTAAATTTTAATCGTTATGCCTCGTTTTAACTAGCATTCAGCCGATACACATAACATTTAGAATTTTAGATAAACTATCCTTCTCTAATCACGAATATATCAAACCAGATTTTGACCGTGCATGAACAGGTGGTTAAGGTACCCAGTTGGTAATCTGTGGGTCCCGGGTTCGAATTCCCGTCACAACAAACATGCCCCTCTTTCAGTTGTGGGGGCGTTATAATGTGACGATAAATCCCACTATTCGTTGGTAAAAAAAGTAGCCTAAGTGTTGGTGGTGGGTGGTGATGAATAGCTGTCTTCCCTCTAGTCTTACATTGAAAAATTAAGGACGGCTAGCGCAGATAGCCCTCTTGTAGCTTTGCGCGAAATTCAAAACAAACCCAAATCAGATTTTACCCTTTATTGGGTGCGTATTCAGAACACGCAGATGAACCATTACCATAACAACCAGCACAGTAAGTGTAGTATGTGTTCCCAGTACAATCAGAAAATAAAAATCGCTATTTGTGGCATGTGCCTTTAGACGTTGTACGAGTCATAACTTTGTCCTTAAGATGCAATGATTCCTCGGGATGATCAAGATTAAACCCCATTCTTGGGGAATTTTGTTAACCAAACAGTCAAAACGCACAACAGTTTCTTAGATGGATTTTTTAGTACGACCAGAGCAGATTTTTCAGACTTTTGATTGTATCTTCATGACGTCATTCTACGTATCGTATATTTACATACTGGCGTCGTCAAGGGTTTCAATTATCGAAAATATTTGGTGAAAGAACATCGAACAATGTATCAACAATATTTATTATGAATTAATATAACAAATGCACTGGTTTGTATAAACAAAACAATAATAACACTTCCTAAGTCATTTATCATTGTAGCACCATCAACTTATTCGTCAGTAAGGTTAAAACTTTCTAACAGTAGACCACTTGATAAGAATTATCTTAGATAAAAATAACATATTATGATATGGAATGCAACAAATGTTTGTAAAATTCAGCTTTTTAATGAGGAGACTCTAACGACCTTGAGGGTCTCAGAAAAGACCGTTTGTAGATGTAAGGAAATGTTCATTGGATGTTTGTACATCTGTATAGTGGAGGTAAATAGATGGAGTGTGTACAAAAGAAAGTGAAATAATGCGTGGTGTGACCACTTGTGTTTCATCACATCTAGTTTAATATAACTAATGGCCCGCTTGTTCTTGTTTTCAGAAAACAAAATCGGATGTTTCTATGAATTATTTAGTACGTTATGCCTTTCAACGAGGTGTTGGGAATTTTAACTTTGAATTCAAAACCAGCCTTTATCTTCCGTCCATTCGTGTACCAAAAAAAAAAAGTTTCTCTTTTATCATTCAAACCTCGTGAATGTAGAGATAAAACAAAACAAACAACTTGTATAATTTGCTGCACGCAATTCACGGAGATGAGAAAAACCAAGCCGGGAATGTATACTGGACAGTTAATCTAAGGTTGTTCTGTCCCATTGAAATGGATTGACCAATTAGCCATTCTCTGGAAGGCACGATCTCTTTCGTCAGATGGCTGCGCCCCTCGATTAGATAAAGATGATATGGAAGTACATCAACGCATGTTGTGTTTAACCTTAACTTACCCATGTCTAGCACTGTCTGTTTCATTGAACCTCAGAGTACATCAACGCATGTTGTGTTTGGCCTTAACTTACCGATGTCTAGCACTGTCTGTTTCATTGAACCTCAGAGTACATCAACGCATGTTGTGTTTAGCCTTAACTTACCGATGTCTAGCACTGTCTGTTTCATTGAACCTCAGAGTACATCAACGCATGTTGTGTTTAGCTTTAACTTACCGATGTCTAGCACTGTCTGTTTCATTGAACCTCAGAGTACATCAACGCATGTTGTGTTTAGCCTTAACTTACCGATGTCTAGCACTGTCTGTTTCATTGAACCTCAGAGTACATAAAACGCATGTTGTGTTTAACCTTAACTTACCGATGTCTAGCACTGTCTGTTTCATTGAACCTCAGAGTACATCAACGCATGTTGTGTTTAACCTTAACTTACCGATGTCTAGCACTGTCTGTTTCATTGAACCTCAGGGTACATCAACGCATGTTGTGTTTAACCTTAACTTACCGATGTCTAGCACTGTCTGTTTCATTGAACCTCAGAGTACATCAATGCATGTTGTGTTTAACCTTAACTTACCGATGTCTATCACTGTCTGTTTCATTGAACCTCAGAGTACATCAACGCATGTTGTGTTTAACCTTAACTTACCGATGTCTAGCACTGTCTGTTTCATTGAACCTCAGAGTACATCAACGCATGTTGTGTTTAACCTTAACTTACCGATGTCTAGCACTGTCTGTTTCATTGAACCTCAGAGTACATCAATGCATGTTGTGTTTAACCTTAACTTACCGATGTCTAGTACTGTCTGTTTCATTGAACCTCACAGTATATCAATGCATGTTGTGTTTAACCATAACTTACCGATGTCTAGCACTGTCTGTTTCATTGAACCTCAGTGTCCCAGAATGAGATAACATTAATCTCTTTGCGTTGATCCACTATATTCCACAATCATGAAATATAGCACCGCTTGTTTTACTAATATTTGGTGTTCCAAAAGATCAGGAAAACATGTGTGTGTGTGTATTTTCTTATAGCAAAGCCATATCGGGCTATCTACTGAGCCCACCGAGGGGAATCGAACCCCTGATTTTAGCGTTGTAAATCCGTGGACATACCGCTGTACTAGCGGTGGGGGACACTCAGGGGAACATCAATGTGTAATCTATTGATCTTTAGTTTACAGCTATGGACAAAAAACGACCTAAATGACGTATTGACCTTTGATGTGCTAGGGTAAAAGAACGCTATTGACTCCTCTTCTAAGCCTTATTCTTTCAAAAATACGGAGCATTACTGTTTGTTTTAAAGAATGTCAGTGTTCTAGAACGGAGGAACAACAATACCTCTTGTACTGAACCTTAATGTAACAGAATAGTGTAAGACCACCGTTATCGTAACAAAAATAGTTCGTTTTATTAAAGTAAAACTTATATTAAGTAATGAAGAAAGAAACATGTGACTCCTTTTCTGAAACTCGTTGTCCTAAAATGATAAAGCATCAATGTTTCTTGTACAAACCTTTAGCCAGGATGAAGGACAAACAAACAGTTTCTTGAGTAGTTAACTACAGTGACATATAATAATAAAACAAGAGCTTGTACTAGAATCTTACAATTTCGAGTAAGGACAACTCTCACAGTTTCTGTATAGTCAATGATTTGGTACTGAAACAACATTAATTACTTCGTTTACTTTTCTGGAATTGTGAAACAACAATACCTGTTTTAATAAATATCATTGTTCTAAATTGAGAGAATAACAATGTATGTTTTATTAGACCTCACTATTCTAAATTCATAGAATAACAATGTGTTTTATTAAACCTCACTGTTCTAAATTTATAGAATAACAATGTGTTTTATTGAACCTCACTGTTCTAAATTTATAGAATAACGATGTGTTTTATTGAACCTCACTGTTCTAAATTTATAGAACAACAACGTGTTTTATTGAACCTCACTGTTCTAAATTCATAGAAAAACAATTTGTTTTATTGAACCTCACTGTTCTAAATTTATAGAATAACTTTTTTTTTTTTTTTGAGTTTCGCACAAAGCTACTCGAGGGCTATCTGTGCTAGCCGTCCCTAATTTAGCAGTGTAAGACTAGAGGGAAGGCAGCTAGTCATCACCACCCACCGCCAACTCTTGGGCTACTCTTTTACCAACGAATAGTGGAATTGATCGTAACATTATACACCCCCACGGCTGGGAGGGCGAGCATGTTTAGCGCGACGCGGGCGCGAACCCGCGACCCTCGGATTACGAGTCGCACGCCTTACGCGCTTGGCCATGCCAGGCCGAGATATAGAATAACAATGTGTTTTATTGAACCTCACTGTTCTAAATTCATAGAATAACAATGTATGTTTTATTGAACCTCACTGTTTTAAAATCATAGAATAACAATGTGTTCTATTGAACCTCACTGTTCTAAATTCATAGAATAACAATGTGTGTTTCATTGAACCTCACTGTTCTAAACTAATAGAATAACAATGCATGTTTTACTCAATTTTACTATTGTAGACTGATGAACAGTCAGTGTCTGTTATACCCAGTCTTAGCCGTGCCTTTCTTAGTACAATAATTAACATGTTATATTATTATAGCTTAAACAGTAATTATATATAGCTATTGTCATAAACAAAAATGGATTTGATGGGTACCAGGTAATTTTCTGTAGCTCACGATGTTAAGAATCGAGTAGTAGTCCTCTGTAAGCTCACGATATAGATTTTGTCTCGTTAAGGAGGTAGTGTTTGTTGTTCACGATCTAAAGTTATATGTTATCAGGAAGCAGATATAGTTTCTGTTGTGTGCGTGATTTTGTGGTAAGAATCAAGTAACTATTTATAACAGATGATCAAAGATTTTATTTTTGGGGGGAATCAATCAGTCTTCTATAGATGAAGCAGATTCTCTTGCTGACTTGACAGTTCTTTTGATTGACGATAAAGTTATTTCAAATGTACCAATAATAATAATAATATATTTATATATACACATATATTCGCTGCTTTTATACGTTACTTAAATGGAATTTATATTAATTACAGTTCACTAATAAAGCTCATACCATGACAGTCGTTGTTCTTGGAAACGGGTGATATAAATAATATTGGTACTAATCTGAGAGTCGCGGGTTCGAATCCCCGTCACACCAAGCATGTTCGCCCTTTCGATTGTGAGGGCGTTATATGTTACTATCAATCCCACTATTCGTTGATAAAAGAGTATTCCAAGAGTTGGCGGTGGGTGATGATGATTAGCTGCCTTAAGCTGATAAATTAAGGACGGCTGGCGCAGATAGTCCTCGTGCAGCTTGGCGCGAAATTCAAAACAAACCAAACTTTGAGCGCGTTTTACTCTCCTAGTGTGCCAGCGGTGAATTTACAACGACAAAATTTCGAGTTCGTTTTCCCATAGTGAATAGAGTGCAGATAGTTTATTGCGTAGGCTTGTGCAGAAAGAAAGAAACAAAACAAACTACAATCTAATACCTTACACAGTCTAATAAATTAGCGTTGGTACTTTTCATGTTAACTGAATGTTTTCTAACAATAAACATGTAAAAACTTAACTGTTTTCTAACAATAAACATGTAAAAACTTTACTGTTTTCCAACAATAAACTTGAACCAAACTCTTTCAACTCTGAATAATCGACGTCTAACAAAAAGATCTGTTTTCTAATCAATTATAAACTATACAAACACAAAAATAATGAATCATATTATTATATTTAATGAACATTTTGGAATACATACGTTCTATACTCAACAAATTCCTACACTAAAACTATAATTACAACGAAATAACCTATTGATTTAAAGACAATTTTCAGTTGAAATTATGTGTCCTATGTAGTACATACGTAACAGTTCAATACATCAGTATCTATTGAACATTCAGATGACTGATTATTTGTGGTTACTGTGTAAATTTGCCACAGATGGGACGTGTGAATCCCGAAACGTTTATTAACTATTCTGTAATTCGTCCCTCCTGTGGTTGTATCGTTCGTCATTAGTATATATTTTCCGCCTCGTGAATCAGTTCACATGTGTGAAACTAATACGTCAGTATTTTCTCCCATTGGTTCAGCGGTGAGATTACAACGCTAAACTTCAGGGTTGGATCTCTGAGCGCGACGAAAAAGCCCATTGTGCAACATTGCGCTTAAAACAAACACAAGTAGAACACGCTTCGCCAGATAGCTCAATGTGGTTTTGATCTTAAAAGCCACCACATCTTCACCACCCATCCTGATTTCTGTGTTTATGGTATTTAACGTCATACATATATATATATTTTTCATATATAACAACTTACACTTCGAAACGTCACTAATTGTTGCCATAACGTCATTAGAAAAGGAAGTATTGGAATGTGTCCAAACCGTCCAAGCTTCCCTGTTGTCACTTAAGAACAGAACATCCGACCACAGATGAGGCCTGTTTGCGGAGGATCTCCAGACGTTCCACTTCTCAGTTCGCTTGATTCTCAGATTTCTCTGGATGTCTGAAGCTTGACGGTTGGGACAACTATCCGTTGAGTTAAGTCCCGCTCTTTTTTTCTTACTTATTGGGATCAGGTTTAAGTAAATCGGTGTCTTATTCGAGGTGTTGTCACAATGTCGATGCATGTGACGACGAAAGACTTTTCTGTAAGAAGATTATAATGTACGAGTGGAGTGCACAATCACAAGAAGACAGAGGAGATTTTGGTCTTGATGCTGATTTACGATGGTAGTCTTCCGCGACAGAGACTGTGGATCCAAAATCAAAACAAAGTCTTACAGAACGTTGCTCAGACCAGGGCATTTGACAATGTAATGTCAGAGACTGCAGGCGAGAGAGAAGCCGCTCCAATTACGAATGGTAATACGTCTCAGTTATTGTAACGAATTCAATAAAACAGATTAATAATCTTGGGAAAAATCATTAGTTTAATATGAAGCTTTTATTTTTTTTAAAAAACAAACTCTTAATTGGAGAGGGAAACTGGAAACAGATGTTGTACTGGATGTACTAACTACTAGCATGGTCAAAGTTGCTGAAGTGGCCCGGCATGGCCAGGTGGTTAAAGCATTCGACTCGTAATCCAAGGGTCGCGGGTTCGAATCCCCGTCACACCAAACATGCTGGCCATTTCAGCCATGAGGGCGTTATAATGTAATGGTCAATTAAACCAATATAAAGGAACACCTTTATATCTATACTAATTAATAACCTAACGTCCACCTGCAACGCCCCCTACAATCCGACACCTGTTTATACTCTCGTCCTTAAGACATGTGTCCGGCAGCGGTCACATTCGAACACTCTCTCTTTCTCAACCTGAAGATGACTCAGAAAGGTCGAAACATTGTTCTCTCCTTTCCAGTAAAAAGCCGTTCTGAGATACATTTCTATTTTAAGTGGGTTTCTCGTCATCAAGAATCCCACTATTCGTTGGTAAAAGAGTTGGCGGTGGGTCATGATGACTAGCTGCTTTCCCTCTAGTCTTGCACTGCTAAATTAGGGACGGCTAGCACAGATAGCCCTCGAGTAGCTTTGTGCGAAATGCCAAAACAAACAAACAAACAGATAACAGCGAGAAAGTTTGTAGGTATGTCTACATATAATTATTCCTACAATCACCTATTGTTTAGTCAAGAACATGTTTCAAAACCACTTATCTGACCAATTGCTTATGGGGTCATATGGGTAGCAGTGAAAGACTAGATGGAAAACAGTCTGTCATCACCACCAACCTTCAACTTTTACTAACGATTAGTGGCACTGACCGTACATTATAAGGTCCCTAGTGTTAAAAGGACGAGCATGTTTGGTGAGACGGGATTCAAACCTGCGACATTCAGATCACGAGTGAAGCGCCCTAACCACCTGGCCATGCCGGGAAGATTAAGTTTATTATTAATAACATGGATACAGGTTGACTTTGAAGTGCATCTTTGGATTTTAGAGGTGGAAAGACAACATTGGCCCTTGATCTAACTAATAATTCACTGATATTTCATAAGTACTTTATATAAAACATCAGCGATTTCACCTAACTTGTTTTGGTTAGTTCTGTAAAAGGGAAAAACGTGGAATAAGTCAATAACAAGCTGACCACAACAGTGTTTTAAATCACATTATTTTCGCCTTGTCATACCACAAGCGTAATTAATCGTAATCATATATTTCTGTTACACAGTTTAAAATGAATTATGTTACTTGGCGCTACGTGAATAAGAAAGATTGGTTTGTTTTGAATTTCGCGCCAAGCTACACGAGGGCTATCTGCGCTAGCCGTCCCTAATTTAGCAGTGTAAGACTAGAGGGAAGGCAGCTTGTCATCACCGCCCACCGTCAATTCTTGGGCTATTCTTTTACCAACGAATAGTGGGATTGACCGTCGTATTATAACGCCCCCACGCCTGAAAGAGTGAACATGTTTGATGTGATAGGGATTTGAACCCGTGACCCTCGGATTAGAAGCCGAGTGCCTTAACCTTTCGGTGATGCCGGGCCGAATAAGAAAGAAAGTAATAAAACTCTTTAATAATTCATAACTCAAAGTTATTAAGAAGAGTGTTTACAATACAGTTATGAGATAGCAGGTTCTATTTCTTTATGATTATGGTTGTATTTATAGTTCAATTATTTCCTACTGTCGTTTAGTTTGTCTGTAAATTTTTAGCTGCCTTACTCTTCTGATACATAATCATTTATATTTTGAGTAAGTATATGCGTGTACGATGTAAGTGACATCAGCTTCTCTAGTGGTGACGTACAAGTATTAGTAATATAACAGACGAATATGTAAATTTATGATACCATGAAGTTGTACCCTCGTGACCTACTCAGTGAATAAATATCCTGGCAGAAGATTCACGAAGACAGAGATAATTATTAAATGATATAGTTATTGTTGTTATTGAAAGATAGTGTTGGAACATTGTATGTTGTATTTTCATTTATTTATTTTGTTTAAATAGGTTTTCCTTTCTGGTTCGATTCGCGATTCCGTTATTATTAAATTAGTGTTATTTATAATATTTTTTTTTGTTTTGTTAATATTGGTGTGAAGTCCTGGCTAGGCACTTGTCTATTAAGTATTGAGTTTATTTCTATGACGAATAAATTGTTTTTGTTGCAGAACCTTGATTGTAGCTGCGTGTTCATTTTAGACCGTTGCATGATTAGAAGCTAGGAAAACATTATAACGTTTATTAGTCTAACTATAAAGATAATGCAGAACGTACAGAGAAAGCAGTATTTGAGGGTTCCCAGGGCTATAAATAAGATTTTGTTGAATGTGTAACAGTTTGTGCTATTCCTTGGTGTTACACAAATAAAGCTTTGAATATTTCTCAGTGTTACACAAGCAGCCAACCAGACTATTACTCAGTATTTCACCACTTCCAGTTCAATGCGTTACATATGTCAGAGTTTAGACTATTGTCCATTATTACCCTAGTGACACTTTTGGATATTACTGAGTATTGTTCTAGTAACAGTTTTGACTACAGTTTAGTATTACACCACTAACAGTTATGACTACTGTTTGGTGTTACACTGCTAACAGTTATCACTATTGCTTGGTGTTACACTACTAACAGTTATGACTATTGTTTAGTATTACACTACAAACAGTTATGACTATTGTTTAGTATTACACTACTAACAGTTATGACTATTGTTTCGTGTTACACTACTAACAGTTATGACTATTGTTTGGTATTACACTACTAACAGTTATGACTATTGTTTGGTATTACACTGCTAACAGTTATGACTACTGTTTGGTGTTACACTGCTAACAGTTATCACTATTGCTTGGTGTTACACTGCTAACAGTTATGACTATTATTTCGTGTTACACTAGTAACAGTTTTGGATAAATTATCTGAGTGTTGTACAAGTGGAGTGTTATAATCCTTAGTGTTACACAGGAGGCGATATAGAAATTTTGTGCATTGACTGACAGTTGTAAATATTATTCAGTATTACACACAAATAACAATTTTCAACGTTGCTCAGTGTTACAAAATTCGAAGTTCAGAATGCTGCGAAGTCTCAGAGAACTAACAGTAAAGCAGTCTCACGCATCTGAAGTGTTATAAAAGCTACTCAAGTGTTGCCCCAATGAAGGATTATGAAAGTTCATCGTGTTACATAAGAGATGATGCTAATAATTATGAGAATGCCACATAAATACATCTTTAACTCAATTCTTGCGTAGTAAGGTTTCCCAAGTTCAATAGGATGATGACAAGAGCTCTTAAATCACCGGAACTACAGTCTCACAATTCAGTAATTGCCTCTGATATAGCTTTGGAATAAGTTTCGTTACCATGGAAACCACATTTAAGTGACCTTATTACCTGCTAAGCAGAGTAACAGTAACATCACTAAGTTCCTGTGGAAATGTTAAAATAAAAAAGAATCATTTATAAGTCCTACGAAAATAACCTAATTGGAAAGATTCGGTTCTATCCGAAGTAATTTGTTCTTCTTATAGATAAATAACATATTCTTGACGAAAAGGTAACTTTCTTAGTGACTTCACGATTATTTCACTTGTTAATCTATTTATTAATAAAAGACAATGTGCTTCTCAAAGTACCTAAAATAAATTATGCAGATACGTTGATGTTTATTTGCATTACGTTCTATTACAGACTCACCAAGTCTCAGATTTAATCTATTATATAATATATATAGAAAGAAAGAGACAGGGTTACATTAGTATGCCCTCAAGTGGCGCAGCGGGAAGTCTAAGCACATATGTTGCTAGAAATGGAGTTTCTTGCATGTAACATTCAATAATATTTAGTTTTTTAATAACAGTTAATACATTTTCTGATAAATAGTGACAAGTATTTATTTAAAATAATTACTATCAGTCTTTCTATGGATAAATTATTACTCACAAACATTTTTAAACAATGATTAATGATATGAATTTAGGTGGGATGATCATTCGAAAATGTTTATTTGTAATTATCAGTGATATGTTTTTATACAAACTGTCTGATAACATATCCTCTAAAATATTTTTTAGTAAATCACTTAATTCGTAATAAACATTTTATACAAACAACGAATAAATATTAAAACATATCTGTATGTTAATTTCTCATTATTATCTTTATAGGATAAGTAATAATATGCAAGTTTACAGAGTATTTAGAAATAAACTCATGTAATAATTATTTCAATACAATAATATTTTTTGTATAATATACTGATAACACTATGCAACACAAATTTTGTTCCTGGATAGTATGTGTTATTTCTTAATTGGTTATGTTGTAAAAGTACAGAAAGTGGCCATTATTCCCTTCAAACTTTGCTTTCGTGACCTGAATAGTGAAATTTAAAATTTTAGAAATTAACCTATTTTCTATGTAAAAACGAGCAAATTTGCACATTTTCATTTACATAAGATCTGAATAAAACAACATATGAATCAAGATTTACATGTATTTATACTTAAGTTATACAAAAATGAACAAAAATGTTTAGAAGTGAGTAGTTTTTCGAGATTTACGACTGTAATGTAAATCACTTTCACATATCAGCCCCCAAATATAAGTCTCCCATCATGTTTTCTTTATGTGTTCCCAGGTCACAAAAGCAAAGTTTGAAGAGAAAAATAGGTCTTTTCCATTTACTTTATTTACTTTAGGCATAAGCAATTTGGAAATAACACTTTCTGCCCAGGAACAAGAAAAAGTAAATTTTTTTTTACATATTGTAATTCATTTCAATAACAGTTGACAACCATCCATACAAAATAACAGTTTTTAAGTATCTCTGTGGAATATTCATTAAAATACTAACATAGATTAAGTAAAAATGATTATTCATAAAAGGTATTATGAGCTTATATAGGTTTTGTTTACTTTATCTGGACATCAGAAGGTTAAGAGGTGCTCTTCTTTAAGGCTTCAGGATTATCGAGGTCACAAGATAAGATTCTCTGATCTCTTTGTGCTGTATTCTGAAGACAATAGAACAAGATGACACACGTTGAAGATTTGCAAAGGACAGGCAAAGTTCCCGTAGACAGTTCGTTTGTTTTCTAACAAGTTGATTAACTTACGAATAATTCGCCGACAGGAGTAGCTGAGGTCGGCACTTTACAAGAGTTTACAACGGGAACCAATAATTTTCTATCAAATCAAGGGTGGGTGTAAATTTGTATTTTTTCTGAAGGGTGGGTCTATAGGAACAACCTCCAAATATTAAATGGTTACTTGTTGACTGTATGTTATATTATAAACTTAAAACTATCCCAGCTTACATTCCTTTTCAAAATCCATATAACTTGTATGAAATTATAATTAATAATACATTACTTCATTTTTATCTCTTGAATTAATTTTTTATAAATATTCAACAAATAAAAATGAAGTAATGTATTATTAATTATAATTAATAAATAATTGAATTAATTTTTTATAAATATTCAACAAATAAAAATGAAGTAATGTATTATTAATTATAATTAATAATCTGAGGGTCGCGGGTTCGCATCCCGGTCGCGCCAAACATGCTCGCCCTCCCAGCCGTGGGGGCATTATAATGTGACGGTCAATCCCACTATTCGTTGGTAAAAGAGTAGCCCAAGAGTTGGCGGTGAGTGGTGATGACTAGCTGCCTTCCCTCTAGTCTTACACTGCTAAATTAGGGACGGCTAGCACAGATAGCCCTCGAGTAGCTTTGTGCGAACTGCCAAAACAAAGAAACAAACAATCAAAATAGGGATTTGTAATTCAAATAAATAATGTCTACAGTATATCCAGCTTTGTTTACTTACCTTGTTTACAATCTCTATGTGCAGGTTTCTAAATTTCAAATTAGTACTTGAAATGATTGCTGACATTATATATATTGTAATGATAATAAACATAGCTAGCTGATATGGTTCATGATGATTTACTGTAGCTATTGACTACTTGGTCGCATTAGTTTGAAATGTAAAACGTTAATCTACAGTTGAAGATTACCATGGAGATTTGTTTGAGAATATAGTAGGTATTTATAGTTTCTATGTAACTGTATATATATATATAATACATAGTAATGGGAAAATATTTGCCTAGACTAAGACACAACACCTACTGAGCTCATATAAAATGTTAACCAGTAGAAAAGCAGCTTTTTCAAATAAAACATGTACATTAACAACGACGCGTTAAATAAACTTTCGTGTGTTGTCAAGTAACTATTCTACGAATGTGTTGTAATAAATTGTAATATTTTCACCTTTACTTCATACATAATACGAGGCAAGCTCACTAAAGACACCGATTGTTTTATTGGCTTTTTTTAAATCAGTATAGATACACGTAGACCTACCTGTTAGTCATCCAATGTTTATTTATTACTGGCTGGTAATTTCAGTTTCACCCTGTACTTAAGCTTTCCGAAGGAGCACAATACGTCTGCACAAAAGCTAATATCAAGGGGTAATGATAAAATATCGTTAACGTTAGAATTATGGTGTTGTTTAGTTTGTGTAAAATAAGGAAGAAACAAATCGACATTTTAATTCCCCTGGCAAGATAATAGTAATAGGAATAAGAATTACAAATAAACTGTTGTAACGAATTTTATTTTTCTTTTAAGCCGAACATGCATTTTTTTTGTAAGTGTATAGACGTATCAATCAGTAGTAAAGGTTTCAAAGTATTGTTTGAAATGAATCTTTTTTGTTTAAAGTGCTTTTTGCCGAAACGTTCTATTAGGATTTTATGTAATTCTTTTCGGTCTTTATTTTGAACCACTTCTGTGTTTTATGATATTATACTGGAGTAATTAGTAATATGCTTGTTTATTTGACAAATAACAATGAATAAATTATATTTGAAGAGTTACAATAATTATGAACTATGATAACTCCAATATTTTTCTTGAGGAATTTCCTATACACATTTAGAAATTATAAAAGACACATTTAACAAGAGACCTTTTATAAACTTTGCTTTAGAGTAAAGCTATGTTGAACTTTCTGTTGCGTCCACCGCGGAGAATCAAACCCCGAGTTTAGCGTCGTAAGTCTGTAAAGTTGCCATTGTTCCACCCTTTTATAAAGATTAGATGACACAGGTCAACTATTGGGGTCCAGCTTGAGCTCAGGACAGGTAGATGATTTAGTTGATGCCTTTCATTTGAAAATGTGTTTTACCTAGGACACACAATACATTTTACAACACGTGGCTTTAATCATCCCAAGCGTGGCATTGGAGTTTCAGATAACAGCCAGATTGTCACCCTATTTAAGGGAAGTTCGTTGAAGTATGTTTTGTCAGATCTCAGCTAGAATGTCACCCTGTTTAAGGGAAGTTTGTTGGAGTATGCTTTGTCAGATCCCGGCTATACTGTGACACTATTTAAGGGAACTTTATTGGAGTATGTTTTGTAAGATTCCAGCTAGACTGTCACCCCGTTTAAGGGAAGTTCATTGAAGTATATCTCGTTAGATTCCAGCTACAATGTGACCTTGTTTAAAGGAGGTTTGTTGGACTATGTTTTGTCAGATAACAAACAGCCACACTGTAACCCTGTCATGACAATGTCATTTTACATCATCAGTCCGCATGCTATGAAACCGAAATTCAAAGGGAAAGCGATGATCGTGTACTGAAAACAATATTCTCAGAAGAAACTTGATCAGAAAGGTACAAGGTATTAGTTACCAAATGTTAAATAACAACAACAACATCAATGTGTGGGTTAATGACGAATGTGTTAATCAGCTCTAAACACATCAATTCTTTGATTCCCTTGTTGTGCATGTGAGAGTTTTACTCAATCAGATGTGACTTGAATGACCATGTCGGTACCATTGTCTCAAAGAGAGCAGACTGATAAAGACGGTGGTCAGTAGACTGGAAACAATTTCACAGTTCACCAGCCGTTTTCGGACCGTGAACACGGCCTGTCAACTATCTAGTCTCGACCAGCGTCATGTTGTAATTACTACAAGTGTGAATGGAAAGATACACCTAAGTTTAACATTATATATCTGGCCTGTAACAGTTAATATGCACCGACTTTTATAACATTATATAACTATTATATGACAGTTAATATACATCTACGTTTATAACATCATATATCTAGCCTGTAACAATTAATATGCACATATTTTTATAATTTCGAAAATCTAGCCTGTGACAATTAATATATTTACTTTGAAATGAATGAAAACCCTATAACCCGAACCTTTTTTTCCTTCAAGGGCAAATTGGAAATACCAGCTGGAAATCTCAATTTGCCCCTGAAGAAGAAAGGTCCACCTTTCGAAAACATCGGGTTTTAGGGTTTTTATTCATTTCTATTAAAACGTTTTGAATTTTCGGGTTTTTCTAACATCATTAATATCTTTAAATTGATATATATACTGTACTATAAATGTAATTACACAACATTATAGAAAAAAATACAAATATAGTTCTACGTTATTCGTCTATTTCTAAAATCAGGGACGTTGTCCTAAAATTATGGCATTTTTAAATATAATTATATAATTCTGAGCTGTATCCAATCTGTTAAGTACGTAAACTTAGTTCGAAAATTGTTCCGTTGTTAACTATAATTATATAATTGACGAACGGTTTCTTTGTTTTGTTTAACTCTTATAGTTTCGAACAGTTTTTTTTATGTTTGTGAATATTCTTTTTTGTAGTCAGAAGAGGGTTTCCGTGTTTTGGAATATACTCTCGTAGTCACGGTTGTCATGTTTGTAAATATACTCCTGTGGTCTCGTACACAGGATATTTCACGGCAGGATGCTGTTAAGGGCCTAACACATTTATATGGTTGACTATATTTCGTAGGAAGATGCAACTAAGCTGCTACCGAGTTCCGTTAATTTTTATATTTCCAGGCAGTTAGTGATAATTCATCATTCTTTAAGAGTATTTGTATCTCTGTCTTTCTTCTTGAAACTTTTGACCTTGACCCGTGTTTACTTCAAGCTTAATTGCGGGCTAAGTTAGGCTTCGCTTGAAATCGATGGACCGTCAATTTCTCAGCAAAACTGAAGTTGTTCAACCATTTCTTCATTAATGTTTGTGTGTGTGTATATATATATTTATATGTACGTGTGTAAGTGTTAAGAAAGCCCTGGCATGGTCTTGTGATTTAAGTGCCTGGACCTGCAAAACCGAGTGTTAATGGTTTGGGTGAAAGTGCTCGGCACTTTTGTAGAGCTTGTGCATTACAAGAGTGGTAGTCAAATTCCAATCTTCGTTTAGACAAATCCCTCCAGTGGTTCAATGGTAACTCTGCAGGCTTATAACACTAGAAATTGGGTTTCGATATCTGTGGTGGATTAGGCACAGATAGTCTCCTCTGTCGCTTTTCGCTTGAAAACAAACAAACATATTCGCTTAAACAAAAGTAACCCAAGAACTGGTGGCGGGTTCAGTTGATTAACTGGCTTCCCTCGAGCCTGTTATCTCAAAAATTTGATAAACACATCAATGTGGTTCTAAAACTTGTCCATTGTTAACTATAATAATATAATTCTAAGCTGTTTATGATCTGATAAACACATCAACGCGGTTCTAAAACTATAATTGTATAATCCTAAACTGTTTCTGATTTCATAAGTACATCAACAAGGGCCTAAACTGTTTATATGTTACATTTTCTTATATGATATATTTTCTGTTTTTGTTTTTTATTGTATATTTCTATCGCTTTTCTGTGTCTACTGTATATTCTTGTGTATTCTAAATTATTTTACTGTTTATTTATTCCAATATATCCCTAGGTTGTTTTTCCTGTTTTCACATATCCTTCTGTAGTTCTTAACTGTTTTAATATTTGCAGATTTTTGTGTATTACTAAGTTATTTCAACGTATATTCATATATTAATTTGTAAGTAACCTAAACCTTTTCAGTGTATTTTTATATTCTTGTATGTAGTTCTAAACTATTTAATACTTTGTAAACTCTTCAATAGTTTCATAGTTTGTTTTTGAATTTCGTGCACAGCTACACGAGGGCTATCTGCGCTAGCCGTCCCTAATTTAGCAGTGTAAGACTAGAGGGAAGGCAACTAGTCATCACCACCCACCGCCAAGTCTTGGTCTACTCTTTTACCAACGAATAGTGGGATTGACCGTCACATTATAACGCCCCCACGACTGAAAGGGCGAGCATGTTTGGCGTGACCGAATATAGCTAATAAAAAAGAGAAAAAAAGTTACTATAGATTAATTTACTCTAATCCTGCCTAAATTAATTTCAAGGGTTGCGGCTGTTGTAGCTTCTCTCTTGTTTATTACATGGTAACTCAAAAGCCAAAATAATGGTATTAACCAATATTGACAGATGTGACAAAGTTTGATACGAAATATTCGTTTTGAAAAGTATTAATAACAACTATTACTAATTTTTAAAAAGTCATAATCCCATTGTGAACAATGTTATTTATCGTTACCCCTTGAAGTCACCTTTCTGGCAGAGATTTGGTGTTCCTTTCAAAATTTTAAATGAAAACAGGAATTACCAGCCAATAATTTATAAACAATAATTATTATACTTGGAATCTCATTTTATTTAGAACTTGGTTATAAATACAATTTTCCTATTTCTATTATATACATTTTAGTGAAATTAAATAAATATATTTTAATGAAATTAAATAAGTAAACAAAATCATGAGGAAGGACTGCGTTAGAAACAACAAATCCAATATCTGATTAATTATATTATAATCATAAAGTTTTAAGCCAAAACAAAACACATTAAAATTAAACAAAATACGCTGCATTTTTAGTTAAAAATATGATAATTTAAGGCACTATTTTATGCGGATGTACACTTTGAGCCGCATATAAAAGCACGACAGTCACAGTAAACTCAGTATACTGATATGATTTAATGTCGTGTTAATTTGTGCCTCTACCATACTGGGGGCAGGAATGCTAATTTCAAGAGGTAAGTTTCATCTTACTTACCCCCAAATGGTAGTACCTTATTTCCTTATTTATTATTTTTTTATTACTCTTATTTTAACTTGGGAGAGCAGTCACCTTCCCACAACTGTCTGCAGGCAGTGAAGGGTGATATAGATGTGGGACGTTGCGGGATTGAGCACCCACATATCGCTCTCCTAATTTCTAGTTTAATTGTGTCTATTTCTTATGTGAAACTAGCGAATTGGAAATTAAGACTGATAGACGGTGTATTCCCACCGCAATGTGGACTCTACATCTACAATCACCTCCAAAACCTAGATTACATTTTATAATCCCACGTTGTAGTTTGTACCCTAGGATCTTTTTTAAAAAAATGCAACGTATTTTGTTTTGGCTTAAAAATTATGGTTATAATATATAAAACTATTCAATCACAATTTAATTTATCCCATTTTTGTTTCTTAACATTCTACTATACTCTGTTTTTCTTTTATGTTTGATGAACAAATAAATATGCTTTATGTTCGTTTTAGTCTGAGAATTTCTCTCGTTTGGAAAACCGGGTACTTTTTTTTCTTATTTCGTTTTAAAATCTAACGAGTTTACTTGAGCGATAACCGCTGGTTTAATTGACTTTGTGCTTCAGGTGGAAACGTGCAATAAGAAACGTCCACCCGTTTCCAGTGAACTTCAATTGTTGTAAGTTTCTCTCGTACTTGATTTCGTTACGTATGCTGTAGTAACCTGGGTAAAACTTCACGCGACCAGGCTGCACGCGGCGTACAGAACACAGAACGAGTCTCTCATGTGTACCGGTGTTTTTTTGAACGCGCCATAATTGGGTTGTGTTTTCTCTCAACCAGCAACTTCAATGTCTCCGAAGGAGGTTAATCCAGACGGGACCAGAAAGTTTGTGTTCCGCAATTCCTACATCAGGACTAACTTTTTAATCTAATTTTAAAATCTAAATCTAACGAAATTTTATGGGTAGCTCGTTGTTCATGAAGATGGTTTTCGTTTTGATTTTTTATGAATTTAAAATCAACTACAAGAAAAGGATATTTTGGTTTCGAGAATGTTACAACCTTAATGTCGACAATGTTTTTTTGTATATTTGTCTTGTGACATTCTTAAAACATGTTTTAAATTTTTGAACCACAATTCTACATATCTCGCGGTACAACAGTGATAAGTTTATGCACTTTAATTACACTGAAATGTCCTGCATTGGACATAGCAAATAGCGCCACGAGGCTTTGTTTTAAAACAAAGAAATCTGTATGATATAAAATCAATAACTTAAAACAACGGTTTATTCAAACTAAGCTGAACAATGTATTTAGTTTATTTACTTTTTTTAATTACATGAAATAACAGTTCACACAACTAATTAAAACTAAAATATTAGGCCTCAAAATACTGATTTTTTATATACCATTTTGTATTGAAGGGGTCTGTCTATAAATTGCATTATATTGAATAATTTTGTTTTGTCTGTTATAATAATCTGGGTAAATCAATGGGCAAAACTTACATTATTATTATTATTACAGTGTCTTGTTCCTACAGTGGCCCGGCATGGCCAAGCGCGTTGATGCGTGCGACTCGTAATCCGAGGGTCGCGGGTTCGCATCCCGGTCGCGCCAAACATGCTCGCCCTTTCAGCCGTGGGGGCGTTATAATGTGACGGTCAATCCCACTATTCGTTGGTAAAAGAGTAGCCCAAGAGTTGGCGGTGGGTGGTGATGACTAGCTGCCTTCCCTCTAGTCTTACACTGCTAAATTAGGGACGGCTAGCACAGATAGCCCTCGAGTAGCTTTGTGCGACATTCAAAAACAAACAAACAAACAATTGTTCCTACAAGAGTTTGTTTGCTTTAGGGCAAAACCACATTGGGCTATCGGCCGTGTCCACCATGGGGAATCGAACCACTAAAATTAGCGCTGTTACACCGAGGGACATAGGTGTATGTGGACGTTATTATTTTCTATATCTGTTTAAAGTATTGTAAGTTGATTCACTAATGCTTGTTGTGTGCAAATATCTAGATTCTAAATAAAAATATAAATGTAGTCTACCTATTCGTACATGTGCATATCTGTGTGTGTGTATATATATATATATATATATAAACATCATTCTGGCTGGCTACCTCTACAACTGCATGCAGTTGTTACCTTTCTAGATTTATAACTCATCGGTTTTGATTGTATGTAGGTTTTGTAACCACATTTCAGCTGAGGACAAAGGTATGCTTCGATTGTTTGTTTGTTTGAATGTCGCACAAAGATACTCAAAATCTATCTGCGCTAGCCGTCCCTAATTTAGCAGTGTAAGACTAGAGGGAAGGCAGATAGTCATCACCACTCACCGCCGACTCTTGGACTACTCTTTTACCAACGAATAGTGGGAATTGACTGTTACATTATAACGTCTCCATGGCTGAAGGGCGAGCATGTTTGGTGTGATGGGGATTCGAACCCGAGACCTTCGGATTACGAGTCGAACGCCTTAACCCACTTGGTCATGCGGTATGTTTTGAAATTGAAAACAACGTTTCCTTATTAAGTGTACGTACGTGTTGGAAAATATTAAAACGAAGAAGACAATAGAAAGGCAAATGCCACTGTTACTCTCTATGTTATTAAAGTTTAATATGCTAGAATTCTTCAACAATGGGCATGTGATCAAGGCACTCGACTCGTAATCCTAGGGTTGTGGGTTTGAATCCTCGTCACACCAAATATGCTATCCATTTTAGCCATGGGAGCGTTATAATGTGACGGTCAATCCCACTACTCGCTGGTAAAAGAGTAGCCCAAGAGTTGGCGATGGGAGGTGATAACCAGCTTCCTTCCTTCTAGTCTTACATTGCTATATCAGGGATGGTTAGCGCTGATAGCCCTAGTGTAGCCTTTCGCGAAGTTCAAAAGAAGCAAACAATCTTCAACCAAACCTCTGAAACTGGAGATGAAAACAACTAATAGTCGGTTATGGAATACGTTCGCTGCTACCGAGTTGAATACACTAAAGATCTAGTAATAGGCCTAACAGTAAAGCTGTAATAATGCTTCATCAGCTTTTGAAAGGCGTAAGCGTCATAAAAATTACTGTTGTTTCAAACAAATCATTAAATAATATATCGACCACTACTGTGTTTGTTTTATCCCAACTTGACTGAATAGCTCAAAATTAAGTGAATGGATATGGCGTGTATAGTGTTGTTAGAATACTATTATTGTACACTCTTCTAATTCTGAAAAATCCGTAAGAACGAAGTAGAGAAAGTGGCGTTTTAAAATGTAATAGGTGTAGTAGTAATGTTTCACGACAGGAATCATTGTAAATATTCCTCGCAGGTTTGTAAAAGACGTACACACCATAACAATGAGATTTTCTCTCAAAGAAGTAGGCCTAGAGGGTTAAATATGCAATAATGTGATTTTCTGTCAAAGAAGTAGGCCTAGAGGGTTAAATATGCAATAATGTGATATTCTGGTAAAGAAGTAGCCTTATAGAGTTATATGTTCAATTATTTGATCTGCTGTCAGTTAAGATGGCTTATAGTGTTATATATTCAACAATGTGATTTGCTGTAAACGAGGTAGGCGTATAGCGTTGCATGTTTAACAGTTTGATTTTCTGTAAACAAAGTAGGTTGATAACGTTATATGTTCAACAATGTGATTTGCTATTTAGGAAGTAAATCGGTTACGTTCGGTTTAACAATATAATGTGTTTTACATCTCTGTTGAAGGAACTAGTTGCTGTGTGTAATTCAATAATTTTATCTTAAACCGGGAAGTAGCTAAGAGCACATACATATTATATGGTTGACTGCATCTCATTGAGCCTAGCATGGTCTAATATTTAGAACGTACTCACTCTTTAGGAAGTGGGGACGTTATAACGTTACGAACAATCTCACGTCTCTTGATAAAAGAGTATCTCAAACGTTGTCGGTAGGTGGTGTTGACTAGATGTTTTCTATCTAATTTATCACTTCTAAATTAGGGACGATTAGTGTAGGTAGCCCTCGAGTAACTTTGCGCGAAATTTAAAAAAAGAAATAAACTCTATGTCATAGCTGGCTACAGCTAAAAGTATAACACATTTACGTGATGGACTATTTCGCATAGCAGAGTACACAGTTATATGCCTAACACATTTATATGGCTGGCTATTTCACATAGCAGGTAGAAGGTAAGTGTGTGTTCTGAAGTAATAGGGTTAACAACTTATAGCATCGAAAACTAACACTAAATATACGGTGTTTTCGCAACTTCAAATAGTTTCTAAATGAATTTCGAATTCATATCCAGACACTTTTCTTGGAGGCTCGGCATGGCCAGGTGGTTAAGGCGCTCGACTCGTATTCCGAGGGTCGCGGGTTCGAATCCTCCGTCATACCAAACATGCTCGCCCTTTCAGCCGTGAGGGAGTTATAACGTGATTAACGGTCAATCCAACTATTCGCTGGTAAAAAGAGTTGCCCAAGAGTTGGCGGTGGGTGGTGATGACTAGCTGCCTTCCCTCTAGTCTTACACTGCTAAATTAGGGACTGCTAGCGCAGATAGCCCTCGTGTAGCTTTGCGCGAAATTCAAACCAAACCGCTTTTCTTGGTCTTTTGTCTTATATTTAAAAACACTTAATTCATCCATGATTCTGACCTTGTTAGTTTCTCTGTCAAGATCGTACATTGCACGTGCTTTCATAGGCCTAATCCCGTAATTAATTCCTTTTTCTACTGTTGAAACCACGCGCATGTTTCTGAGACAACAGTGTCGATTCAAGGATTTCACAGGTTTTGTGTTAAGACGTATTCAATGGTTTCAACTTCGAAACGTGAACATTTTGTTTTCCTTTATACCTCCCATGCACTTGATTTCCTCGAAATGCGTCACATTTCTTGATTGCCAATAAAAAATAGGCCTATTTTCCAAAAAACAAAAACGTTCTGAGAAGTTTTCATCACGATTGCGTGGAGCGCTGGTACCCGAAGGAAGACTTGGGGATAGGTGGTACCTGAAGGAAGACTTGGGTATAGGAAAGGTTTTTATGTGTCTCGGGAGTAAATTAATCGGAGAAGAACCTGGTTATAATTAAATAACTGGGAGGGATAGGTACCACCGGGGAATCTCCTGTCGTCACAAATAGGTAAAAGGAACAATGGAAATCATATTTCTAATCGCAAGTTATTTAATTTATTAAAAGCTCTGTATCTTTGACTTATTTCTGTTTCACTTTGTTTCTTAAATATTTTAAAGTGACTACATTAATTAAAACGTTTAATTAGTGTATTCCTCCGCCCACTCGCACATGAGTGATACTGTGTTCCTACGCCTACCCGTAGTGGTGTAAGGGAAAATTCTGACCAGTACTACTTTAGGTGAAAAGAAACATTTTAAAATACACCTACGACATTATTTTTCCTGTTTTTAATGTATTGTTGTTTTTTTTTTTTACTTTTTGAAGATTCTCATTTCCGCTTAGTGAAGTTGTAATATTACAGGTTTTCAGGAACTTTTGCTTTTATCATGTTCTCTCAATTATTTCAAACATTTTTATATATAGAAACAGTTGATATCGGCAGACTGTTTTTGATATATCGTATTGTTCCCAATTAATGCCCTCGGGAGCGTTGCAAAATGTCGTATTGTTCCCAACTGATGCCCTCGGGAGCGTTGCAAAATGTCGTATTGTTCCCAACTGATGCCCTCGGGAGCGTTGCAAAATGTCGTATTGTTCCCAACTGATGCCCTCGGGAGCGTTGCAAAATGTCGTATTGTTCCCAACTGATGCCCTCGGGAGCGTTGCAAAATGTCGTATTGTTCCCAATTAATGCCCTCGGGAGCGTTGCAAAATGTCGTATTGTTCCCAACTGATGCCCTCGGGAGCGTTGCAAAATGTCGTATTGTTCCCAACTGATGCCCTCGGGAGCGTTGCAAAATGTCGTATTGTTCCCAACTGATGCCCTCAGGAGCGTTGCAAAATGTCGTATTGTTCCCAACTGATGCCCTCGGGAGCGTTGCAAAATGTCGTATTGTTCCCAATTAATGCCCTCGGGAGCGTTGCAAAATGTCGTATTGTTCCCAACTGATGCCCTCGGGAGCGTTGCAAAATGTCGTATTGTTCCCAATTAATGCCCTCGGGAGCGTTGCAAAATGTCGTATTGTTCCCAATTAATGCCCTCGGGAGCGTTGGAAAATGCAAAAGGGGCATTAATTAGAGACTAATTAATTCATATCATGGACATGAAGGGGTATTTAAAGTGCCGTGTTTCAAACCTAACATTAGTAAAGTGTAGTATCTTGATGGACGGTGCTACAGCATTGGTGCAGTTACGGATTCTGTTTTTCACATGCGATTTGTTGATTTCATTGCTAATTAATGTGTATGTTTTCTTTTTCCTCAATCAAAATTGCGGTAATAAATGTGAATTACATGTTGGACTACTGTTGCTGTCACACAAGGTAAGCCTTACAAAAATACTGGCGGGGAGAGCGTTAATGAGGTGCAATATGGTTCACGAAAACTTTCCCTCAGTTTGAAAATAACAAATTAATCTTTGTTTGACTCGTTTGTGTTATCATCATTCAACGACACGAATAAAACAGCTGAATAACGACATGCGTTCCTACGGGATGTTTCCCTCTTTACATGCGTTATTCAAGTCTTCGACTGTGTGTTTCTCTAGAGTTTTAATGCTGCATTGATACAAAATGCTAATATAGTAACCGAAATCACGAGAGGCAATATTTGAGTTATTCAAAGCTTAAAATAGAATAAATACGCTGAATTCTGGTAGCGATTAGAAGAATTAGTAAATTATCTCAATTAGACTTTATGAATCCGTTCAACAATATTTTTTTTGTGTATTTTCTGATGTTATTGTTTCAACTATTGAAAATCTTCTGAAAAGTAATGGACAAAGAAAGTTGTTTGTCATACAAACGAGGGGCTTCATATTGAGTCATTTTTGCTGTACCTTGACCCAGATTTTAGTATAATAGACCGTCAAGCTAACCAGCTGCTGAGCAATCGAAGGAGGGGGAAATAGACCGAAATTACAATCTTTAAAAGTATTGGTTTGGTTTGGTTTGAATTTCGCGCAAAGCTACACGAGGGCTATCTGCGCTAGCCTTTATTTAGCAGTGTAAGACTAGAGGGAAGGCAGCTAGTCATCACCACCCACCGCCAACGCTTGGGCTACACTTTTACAAACGAATAGTGGGATTGACAGTCACATTATAACACCCTCACGGCTGATAGGGCGAGCATGTTTGGTGCGACGGGTATTCGAACCCGCGACCCTCAGATTACAAGTCGAGTGCCTCAACCATCTGGCCATGCCGGGCCCTTTAAAAGTAATAGAATTGAGTGATTACTTGAAATTTAGCACAAAACTACACAATGGGCTATCTGCGCTCTGCCCGCCACAGGTATCGAAACCCATTTTCTAACGGTGTGAGTCCTCAGACGTACCTCTATGCCACTATAAAAGTAACAGAAAAACAGTAGCCTTACATCTGATAAATACCTTCCACTCTTATTGTTGTATCTATCGTGCATTCATTTATGCAACCGTAAGATTTTCGTTTATTACAAGGAGTGCAATTTTTTCTCTACTTTTTGGATCAAACAAATTACATTCAAATCAGTTTTCTGAAAAATAAGGATAGATGTTGTGTTACATTTGTTACATTTATAGATTTCCAAATTTATACGTTGCAAGTTATATTCTGTTGCTGTTGTTGTTTTGAATTAAGCACAAAGCTACACAATGGGCTATCGGTGCTCTGTTCACATCGAAACCCAGTTTTTAGCGTTATAAGTCCGCAGACGTACCGCTGAGCCACTGGGGGGGGGGGGAAGCTATATATTCTGTAATTCTATACTGTGTATAATTTATGTTAACAGAATTAACAGGTTATAGAAAAAACAAAGAATTCAGTGACAATGAAAAGTTTAATAGTTCAAAAACAGATAAAATAAGATAGAAAAATGCATAATTTAAAAACAACGTGTCGCCACCGTTAACGTACGTAACAGTGACATCACAAGTTATTCAACACAATTGTACGCGACGTTTAAGTACACCCAGTTGGTGACGTCGACCATATAACCTTGAGCTGAAACATGTATAAACCTATCCCTTGTATTTTATTTATTAAAGGTTTGTATTCTGTGTTAGAATGGCTGCTTTTATTTTACGTTTAGTAATACTAGATTCTCAACAACTAATTTTAACATTTTTCTATTTTCATTAGAATGTTCTGTATTATTTAAAATGTTAGTAGACATGTGACAGAGCACATTATTTCTTTCTCAATGCTAATTGGTTCAATTCTATTTTTAAAGATTATATTCATATTTTTCCTCGTAAAAATACAAATTTTCCTGCGAATTGGAAGCTTATACATCCTTTCAATTTGTTACCAATCTTTTGATCGTATTTCACAAACCAGGAAGACAAGGGATTGGCCAGGTGGTTAAGGCACTGGACTCGTAATCTGAGGATCGCGGGTACGAATCCCCGTCGCACCAAACATGTTCGCCATTTCAGCCTCGGAGACGTTATAATGTGTGGTCAGTCCCACTCTTCGTTGGGAAAATAGTAGTCCAAGAGTTGGCGGTGGGTGATGATAACTAACTGTCTTCCCTCTAGTCTTACACTGCAAAATTAGGAACGGCTAGCGCAGATATCTCTCGTATAGCTTTGCTAGAAACTCATAAAACAAACATGAGGAATTACACAATAAACCAAATTATCTGAAGGGATTTTTTTTTCTCTCAGCCTGTCAGTTCTTAAGTATTGTATAACCACAACAATATTACATTCATTCCTTTTTGTATCGCATTTTAACTGTTTTTGAGTTTTACATTTTGTGGAGTATGGGATACCGCAACATTTATAACGACTGATAATTATAAGGAAATAATAATACTAGCAGTGATTGTTTTGTAATTAGACTTCAAAATGTATCTTACAAAACATACTGACCAACCTACAAACTATAGAATCGTGATAAGAGTCGACAGTCTTGTTCGTTGATAACTAGATATAAGTACATTAAATCCCACAGTTGTTGTGTGGAATGGATAATACTTCGCACTAATTCACTATGAAACATTTATCTTCACAGAATAGATAACACTGGGAGAGAAAGAAGTTTCGTCGTAGACACTCGATGATGTAGTCTCACTAAAGAAGATAAGTTTCAGACGACGAATGGGTTTATTCTTCATAAGGTTATTCCGGGAGGAAATCAGACGTGTAATTAATTCAGTAATTATTTGAGATCTGTATCTGTGTACATTTTTAAGTGTCTTAGTTGAGTCGTTAGTTTAAATTAGCCCGGACTAGCTGTGTTATGAGAATGTTTACGGCAAACAACTGTAGCAGTTCCTAATTAATGATGTAACATCATTCTTATTACGAAGCACGTGATAATGTGAATTCTGGTGCGAGTCTATTCAAGTCTTGTTACCCGGATGAAGCTAGGTAGGCCTAACGAAACGTATTGTTTAAAAAGTCACGAGTTAAATCATATTCGTAAAACAAGATAAATTACAGTGTCTATTGAAATTGGACAAATAGTTTGCCTATTCCAACTAGCCACGACGTTTGAACACATATAGAGAACTTACCCAGTAACTGATAAAACGAGGTTTAGCGGACGCACTCTTTACAACCCATATAATAAATATATATACAATAAAACCTGTCTAAGGCGGAATCGTACGGGACCTAGTAAAATTTCCGGCTTAGACAAACATGTATTTCCTTAATTATATATAATTTTTGGGAGAAACGTTATACTTGATTGACTCAAGGTAAGTAAGACGTTTGTGAATAAAGTTATCATGCTATTTATGCTATATATATTAGAATAAGAACAAAAATAAACATTCAAATTTATTTGAAGAAAGTGTCCAATTTCAACTGTTTCGTTTTTTTTAATGGGCTTTCTCGTGTGGTTAAAAGAGAACACCAATTCTATGGTCTTTTCATGAAGTCCATTTTTCCCCTTCATTTTTTGCAAACAGTTTGATAGCGTTAATACGAGGGCTGTTCAAAAAATACGCGGACTGTTTGAATTGCGCGACTCCAGTTGGTTCCAGGGGAATCCGCTTGGTGTCGCTAGGTTTGCACAGATCAGCTGATTACGACGCCATTTCCCGATTGCAGATATCTTCATTTGTGTATTAGCTACGCGGTTTTAAATGAAGTGCGATTTTTTCGTTTGGCAGATTTCAGAATGAATGACCTGAAGGAGCAACGACTTGCTGTGAAATTTTGTGTTGAACTTGGAAAATCTGCGACTGAAACTTTTGCTATGCTTAACACGGCTTACGGTGATGTTGCTATGAAGCGTACGGCATGTTTCAAGTGGCATGAACGTTTTAAGGATGGTCGACAGTCCATTGAAGATGATGAGCGTCCTGGACGTCCTTCCACGTCAACTGACGACCCACACGTCGACAAAATCAACACCCTGGTGCGGACAAATCAACGTCTGACTGTCAGGGAGCTTGCTGAAGAGTGTGAGATATCAGTTGGATCTTGTTACGAGATTTTGACTGAAAAATTGCTGCGAAATTCGGCCCTCAGAACTCGTGAGTTTTTGACCAAACACTCGATCACTGTTCTTCCTCACCCCACCCCCCTATTCACCTGACCTTGCTCCTTGCGATTTTTTCTTGTTCCCCAAACTCAAAAGACCCTTGAAAGGAAGAAGATTTGAGACGATTCCCGAGATTAAGGCAAATGCGACGAAGGAGCTGGAGGACATTACAAAAGAAGCGTACCAGGACTGTTTCAACAAGTGGAAACACCGTTGGGATACGTGTGTGCGTTGGGGAGGAGAGTACTTTGAAGGGGCCCCAGACCTGTAACTTCTAAATAAAGTAAATTTTGTTTCATGACGTCAGTCCGCGTATTTTTTGAACACACCTCGTATAACTTAACACTCGCGATGAAGTAGGAATTTCTGTTTCCTCACTATCTTTTCCATTTTGTTCATCTTCTGAATATCTCACGCTGTTACCATCTTGTGATTCTATTATAGATTTTAAATCAATTTCATCAGTTTCTGTTAAAACATTCTTGTCAACGTTCACAAAACTATCCACGTTCACAGAATCGTCTGCATCAGTCTTCTAAATCACATTTTGGATTTCACTAGAATCGTCATAACAAACAACTTCTACACAATCACCACCATTATCAAGAATAAATCAACAGTTTCGAAACCACTTTATTACACATTCATCTTTTACGTATTTGGCTGAATGACTTAAAAATGCAGTTGTATCTGACACGTCAGTTTTCATGGTTATTTCAGATGCTCTCTTACAGTTGTCCAATGTTTGCAATAACATGCTAAAGCATCAATTTTCTGTATTTAAGTTTTATACACTGTATAATTCCATTATCTAGTGGCTGTAGAACTGATGTTGTACATGGAGGTAGAAGGACTAAGTGAACATTTGAAAGTTGAACTATTGGGTGACAAGTTGCATTATCTCAGAAAAATAGAATATTCGTATTTTTTGTTCCATTATTTTGTTTAATTTGTTAAAAAATTCCTCGAATATAGCTCTTGTCATCCACGCTTTATTATTTGCTTTCCATTCTACAGAAAGTTGATTCTTCCTTAAATTTTTGAAAGAAGCGTGGATTTTCACTTTTACCCATTACACATGGTTTCTCTAGTTTTTCATCAGCAAATGCGAACAGAAGTACAGTCAGTTGTTCTTTCGAATAGCGCCCTCTGGAATAATGACAACAGAAAAAAAAAACAACAGAATATATTTAACCAATACTTACACTAACAAAATGTCCGACAATTTATTAATATTTAAACAAATTATTAATTAAACAAGAATTTATTAATATTTAAAGAAATTATTAATTAAACAAGAATTTATTAATATTTAAAGAAATTATTAATTAAATAAGAAATGAATATTTAATCAAAACATTTTTTCCGTCTTACTTAGGTGGGCCCGGCATGGCCTAGCGCGCTAAGGCGTGCGCTTCGTAATCTGAGGGTCGCGGGTTCGCGCCCGAGTCGCGCCAAACATACTCGCCCTCCCAGCCGTGGGGGCATTATAATGTTTCGGTCAATCCAACTATTCGTTGGTAAATGAGTTGTCCAAGAGTTGGCGGTGGGTGGTGATGACTAGCTGCCTTCCCTCTAGTCTTACACTGCTAAATTAGGAACGGCTAGCACAGATAGCCCTCGAGTAGCTTTGTGCGAAATTCCAAAACAAACTTACTTAGGTTTTATTCCCACTTGTTGACAGATGAGGGAGATGAAAGATAGTTTTCCGTCCATGTTACGCAGGTTCCGTCATATAGAGAGCCTTTTATAAGAGAAATCTTAATATAATGCTGCAAAATTTTGATATTTCCGACTTGTACAGATTTCCGCCCAATGCAATTTCCGGTTTAGACAAGTTTTACTGGTTTTTTTGGTTTGGTTTGTTTGGAAATTTCGCACAAAGCTACTCGAGGGCTATCTGTGCTAGCCGTCCCTAATTTAGCAGTGTAAGACTAGAGGGAAGGCAGCTAGTCATCACCACCCACCGCCAACTCTTGGGCTACTCTTTACCAACGAATAGTGGGATTGACCGTCACATTATACACCCCCACGGCTGGGAGGGCGAGCATGTTTAGCGCGACGCGGGCGCGAACCCGCGACCCTCGGATTACGAGTCGCACGCCTTACGCGCTAGGCCATGCCGGGCCCTAAGTTTTACTGTATAAGAATAAAATTTTCGAAAGAATTGTGAACGGGCCCCCGAAAATAGGGCCAAGAGGTTAGGACCTGGCATGGCTAGGTGATTAATGCACTAGACTCGTAATCTGAGGGTCGCGGGTTCGAATCCCCGTCACACCAAACATGCTCGCCCTTTAAGCCGTGAGGGCGTTATAACGTCACGTTCAATCCCACTATTCGTTGATAAAAGAGTAGCCCAATAGTGGCGGTGGATGGTGATGGCCAGCTGCCTTCTCTCTAGTCTTACACTGCGAAATTAGGAACGGCTTGCGTAGATAGCCCTCGCGTAGCTTTTCGCGAAGTTCAAAAGAAGCAAACAATCTTCAACCAAACCTCTGAAACTGGAGATGAAAACAACTAATAGTCGGTTATGGAATACGTTCGCTGCTACCGAGTTGAATACACTAAAGATCTGGTAATAGGCCTAACAGTAAAGCTGTAATAATGCTTCATCAGCTTTTGAAAGGCGTAAGCGTCATAAAAATTACTGTTGTTTCAAACAAATCATTAAATAATATATCGACCACTACTGTGTTTGTTTTATCCCAACTTGACTGAATAGCTCAAAATTAAGTGAATGGATATGGCGTGTATAGTGTTGTTAGAATACTATTATTGTACACTCTTCCAATTCTGAAAAATCCGTAAGAACGAAGTAGAGAAAGTGGCGTTTTAAAATGTAATAGGTGTAGTAGTAATGTTTCACGACAGGAATCATTGTAAATATTCCTCGCAGGTTTGTAAAAGACGTACACACCATAACAATGAGATTTTCTGTCAAAGAAGTAGGCCTAGAGGGTTAAATATGCAATAATGTGATATTCTGGTAAAGAAGTAGCCTTATAGAGTTATATGTTCAATTATTTGATCTGCTGTCAGTTAAGATGGCTTATAGTGTTATATATTCAACAATGTGATTTGCTGTAAACGAGGTAGGCGTATAGCGTTGCATGTTTAACAGTTTGATTTTCTGTAAACAAAGTAGGTTGATAGCGTTATATGTTCAACAATGTGATTTGCTATTTAGGAAGTAACTCGGTTACGTTCGGTTTAACAATATAATGTGTTTTACATCTCTGTTGAAGGAACTAGTTGCTGTGTGTAATTCAATAATTTTATCTTAAACCGGGAAGTAGCTAAGAGCACATACATATTATATGGTTAACTGCATCTCATTGAGCCTAGCATGGTCTAATATTTAGAACGTACTCACTCTTTAGGAAGTGGGGACGTTATAACGTTACGAACAATCTCACGTCTCTTGATAAAAAGAGTATCTCAAACGTTGTCGGTAGGTGGTGTTGACTAGATGTTTTCTATCTAATCTATCACTTCTAAATTAGGGACGATTAGTGTAGGTAGCCCTCGAGTAACTTTGCGCGAAATTTAAAAAAACAAATAAACTCTATGTCATAGCTGGCTACAGCTAAAAGTATAACACATTTACGTGATGGACTATTTCGCATAGCAGAGTACACAGTTATATGCCTAACACATTTACATGGCTGGCTATTTCACATAGCAGGTAGAAGGTAAGTGTGTGTTCTGAAGTAATAGGGTTAACAACTTATAGCATAGAAAACTAACAGTAAATATACGGTGTTTTCGCAACTTCAAATAGTTTCTAAATGAATTTCGAATTCATATCCAGACACTTTTCTTGGAGGCTCGGCATGGCCAGGTGGTTAAGGCGCTCGACTCGTATTCCGAGGGTCGCGGGTTCGAATCCTCCGTCATACCAAACATGCTCGCCCTTTCAGCCGTGGGGGAGTTATAACGTGATTAACGGTCAATCCAACTATTCGCTGGTAAAAAGAGTTGCCCAAGAGTTGGCGGTGGGTGGTGATGACTAGCTGCCTTCTCTCTTGTCTTACACTGCTAAATTAGGGACTGCTAGCGCAGATAGCCCTCGTGTAGCTTTGCGCGAAATTCAAACCAAACCACTTTTCTTGGTCTTTTGTCTTATATTTAAAAAACACTTAATTTATCCATGATTCTGACCTTGTTAGTTTCTCTGTCAAGATCGTACATTGCACGTGCTTTCATAGGCCTAATCCCGTAATTAATTCCTTTTTCTACTGTTGAAACCACGCGCATGTTTCTGAGACAACAGTGTCGATTCAAGGATTTCACAGGTTTTGTGTTAAGACGTATTCAATGGTTTCAACTTCGAAACGTGAACATTTTGTTTTCCTTTATACCTCCCATGCACTTGATTTCCTCGAAATAGGTCACATTTCTTGATTGCCAATAAAAAATAGGCCTATTTTCCAAAAAAACAAAAAACGTTCTGAGAAGTTTTCATCACGATTGCGTGGAGCGCTGGTACCTGAAGGAAGACTTGGGTATAGGAAAGGTTTTTATGTGTCTCGGGAGTAAATTAATCGGAGAAGAACCTGGTTATAATTAAATAACTGGGAGGGATAGGTACCACCGGGGAATCTCCTGTCGTCACAAATGGGTAAAAGGAACAATGGACATCATATTTCTAATCGCAAGTTATTTAATTTATTAAAAGCTCTGTATCTTTGACTTATTTCTGTTTCACTTTGTTTCTTAAATATTTTAAAGTGACTACATTATTTAAAACGTTTAATTAGTGTATTCCTCCGCCCACTCGCACATGAGTGATACTGTGTTCCTACGCCTACCCGTAGTGGTGTAAGGGAAAATTCTGACCAGTACTACTTTAGGTGAAAAGAAACATTTTAAAATACACCTACGACATTATTTTTCCTGTTTTTAATGTATTGTTTTTTTTTTTTTTACTTTTTGAAGATTCTCATTTCCGCTTAGTGAAGTTGTAATATTACAGGTTTTCAGGAACTTTTGCTTTTATCATGTTCTCTCAATTATTTCAAACATTTTTATATATAGAAACAGTTGATATCGGCAGACTGTTTTTGATATATCGTATTGTTCCCAATTAATGCCCTCGGGAGCGTTGCAAAATGTCGTATTGTTCCCAACTGATGCCCTCGGGAGCGTTGCAAAATGTCGTATTGTTCCCAACTGATGCCCTCGGGAGCGTTGCAAAATGTCGTATTGTTCCCAACTGATGCCCTCGGGAGCGTTGCAAAATGTCGTATTGTTCCCAACTGATGCCCTCGGGAGCGTTGCAAAATGTCGTATTGTTCCCAATTAATGCCCTCGGGAGCGTTGCAAAATGTCGTATTGTTCCCAACTGATGCCCTCGGGAGCGTTGCAAAATGTCGTATTGTTCCCAACTGATGCCCTCGGGAGCGTTGCAAAATGTCGTATTGTTCCCAACTGATGCCCTCGGGAGCGTTGCAAAATGTCGTATTGTTCCCAACTGATGCCCTCGGGAGCGTTGCAAAATGTCGTATTGTTCCCAACTAATGCCCTCGGGAGCGTTGCAAAATGTCGTATTGTTCCCAACTGATGCCCTCGGGAGCGTTGCAAAATGTCGTATTGTTCCCAATTAATGCCCTCGGGAGCGTTGCAAAATGCAAAAGAGGCATTAATTAGAGACTAATTAATTCATATCATGGACATGAAGGGGTATTTAAAGTGCCGTGTTTCAAACCTAACATTAGTAAAGTGTAGTATCTTGATGGACGGTGCTACAGCATTGGTGCAGTTACGGATTCTGTTTTCACATGCGATTTGTTGATTTCATTGCTAATTAATGTGTATGTTTTCTTTTTCCTCAATCAAAATTGCGGTAATAAATGTGAATTACATGTTGGACTACTGTTGCTGTCACACAAGGTAAGCCTTACAAAAATACTGGCGGGGAGAGCGTTAATGAGGTGCAATATGGTTCACGAAAACTTTCCCTCAGTTTGAAAATAACAAATTAATCTTTGTTTGACTCGTTTGTGTTATCATCATTCAACGACACGAATAAAACAGCTGAATAACGACATGCGTTCCTACGGGATGTTTCCCTCTTTACATGCGTTATTCAAGTCTTCGACTGTGTGTTTCTCTAGAGTTTTAATGCTGCATTGATACAAAATGCTAATATAGTAACCGAAATCACGAGAGGCAATATTTGAGTTATTCAAAGCTTAAAATAGAATAAATACGCTGAATTCTGGTAGCGATTAGAAGAATTAGTAAATTATCTCAATTAGATTTTATGAATCCGTTCAACAATATTTTTTTTTTTTGTATTTTCTGATGTTATTGTTTCAACTATTGAAAATCTTCTGAAAAGGAATGGACAAAGAAAGTTGTTTGTCATACAAACGAGGGGCTTCATATTGAGTCATTTTTGCTGTACCTTGACCCAGATTTTAGTATAATAGACCGTCAAGCTAACCAGCTGCTGAGCAATCGAAGGAGGGGGAAATAGACCGAAATTACAATCTTTAAAAGTATTGGTTTGGTTTGGTTTGAATTTCGCGCAAAGCTACACGAGGGCTATCTGCGCTAGCCTTTATTTAGCAGTGTAAGACTAGAGGGAAGGCAGCTAGTCATCACCACCCACCGCCAACGCTTGGGCTACACTTTTACAAACGAATAGTGGGATTGACAGTCACATTATAACACCCTCACGGCTGATAGGGCGAGCATGTTTGGTGCGACGGGTATTTGAACCCGCGACCCTCAGATTACAAGTCGAGTGCCTCAACCATCTGGCCATGCCGGGCCCTTTAAAAGTAATAGAATTGAGTGATTACTTGAAATTTAGCACAAAACTACACAATGGGCTATCTGCGCTCTGCCCGCCACAGGTATCGAAACCCATTTTCTAACGGTGTGAGTCCTCAGACGTACCTCTGTGCCACTATAAAAGTAACAGAAAAACAGTAGCCTTACATCTGATAAATACCTTCCACTCTTATTGTTGTATCTATCGTGCATTCATTTATGCAACCGTAAGATTTTCGTTTATTACAAGGAGTGCAATTTTTTCTCTACTTTTTGGATCAAACAAATTACATTCAAATCAGTTTTCTGAAAAATAAGGATAGATGTTGTGTTACATTTGTTACATTTATAGATTTCCAAATTTATACGTTGCAAGTTATATTCTGTTGCTGTTGTTGTTTTGAATTAAGCACAAAGCTACACAATGGGCTATCGGTGCTCTGCCCACATCGAAACCCAGTTTTTAGCGTTATAAGTCCGCAGACGTACCGCTGAGCCACTGGGGAGGCTATATATTCTGTAATTCTATACTGTGTATAATTTATGTTAACAGAATTAACAGGTTGTAGAAAAAACAAAGAATTCAGTGACAATGAAAAGTTTAATAGTTCAAAAACAGATAAAATAAGATAGAAAAATGCATAATTTAAAAACAACGTGTCGCCACCGTTAACGTACGTAACAGTGACATCACAAGTTATTCAACACAATTGTGCGCGACATTTAAGTACACCCAGTTGGTGACGTCGACCATATAACCTTGAGCTGAAACATGTATAAACCTATCCCTTGTATTTTATTTATTAAAGGTTTGTATTCTGTGTTAGAATGGCTGCTTTTATTTTACGTTTAGTAATACTAGATTCTCAACAACTAATTTTAACATTTTTCTATTTTCATAAGAATGTTCTGTATTATTTAAAATGTTAGTAGACATGTGACAGAGCACATTATTTCTTTCTCAATGCTAATTGGTTCAATTCTATTTTTAAAGATTATATTCATATTTTTCCTCGTAAAAATACAAATTTTCCTGCGAATTGGAAGCTTATACATCCTTTCAATTTGTTACCAATCTTTTGATCGTATTTCACAAACCAGGAAGACAAGGGATTGGCCAGGTGGTTAAGGCACTGGACTCGTAATCTGAGGATCGCGGGTACGAATCCCCGTCGCACCAAACATGTTCGCCATTTCAGCCTCGGAGACGTTATAATGTGTGGTCAGTCCCACTCTTCGTTGGGAAAAGAGTAGTCCAAGAGTTGGCGGTGGGTGATGATAACTAACTGTCTTCCCTCTAGTCTTACACTGCAAAATTAGGAACGGCTAGCGCAGATATCCCTCGTATAGCTTTGCTAGAAACTCATAAAACAAACATGAGGAATTACACAATAAACCAAATTATCTGAAGGGATTTTTTTTTTCTCTCAGCCTGTCAGTTCTTAAGTATTGTATAACCACAACAATATTACATTCATTCCTTTTTGTATCGCATTTTAACTGTTTTTGAGTTTTACATTTTGTGGAGTATGGGATACCGCAACATTTATAACGACTGATAATTATAAGGAAATAATAATACTAGCAATGATTGTTTTGTAATTAGACTTCAAAACGTATCTTACAAAACATACTGACCAACCTACAAACTATAGAATCGTGATAAGAGTCGACAGTCTTGTTCGTTGATAACTAGATATAAGTACATTAAATCCCACAGTTGTTGTGTGGAATGGATAATACTTCGCACTAATTCACTATGAAACATTTATCTTCACAGAATAGATAACACTGGGAGAGAAAGAAGTTTCGTCGTAGACACTCGATGATGTAGTCTCACTAAAGAAGATAAGATTCAGACGACGAATGGGTTTATTCTTCATAAGGTTATTCCGGGAGGAAATCAGACGTGTAATTAATTCAGTAATTATTTGAGATCTGTATCTGTGTACATTTTTAAGTGTCTAAGTTGAGTCGTTAGTTTAAATTAGCCCGGACTAGCTGTGTTATGAGAATGTTTACGGCAAACAACTGTAGCAGTTCCTAATTAATGATGTAACATCATTCTTATTACGAAGCACGTGATAATGTGAATTCTGGTGCGAGTCTATTCAAGTCTTGTTACCCGGATGAAGCTAGGTAGGCCTAACGAAACGTATTGTTTAAAAAGTCACGAGTTAAATCACATTCGTAAAACAAGATAAATTACAGTGTCTATTGAAATTGGACAAATAGTTTGCCTATTCCAACTAGCCACGACGTTTGAACACATATAGAGAACTTACCCAGTAACTGATAAAACGAGGTTTAACGGACGCACTCTTTACAACCCATATAATAAATATATATACAATAAAACCTGTCTAAGGCGGAATCGTACGGGACCTAGTAAAATTTCCGGCTTAGACAAACATGTATTTCCTTAATTATATATAATTTTTGAGTGGAACGTTATACTTGATTGACTCAAGGTAAGTAAGACGTTTGTGAATAAAGTTATCATACTATTTATGCTATATATATTAAAATAAGAAAAAAAATAAACATTCAAATTTATTTGAAGAAAGTGTCCAATTTCAACTGTTTCGTTTTTTTTAATGGGCTTTCTCGTGTGGTTAAAAGAGAACACCAATTCTGTGGTCTTTTCATGAAGTCCATTTTTCCCCCTCATTTTTTGCAAACAGTTTGATAGCGTTAATACGAGGGCTGTTCAAAAAATACGCGGACTGTTTGAATTGCGCGACTCCAGTTGGTTCCAGGGGAATCCGCTTGGTGTCGCTAGGTTCGCACAGATCAGCTGATTACGACGCCATTTCCCGATTGCAGATATCTTCATTTGTGTATTAGCTACGCGGTTTTAAATGAAGTGCGATTTTTTCGTTTGGCAGATTTCAGAATGAATGACCTGAAGGAGCAACGACTTGCTGTGAAATTTTGTGTTAAACTTGGAAAATCTGCGACTGAAACTTTTGCTATGCTTAACACGGCTTACGGTGATGTTGCTATGAATCGTACGGCATGTTTCAAGTGGCATGAACGTTTTAAGGATGGTCGACAGTCCATTGAAGATGATGAGCGTCCTGGACGTCCTTCCACGTCAACTGACGACCCACACGTCGACAAAATCAACACCCTGGTGCGGGCAAATCAACGTCTGACTGTCAGGGGAGCTTGCTGAAGAGTGTGAGATATCAGTTGGATCTTGTTACGAGATTTTGACTAAAAAATTGCTGCGAAATTCGGCCCTCAGAACTCGTGAGTTTTTGACCAAACACTCGATCACTGTTCTTCCCCACCCCACCCCCCTATTCACCTGACCTTGCTCCTTGCGATTTTTTCTTGTTCCCCAAACTCAAAAGACCCTTGAAAGGAAGAAGATTTGAGACGATTCCCGAGATTAAGGCAAATGCGACGAAGGAGCTGGAGGACATTACAAAAGAAGCGTACCAGGACTGTTTCAACAAGTGGAAACACCGTTGGGATACGTGTGTGCGTTGGGGAGGAGAGTACTTTGAAGGGGCCCCAGACCTGTAACTTCTAAATAAAGTAAATTTTGTTTCATGACGTCAGTCCGCGTATTTTTTGAACACACCTCGTATAACTTAACACTCGCGATGAAGTAGGAATTTCTGTTTCCTCACTATCTTTTCCATTTTGTTCATCTTCTGAATATCTCACGCTGTTACCATCTTGTGATTCTATTATAGATTTTAAATCAATTTCATCAGTTTCTGTTAAAACATTCTTGTCAACGTTCACAAAACTATCCACGTTCACAGAATCGTCTGCATCAGTCTTCTAAATCACAGTTTGGATTTCACTAGAATCGTCATAACAAACAACTTCTACACAATCACCACCATTATCAAGAATAAATCAACAGTTTCGAAACCACTTTATTACACATTCATCTTTTACGTATTTGGCTGAATGACTTAAAAATGCAGTTGTATCTGACACGTCAGTTTTCATGGTTATTTCAGATGCTCTCTTACAGTTGTCCAATGTTTGCAATAACATGCTGAAGCATCAATTTTCTGTATTTAAGTTTTATACACTGTATAATTCCATTATCTAGTGGCTGTAGAACTGATGTTGTACATGGAGGTAGAAGGACTAAGTGAACATTTGAAAGTTGAACTATTGGGTGACAAGTTGCATTATCTCAGAAAAATAGAATATTCGTATTTTTTGTTCCATTATTTTGTTTAATTTGTTAAAAAATTCCTCGAATATAGCTCTTGTCATCCACGCTTTATTATTTGCTTTCCATTCTACAGAAAGTTGATTCTTCCTTAAATTTTTGAAAGAAGCGTGGATTTTCACTTTTACCCATTACACATGGTTTCTCTAGTTTTTCATCAGCAAATGCGAACAGAAGTACAGTCAGTTGTTCTTTCGAATAGCGCCCTCTGGAATAATGACAACAGAAAAAAAAAACAACAGAATATATTTAACCAATACTTACACTAACAAAATGTCCGACAATTTATTAATATTTAAACAAATTATTAATTAAACAAGAATTTATTAATATTTAAAGAAATTATTAATTAAACAAGAATTTATTAATATTTAAAGAAATTATTAATTAAATAAGAAATGAATATTTAATCAAAACATTTTTTCCGTCTTACTTAGGTGGGCCCGGCATGGCCTAGCGCGTTAAGGCGTGCGCTTCGTAATCTGAGGGTCGCGGGTTCGCGCCCGAGTCGCGCCAAACATACTCGCCCTCCCAGCCGTGGGGGCATTATAATGTTTCGGTCAATCCAACTATTCGTTGGTAAATGAGTTGTCCAAGAGTTGGCGGTGGGTGGTGATGACTAGCTGCCTTCCCTCTAGTCTTACACTGCTAAATTAGGGACAGATAGCCCTCGAGTAGCTTTGTGCGAAATTCCAAAACAAACTTACTTAGGTTTTATTCCCACTTGTTGACAGATGAGGGAGATGAAAGATAGTTTTCCGTCCATGTTACGCAGGTTCCGTCATATAGAGAGCCTTTTATAAGAGAAATCTTAATATAATGCTGCAAAATTTTGATATTTCCGACTTGTACAGATTTCCGCCCAATGCAATTTCCGGTTTAGACAAGTTTTACTGGTTTTTTTGGTTTGGTTTGTTTGGAAATTTCGCACAAAGCTACTCGAGGGCTATCTGTGCTAGCCGTCCCTAATTTAGCAGTGTAAGACTTGAGGAAGGCAGCTAGTCATCACCACCACCGCCAACTCTTGGGCTACTCTTTACCAACGAATAGTGGGATTGACCGTCACATTATACACCCCCACGGCTGGGAGGGCGAGCATGTTTAGCGCGACGCGGGCGCGAACCCGCGACCCTCGGATTACGAGTCGCACGCCTTACGCGCTAGGCCATGCCGGGCCCTAAGTTTTACTGTATAAGAATAAAATTTTCGAAAGAATTGTGAACGGGCCCCCGAAAATAGGGCCAAGAGGTTAGGACCTGGCATGGCTAGGTGATTAATGCACTAGACTCGTAATCTGAGGGTCGCGGGTTCGAATCCCCGTCACACCAAACATGCTCGCCCTTTAAGCCGTGAGGGCGTTATAACGTCACGTTCAATCCCACTATTCGTTGATAAAAGAGTAGCCCAATAGTTGGCGGTGGATGGTGATGGCCAGCTGCCTTCTCTCTAGTCTTACACTGCGAAATTAGGAACGGCTTGCGTAGATAGCCCTCGCGTAGCTTTGCGTGAAATTCAAAACAAACCAAACCAATCAAGGGGTTAGTTATTGTCATTTTAAGGTTTGACTAAATCGATCTATTTGTCCATTCCTACCAATAATTTAAATTCTGACTTTGGAGATTTACCAGTTTGAGCCATTATATGGTTGATTAAGGGTGTTTTTTTTTTTAGGGGGAATACTGACACAAACATTTGTGTAAAATGTTCGTTCTTTTTTTGCGGATTCTCGTTGAACATGAATTTTCGAGAAAAACTTTCTAGTTTCCGTCAAACACCGGTGTTATAGAAGAGCACTCATCTGTTCTCTCTTTTAACATAACGCTGTTGAAGTCCTCACATTTTGATCATATAATATTATACTATACGACTCCTGAAGTTAAATTCAAATATTTGGATTCGAAAATTCGTGATTTTCGTCCCGTTTCTGTCAAAAAAACAAAACAAAAACATCAAGAAACAATCGTGCCCCATTCAACAGAGCTGTGAGTAAGTTATAATAGAGATACCCCAAACCGGTTTGATAGATTAGAGTATCCTAAGTAGTGGTGGCGGGTACCGTTGCCTAACGGTCTTCCCTTTAGTCTATTAGTCGAGAATAAAGGACGGTTAGCGCGGGTAGTTCTTATGTGCACAATCCCCCACAATACCCTTATGGTTAGAGTGTTTATCTAGTAACCTGCGGGTCGCAGGTTCTAATCTCGCCCCACCAAACCTGCTCTTCCTTTCAGCGGTTGGAGCTTTATAATATGACCGCCAATACCACTATTCGTTTGTAAAAAAAGTACTCCGAGCGTTGGCAATGGGTGGTGATGACTAACTGCCTTCCCTCTACTCTTACACTGCTAAATTAGGGACGGCTAACGCAGATAGCCCTCGTGTAGTTTTGCGCGTAATTCAAAAGAAACCAAACTGATCAAACCAGATTTGTACAAATAACCGAAACAAATCAAAATTTAAACATTTGTTGTGAGTTTGTTTTCATGATCACATAAGACATCACGAAAATGGAAGTACAAGTTAATGGATACATGAAAAATATTTATATTTTATTGTAATTTGGATATTTGGTGTTTTACCTGTAGAACAATCTACATAAATATGGATGACATTCCTTCCTCTGGAGCACCAACCTCCAGTCATTGATAAGATTCTGAGAACTGATTTTATTTGCTCGAGACGGCATCTAATCGAGTACGTCTATACGTTAAAGATTGTATTTTCAATTTAACCTTAGGTGTAAAGAGAAGAAAGAAACCAGTGATATAATAATTGCGTTTTTAATGTTTCGAACGTGCAGATGATAACACGAGATCAGGTTTTGGGAGAATACCGTGCAATCACTGTTTGCATATAGATGACTGAAACCAAAATTTGGATTGAATTAGAAACTAGCTAGATGGAGTATTCTGCAGGAGTTAAACGTATCAAGCTAGATTTATGTTGTAAACCCAAAACCATGACATTAGTTGGAGGCCAGTTTGTCGTGGCATTCCAACAACGAAGATAACGTTGAAGATATAAAACATCGGATGACATTTTTACGAGCTCTTCAGACAAGTTGTGTTGACAGAATCTAGAAACAGACAATCGGTATATTGGTTATGTTACTAAAGAAACATTAACCATTCATTCATGGAAAGAAACTCACGTGGTTACTCCATTTGCTATAAAACTGACCATAAGATAGTGAAATAAATTACTACTTTTGTTTTGTACCAACGAAGCAATGAGACAGTTTCATGATTTGATCTCACCTTGTTCGTCTCAAACACTTTTGTTCAATACTAGCAAATAATTGATATTTGTGAGAAGTTATGCTATTTTATCTTTATGTGTGTTTTTGCTTTTAATAAAGTACAGAACAACGTTTCGACCTTCCTAGGTCATCTACATAAGTGTTAATACCCATACCAGCCGTTCTGAGATACATTTTTATTTCAAGTAGGTTTCTCGTCTTCAAGAATGTTCGACAGTAATTTCTGTACGCTGAATCCGAAAATGATATCCATTTTTCTCCATCATCTACAAATTTTTCACAAAACGCCATACGTAATTGTACAAAAGTGAGTTATTTTCATTTAAATCTGATCACATCTGATTATGCTTAAAATGCTGGCAATCACCGACTACAGGTTTATATAGACCAATCATGACGTGAAAGTCTTATCGATCGTTCTAGAACTCAAACATAACAAACGTGTTAATAAAAAATGTTCGTAGTGGTAAATGGAATAATAATTTGATCTAAGTGAGAGTGTTTTCTTTCTTCTCGATTGGTAAAAAAAGAATCTTTACGTTATAGAAAACATAATTATCATTTTCGAAATCGCGTAGCTGAATTATGGAAAATCCGTTACTTTCGTTATGTTATTTTAAAACCAAAACAACTTTTATGAACTTTACATTCGCATCTCTGTGTTATTATAACTTTATCTTATGTATGTATATACGTTTATTCATTAATAAATCCCAGTCATTATTCTGATTTGTGACCCTGTTGTTCATTCCACCTAGTAGTTACTGCTATTGCCAGTAATTCATATTTTTTGTGGTTTGTTTTTTGAATTTCGCGCGCAACTATCTGCGCTAGCCGTCCCTAATTTAGCAGTGTAAGACTAGAGGGAAGGCGGCTAATCTTCACCACCAACTGACCACTCTTGAGCTATTCTTTTACCAAAGAATAATGGGATTGACCGTCACATTATAACGCCTCCACGGCTGAAAGGGCGAGCATGAAAGTGTGTGACGGGGATTCGAACCCACGACCCTCAGAGTACGAGTCGAACACCTTAATACGCTTGGCCATGCCGGGCCGTGTAGCTTTGCGTGAAATTCAAAACAAACTAAAACCTTTTAATTTTATTTTACGATATTGTATATGTGTCTATATTTTGGTTTCTAGTATTGCTGCCCAGTCCATACCTTACTACTGATATTGTTGGCTATTTCTTATTTTTTTCTTATTGTTGTCCAGTCTTTATGTTACATAGATATTGTTGGCCACTCTATGTCATACTTTCTGACATAGCTGTTCAATCTATTTCTTACTACTGATATTGTTGGCTATTTCTTATTTTATTTTCTGGTATTGTTGTCTAGTCTTTATGTTACATTCAATATTGTTGGCCACTCTATGTCATACTTTCTGACATAGCTGTTCAATCTATCTCTTACTTCTGATGTTGTTGGTTACTTTTATTTTATTTTCGAATCACTTTGGTCAGTCTATATTTCACTTTCTGACATTGTTCTGTAATCTACATCTTACTTCTGCTATTATTGTACAATATATATCTTATTTCTGATATTGTTTATTACTTCTTTTATTTCTCAGTACTTCTCTTCAGTCTGTAGAATTACTTCTGAGATTGTTGGTGACTTGGTAACTTTATATATTTTTTTTAATCTTGTTGGACAATCTGTATCTTACTTTTGGTGTTTTCAGTGAGAATGTGCGTGCTTGGCCACGCATTGGCGTGCGACTCGTAATCCGAGGGTCGCGGGTTTGCGCCCGCGTCGCGCTAAACATGCTCGCTCTCCCAGTCGTGGGGGTGTATAATGTGACGGTCAATCCCGCTATTCGTTGGTAAAAAGAGTAGCCCAAGAGTTAGCGGTGGGTGGTGATGACTAGCTGCCTTCCCTCTAGTCTTACACTGCTAAATTAGGGACGGCTAGCACAGATAGCCCTCGAGTAGCTTTGTGCGAAATTCCCAAACAAACAAACAAAATGTGCGTGCTGTTAACTGTTGTTAGATAAGCATTGCAACTTGTGGTGATTGAACAACGTAGATAAATTCTGTTGAAAGCGACAATTACAATAATCGTGCGCGACAACAATGTGCTATTTGAATAACTTAACAACGTTTCCCTGCCAACGAACTTCTTGGTCGTAAAACAGGCTTTTTATGTGCAACTTGTACTTTGCACGCGCTAGCAGGACGTGAGTGATCAATCATTTTTTACATATATACTGATCAAACTAGCTCTCTGATAACTGAGATGAATTTAACTTTTTGGCTACTGCTAGCGAGATAGTTTGTATATATAAATATAATTTCCCAAACTACCATACGTGATTAATAAATTACATTTTATTTTTAAATCATACGCCTTACTATGTCACTGGTTTTTATCAGTTGGTTTTGTGCTTTTACGTCTTTTCACATACACACCCTTCACCATCTGGATAGTACATATTATCAAGCTAACACTGAAAAAGAATCACTTAGATATGTTACTTGAACTGTTCCTTAATTACCCACGTGCTCAAGCATATCGTTACGTGTATTTTAAGATAACATTATTGTCGGTAGGTGGCAGCACTCTAATTCTGCTGATTAAAGTAAAAAAGACATTAAAATTAAAGTTGATTGACTGAGATGAACAATACTCATCAAAATTACTTAATACAAACCAACATTACTCAGTCCAAAATAAATTCAGTCGGTAGATGAAATAAATGAAGATATACGATTGTAGGACAAGAGAAAGACTGTGACTGCTGTTGCGTCACAGTGGTCCGGCATGGCCAGTAGATTAGGGTGCTCGACTCACAATCTGAGGATTATCGGTTTGAATCCATGTCTCACCAAACATGCTCACCCTTTCAGCCGTGTGAGTGTTATAATGTTACAGTCAATCCCACTATTCGTTGGTAAGAGAGTAGTCCAAGACTTGGCGGTGGGTAACGACGACTATCTGTCTTCCACTGCTAATTTAGGGACGGCTAGCGCAGAGTTGTTGTATTTCCAGTGGCAGTTGTTGTCTTTGTTTCATAATAATTTGTTCTAGGATGAGTCCAACAAATCCAGTCTTATCCAAACCTTAAGCTTTTGAGGCGCTTGCGCAAGTTAGATTAACAGAATCCTTCCTACGCTGATCCACGTCCTGCCTCCAACAAGTGCTGTCATGATGATGTTAAAAGTTTCATTTAGTTTTCTGAAGTTAAGTCGTTCGTAAGAACTAATTAGACTTGATGGAAGAGAGAGAGGGTAGTTTGTCAGCGCCACCAAAAGGAATTAGAGGACTGTGAGTTCTAAAGGCAGCCGATGAAGGAGTAAAAAGGGTTAGGGACACAGCTCCTGCACTGAAGGGAATCGTTCTTACCGCCAAAGTAAAGCTTGCTGTCTGAAGGCTAAAGAAAAGACCCTGTTAAGAGTGTGTTGCTCTCTTAAGCTTAGAGCTTAGTTGTTTCTATATGAGAGGATATAGTAGATTATATTTCTGGTTCTTTGATCCCACTGATGAATATATATATATATATATAAAGCAACCAGACTTTCAAAGCACCGGGACAACTGGATTCGGGTAACAAGACTCAAACTTCCTTCCTTGTTAAATACCATCAGATTAATGTCTCTGTTCAAGATAATAAAAATAATCTTTTGGAGTATTAGCTTTCAATGATGATACTAGTATTAGGAAATTCCAAAAAACCCAGCAATAAAAAGAATATCACGAATAATAGAAATAGAGAAATTCTTACATTACCGTTTTTTTGTGTTTCTTTCTCCTTTTATCAGATTTTTATTCTTTCTCTTCAAGATGCTATCGGAATATTTAAAAACATCTGAATTGTCTGAGTTATGTTCGCTCCAGTGTATTAGCGATGGATGGACAGATGCAATACGCAATGTAGAATAAACGTTTTTAACATTTTCTGTTGCGTCGTTTAAGAGAAAAGCTAATATAAACATAAAAAAAAATTCCTCACATAAATAGCGACTAAAAATATTGCACCAATTTCTCTTAAAATTAAGCAAATTTTAATTATTGCACCAAATTTTTCTTTTTTTAACGGGTTTTGACCATTGCACTAATTTCTCAAAGAGTTAGAAATAACATTAGAACGAGTTATGGTAATATCTCGAAGTATATAGATTGAAAACAATAATATATTACTATCTACTAGTTTAAGACTAATCAAAACGACTGAATTACTTTATCCAAGTCGAAAAATTAGCATTGACTACTGACAAGATTCTAATAGTTTGAAGATTAGTCAAAATTATAGCATACGTCTTTCAAATTTTAAAAAATAAACAACTACTAAATAAAGTATACAAGATTCAACGTTAATGAAAACTATTGAACGAGTGTCTGAAAAATTTAAAACTAACCAGAACAACTGCTCTAGTTTATACAGTGACAGACCGACTACATTCTATTAATTTTTATCTATGTTTCTGTTACTCTCTAACAATAACCAGGCCCGTCATGGCCAAGTGGGTTAAGGCACTCGACTCGTAATTCGCGGGTTCGAATCCTGGTCGCACCAAACATACTCGTCCTTTCAGCCGTGGGGGCGTTATAATGTGATGGTCAATCCCACTATTCGTTGGTAAAAGAGTAACCCAAGAGTTGGCGGTGGGTGGTGATAACTAGCTGTCTTCCCTTTAGTCTTACACTGCTAAATTAGGGTCGGCTAGCGCAGATAGCTCTTGTGTAGTTTTGCGCGAAATTCAAAACAAACAATTAATATTTCTCAGATAAAGAGCACGATGCACTTTAGTGGAAAACTTCGACTTGTTTTACAAAGCATCAGCACGTGAAAAAGTGAATATTTGTATTCCTTCTCTCAAGCTCCTTTCGTATTTAACTTTTAACTAATTCAACGAGGTTGGAAACTGATAAATTATATGACTTAAAGTGTGACTATGGATCAATAGCTTCCAATAATAAAACGCTACTGATGCGTTAAAGTTAACTTTGTACGGATGATTTACATATGGTAGTGAAGTGGATGTTGCTATAAATAAAACGACTTATTTAACACCGATGTATTTGGTTTACGATGACTTCTTGACCATTCGACACAGAAATATACTCCTATAGATAGAATTTTAGGAGAAAGATGTCATCTGAGTCGTTCCGTAAATATTGCACAATTACAACCATCAGAATGATTAAGTGTAACAGTGGATCTGAGACATTGTTTTTGTAAACTCTGAAGAACCCTCAGAAGAAGATTAAAGGTAAACTTTTACGTCACTTTCAAATTTGATTGAACAAATCAAGTTTTAGACTTAACAATGCCGCATTGTTGCTACTGGAATCTAACAACAAAATAATGATTAAAGCCTTCGTTTGTGACAAAACTCAACCATTTACGTCAAATGATTACGTGAAACAACTCTCTTTTTATCTGAACTATTTACGTCAAGATTCTGTTATGATTACTTGTAGGCTTAATTTGATAAATAAGAACAGAACAAACTCTAAGTACTAACATCATTTACCACGATATATTCGTTACCGTGCGGACTGTGAAGAAACGATATATACCAGTTGTAACTACAACATTCAAATCAATATAGTTTCTGCTAAGCGACACAGGGCAATACACACAATTTGATTTGGTTGTTTGTCTTGAATTTCGCGCAAAGCTACACGAGGGCTATCTGCACTAGCCTTTCCTAATTTAGCAGTGCGAGATTCAGTTAGCATGAATTTATTCATTTGTCTGTTTCTCACTGTTTGATTCTCAGTCTATTTTTGTATCTGTCTGTCTACGTTTTCATCTCATCTTTTACATTCATTATTGGGTTTCGCACATTTAAATATACACGAGGCTAGTTGCGTGAGTGGTTAACACCAGTCTGATAATGCACTTATGATTCCAAAGAACTTTAAGCTCAGAGCTTCAGCTCTATAATCCAGCCCACTAACCAACGGGCTACTTCAGCCATTCTTTCATACGTTTATCTACCTACATATCTGCTTGTTTGTTTGTTTTTGAATTTCGCACAAAGATACTCGAGGGCTATCTGTGCTAACCGTCCCTAATTTAGCAGTGTAAGACTAGAGGTAAAACAGCTAGTCATCACCACCCACCGCCAACTGTTGGGCTACTCTTTTACCAACGAATAGTATGATTGACCGTCACATTATAACGCCCCCACAGCTGAAAGGGTGGGCATGTTTGGTGCGACGGGAATTCGAACCTACGACCCTCAGATTACGAGTCAAGCGCCTGACCTTGCCGTGATCACTAATAATAGACAATTCAACAATAAATACTGACTGACTTTTATCCTAATGCTTTTCAATTAAAATGGTACCTATACTTTCAAAATATATAAACATATTTGTTTCAGTACCACAGAACATATATTAAATAACGAATATAATGTCTAACACTTAACAATTACAGAAAACAGCGCATTATGGGAAGAAAAAATAGAGATAGACGGACATTAATCAAAACTGACATCGAAGTTTCAGTAAAACTGATTGAAATAATTACCACTTTATTTGGAATAAGACAGCATAATTAATTACCAAAGAACGTTATATCTCGTCAGCAACCAACAAATAATTTGTTTGTTTGTTGAATTTTTGCGTAAAAGTACTTCAGTGCTATCTGCGTTAGCTGTGCCTAATTTGCTTTAGGCTAATATCGTCTAATCAAATAGTGGGATTTGACTGTCACTCTTATTACGCGCTCAAGGTCCCAGTACGTAGGGCGCTTTGGGGGAGGGGTGTAGCTGGATACGAAGCGTAGCATCCCGGATTTACAGACTGGCATGCTGTCCACTGGATCATTTTCGGCGTTTCAAGAACACAAAGAAAAAAAAGCAAAAATAAGAAGAGGGCGCTACTGTCGTCATGCAATCATTGTAAAAACGACTCAAGCGCGAGCAGAAAACCTGAAATGGGTTGTCATAGCAACTGAAGACCTTTGATCTGTGCTTGAAGTGTTTTCTATCACTTACCAGAGATAGAATAGAGAGAGGTATATTTTGTTTGTGTTAATGAATATGGTGTTGTGTAAGAAAAAACAACTAGCATTGTGATGGTTCTTGGCTTATTCCTACACTTCACTTTTTTAATTTAGAAATAACATGGGTCTTAAGTAGCGCTTTTTCTTTATTGAGGGGGGTATTCTTGTTCATTATGATGAAAGAAGCTCATTCGCAACTAAAGGGTAGAAAGAGGTCTTTATTAACAACATGTTTGTAATCTCAAACAATATAAAATGATCGATTGCAGATCAGGTGTGAGAGTTTGGAATTTGATCTTTTTTTTTCGTGGATACGTGTGGGAGCAGAAATAACATTTATTTTATTTATAGAGATTTCAAATAAATCTTTCTGGAAATGTTCTGATAACTCATGAAAATTATATCTATATAATATGGATGACATCTTTTACGCGCTTTGTCATCGTGATAAGAAGTCAATAAATATGGCGATTGGAAGATTTAGTTGGACAACACAAGACATTTTTCTTGCTGAAAGGGGTGAGGGCCTTGCAACGTGACATTTATTAGTCGACAGCGCGAGCAAGTCGTGACATGCATTAGTCCTCAATAGTGTTCGTAGCCACCCTGTACTTCAAGCTTTTTGGATCGCTTTAATAATTAATTTATTTATTTATGTCTTCAGTCGGGCAGGAAGCTAGCTCTCGTGCTACCTAAAGAATTAGGCGGAAATTTGACAGGTGGGCCACGGGGACAGGAGATGTTAATCCCTTCCTTCAGAAAAAAAAAAAGACACTGAAGAAAGACTGCTAGCACGTGACACTTGGTAAAACAGTAATGACCCGTGCAAAAAGAAAACCTGAAAAATAGTGTTTAGTTTCTGTAGTGCTTAAGGGGTTTATATATTACGTCTTCGAAACAACTGCATTTCTAACAGGGAAAGTTGAAAGTACATAAAGATATATATATGTGTGTGTGTGTTAATTAGTAACCTTCGGGCATAATATTGTTCACTAGAATAACGTTTTTACGATGTATTATTACCTAAATTTGCCAAGGAAACGCGTAAATACAATCGTTTCTGCGTTCTTTTGGAACAGCTACGACTAGATTGTGCAATAGTGTAAAATCATGTTTGTTTGCGTGTAACAGACGTTTGACTCTATAATTGGAAACAGATAATTTTTCACGTGTGTGTATATATATATCTGTATGTATGTACGTGAGCTTTGTTCAGTTTCATAATATAGACGAACTATCGAGTTCAGTTAAGTTTGTGACATGATTTAGGTAAAAACAAGTTTCAACGTCTGTAAGTGTTCACGTTGTAAATACATTAATCGCGTTGCTGTGAACATGGCTTTTAGTTTCCACTGTTTCAGCCCACTTTTACACTTTAGTGTTTAGAAAACAAACAGTATAACTCTGTTGATATAATATTCATTAAATACGTGTAAAAAAAAACAAAGTAACTTTGTAAAGTTTATAAATATAACTCATGTTACATCACTTAGAGTTTCACTTACACAGTTTTATATGACACTGTAATTCACTTCTACGATAATGGTTCAAGCCGACAGCGAGTGAGTATTCCTAAGTAATGTATATATTATTTATTTATTATCGTTTTCATTTTAAAATATTGATTATATTATTTAGTACATGGAATTTCGTACTGTTGTTTTTTGTTTACATTTATTGTTTACTGTTATACTATTAACATAAACATTGTCTAATGAATTTCCGTGTTTAGGTTTGAATTTCGCGCAAAGCTACACGAGGGCTATCTGCGCTAGCCGTCCCTAATTTTGCAGTGTAAGACTAGAGGGAAGGCAGCTAGTCATCACCACCCACCGCCAACTCTTAGGCTACTCTTTTTACCAACGAATAGTGGGCCTGACCGTCACATTGTAACGCCCCCACGTCTGAAAGGGTGGGCATGTTTGGTGTAACGGGTATTCGAACCCGTGACCTTCAGATTATGACTCGAGTGCCTTAACCACCTGATCATACCGAGCCTTTTGATCTATCCTATCTACGTACTAGTGATAGCATTTTTCACACTGCAATACAAGGCCAATTCTTGGGCTACTCTTTTACCAACGAATAGTGGGATTGACCATCACATTATAATGCCCACATGGCTGAAAGGGTGAGCATGTTTGGTATGACGGGGATTCGAACTCGCTATCCTCAGAATACGAATCCAGTGCCTTAACCATCTGGCCATTCCGGGCCGACGTGTTTAGGAATAATTTAAGTCTCCCAAGCAGGCCGATCTTCGTAAGATATTATTGAAATAAAAACCGATTGAACAATGTGTTTTATCCTTTGTTAGTAGAAACGTAGCAAATGTATACTTAAGTGGCTTCATCAATACCACGTTGATTTTATTTTTAGTGTCGCTTTAAATACGTAGCTTTCTCTAATCACAAGTTGATATTAATTATATAAGAACCACTCCTTGACGAGGTGTAGTCACAGTTCCTCTTGTAATGAACGTGATATCGCATCTTTTTTAAATTAATCTTCGATGCTGTTTTACAAAACAAGTTAATATTATGTGACTCAACACTTATGCTATCTTTATGTTCAGTAATAAGCTTGTCTCAGCCAAACGTTTGTGAAGAACGGCTGTCGGTCACGGATTTTCAGTTAACCTAATGAAAGTGGGAATTTTTACTGTGTCATTATACTTGTAATTGTGAAAGTGGACATCACTTTCGCAGACAAATTATATCACTAGGTGTGCTTTGTTTCTTAGTAGTTGTCATGGAGATGATTTCGTGATATAAAGTTATGACAAAAATAAAGAGAGGCAAATAAATCATATATATGTATATATATATATATAAATCGTATGTATATATCTATATATAAATCGTATGTATATATATATATAAATCGCATGTATATATATATCGAACCTAAACTAGATTTTACTTTCTGAAATAATCGATGCTTTACTGTTCTATACTGCCTTCAAAGATTTCTTGTGAATTATTCTGTCTTTTTTTGTTTAATTTTACTTTTCTTCAACGTGGTGTTCAGTGCAACATTCTAATAGTTTCATTGAATTCATTCCTTACTAAGTTAACTATGATATAATGCACTTTTAGAAGTATTATGCCCTAAAATCTATTTGATTTGAATATATCCCATCAAACTATTATACGTTTGCTGCTTGCTTTCGCTATTGTGAATCATTAGGGTTAACTCTGTTTGCTTACACCGTTGAGAGATTACACAGAACTCTGTTACTTGTTTACAAATTTAAAGGTTGTTGTACAAAATCGTGTTGCTTGTTTACATTGTTGTGGATCATTAGGGATAGTTATGTTTGTTTACACCGTTAAGAGATTACACAGAACTCTCTTACTTGTTTACAAAATTTAAGGTTATTGTACAAAACCGTGTTGTTTGTTTACATTGTTTTTGATCATTAGGGTTAACTCTGTTTACAAGATGATACGTGTAATACAAAACTCTGATGTTATTTTTTAAAAAGCTCATTGTACTCAGATTTAACAAGAAAAAGTTAAACGTTTCAATATGATTTTAAAAGTTAAAAATAGTTAATTTAGACAACTACATTTCACCTAAATTCACCTGAGTTGAGATTTTTTTAAAAACCGATTGTTATACTTTTGCAGGAAGCTAATTCTGAAAGAAAAAAAAATTAATTGATGTTCGTAAATAACCCACTGCGCAAACTTCATATTTGTAATAGTTCTGAACCTAGCAAGTGGTGGGAGCTATTCTATTACTTGTATAATGGGTTCTAAGGTTCACAGGTAGTGACGGCTATTTAATACTTAATATATAATTTGCTAGTTAAAAAGGAAGATCTAATAAACGCATGAGAACGTTCTGAGAAACCAATCAAATGTTATCATGTAATGCCTATTACTATTTGATATTTTGTAATATATCTTATTGTTTGTTGTTGTTTTTAACAGAGTTAAGCCTAATTAATTGAACCCCTTTTTAAAAAAACAAACAAACGTGAGATGAGATGCTTTCTTACACTGTTTATCCTTAGAAAATTTTACAAGGGAAACATATTGACAGTCTATTAACTGTTTTGGATGAACTGCCCTATCATAATCCATCGTGTCAATTAGCAAAGCTAGTCAGGAAACTCCAACCAGTACTTGTTATACGAAGCTCGAGCTTTAGAAATCCGTTGTCAAGAGTACAAACTCTGGAAGATTTAATAAGCTGTTGAAATAAGTATGAGCTGAAGGAGATTTTACACAAAACGAACATCTGTTTAGAGTTAGGGTTAACAATATCCAGCCTGGCTGAACCATTGGCAGTAAATGGGCATCTTAACTAGGGTTAGGAGGCGAGAGGGCATATTGTTGTCAAAAATACTGAAGTATTCTATGTGAAATGAGCTTAAAGCTACATTACAGGGAGAGAAGAAAAAAGATGACTTGAAAAGAGAGACCTTCAGTGAAAACTAACTCGCCCCACGGCCAGATTAGAGGGCTGTTTCAGCTTGTTCTGGGAGGTAGCCTACGACAGATCCGAATGGAAACTGTCGCATGGAGAGATTCACGCAACAATACCCTCGTTGCTCTAAGCTGGTGGTGCGTGAAATTTTCTTCCTCCCGCAGTAGACGCCTAGCCCCCTCTGCATTGTGTCCCCGCTCTGTTCAAGGTGCGAAAAGGATATAAGCTAGAGCAAAGACCTTTTTCTTCTCCCTGGACTTGAGGTGAGATAATCATGGGACAGGGGCTGAGCTTTGCCCTAATCTCTCGGATTGTGATTCATTGGAAAACTTGAATAGGGATTGTAGCCGACATCCGATTGAGACTATTTATGTTCACCATCTCGTGAAACTCAACCATGTCGTTTGCTGGACGGACCAATCACAAATTGTTGATTCACTGTACTACTGATAACATAGGCGGTGAACCTTCTATTTCTTTATCAGCGCATATGCTTTGTAAGATGTTCACTAGATACTTGTAAATTCCAAATCTTTTTTTCTCTCTCTCTTCTATATATCCCTACATTGATCTATCTAAATAGATATGATTTGCTAGCAGAATCTGTGCGTAGTATTTCTTTACAAGACTGTATTACGAAAAAAAAAAAATTTTCCGCTGTATAGGCCTAATCCATTTCTCCATAGCTTACCAGAGATAATCTTATGTATAATATATATATTTCGTAATCCGAGGATCGCGTATTCGAATCCCCGTCACACCAAACATGCTCACCCGTTCAGATGTGGGTGCGTTAAAAGTGACGGTCAATCCTACTACTCGTTGGTAAAAGAGTAGCCCAAGAGTTGGCGGTGGGTGGTGATGACTAGCTGCCTTCCCTCTAGTCTTACACTGCGAAATTAGGGACGGCTTGCGCAGATAGCCCTCGTATGGCTTTGCAGGAGATTTAAAATGAACCAATATATATTATAACTGTAATATAATCAAAAGCAGTTTAACGCAGCGTTTAACGCTAATTCACATTTGAAACTGGAACGGTGCAAAAAGAAACACATTTGAAAAACTGGCAGCGTTTGTTTTTCGAAACTGACTGAAGTTCGTCAGACTTAACAACATGTCATTACATGTTGGTAATAGTTTAAAAAATAAAAGCATGATTTTGCTGTTGGTTCAACCCTATTTCTTTGTAGATTATTTTATATCCGTTACATATAATCATATACATAGTTATGATCTGATGTTATTGACGTTAGCTATATTTTATTCAGTGTATTATCTTCGCATTTTAAATTTTCAGAAGCACTTCTTTGGCTTAACACTTAAAGAAAGTGTGAAAGCAAAGTGCTCTTTTAAAAATACATTTCAGTTTTAGTTCATAATCAGTAGAAACCAATGTGAACCCCGCTAGTACAGCGGTATGTCTCCGGATTTACAACACTAAAATCAGGGGTTTGCTATAAGAAAAAAACACACACAGAAACCAATGCTCGTTTGATGTTAATTTTGATTCTTAACTTAAATTCAGTGGGGAAAAAAAATGCTCATTTCTAGGTGCTATTTGAATTTCAATTTGCACAGATATCGAAGGAATATATTTCCAAACGAATAATCATAATACTCTTTAGAATAAATAAAAGAAAAACGATTCTATAATCCTTTGTGTTCATTTTAGGTCCTAGCTTAATTTCTACAGAATTGTAACAATAGACTTCTCCAGGCGATATTGAACCTTGAAGCAATTTCAATAGAAAATAGTGCTTTGTCTAAACAATATTGAACTTTGTAATATAATCAATAGAAAACGAAACTCTTTTCTGAGCTTGATTGCAATCAATGCTAGAAAAATGATCTTTTCGAGACACTGTTTACTAGTAACTTTCAGTGAATACAGAAACGACATCCTTTTAAAATTTTGTTATAAACAATGCTTTATTCGCGATATGTTTGAGTTGAAACTTGTGTTCACTATAAAAGAACCATCCTTTATTCACCACAAGTTGAAGCTTTGAATCATTATAAAATCATGTTGAATCATTATAAAATCATGTTTTATTCACTTAAATTTAAGTTGAAACTTAAGTTCACGATAAAAAAAAATCGTGATTTATTTACAAGTGTAAGTTGAAACTTACAGTTAATAGAGAAACATTTCTTTCACTAGATGCACTTGAGCCCTAAATTGTACTTTTAACAACAACAAAAGCAGTTTTACGTATAATTTAACCCTAACTTGCAGTTGAAACTAGAACGATTCGAAAAGAAACACATTAAAAAAATTCTCAATGTTGGTGTACGTCATTATGTGTTGGTAATTGTTTAAAAGATTTTCTGTTGGTTTAACCAATTTCTTTGTACATTATTTTATGTCTGTAATTATAGTCTATGATTAGCTGATTATAAACTTTCAAAATCCAGGAAGAAGGGTTTGGTTTGAATTTCGCGCAAAGCTACACGAGGGCTATATGCGCTAGCCGTCCCTAATTTAACAGCATAAGACTAGAAGTAGAAGGAAGGCAGCTAGTCATCACCACCTACCGCCAACTCTTGGACTACTCTTTTACCAACGAATAGTGTGTTGTTTTTTTTTCGTATAGCAAAGCCACAAAGGGCTACCTGCTCAGCCTACCCAGGGGAATCGAACCCCTGAGTTTAGCGTTGTAAATCCGGAGACATACCTCTGTACTAGCGGGGGCCAACGAATAGTGGGATTGGTCGTCACGTTATAACGACCTCACGGCTGAAAAGGCGAGGTGTGACGAGGAGGAAGAAGGGAGAAAAATCCTCTTGTAATCATATGAGGGTTTATTTTCTCTACCAAGTTTGTCTCCCTCGTGGGCGGCCCGGCGTTGACAGATGGTTAAGGCACTCGACTCCTAATCCGATGGTCGCGAGTTTGAAACCTGACACACCAAACATGCTCGACCTTTCAGCCATGGGGGCGTTATAAGTACGATTAATCCTACTATTCGTTGGTAAAAAGAGTAGCCCCGGAATTGGCGGTAGGTGGTGATGATTAACTGCCTTCTCTCTAGTCTTACACTGCTAAATTAGGGACGGCTAGCGCAGATAGCCCTCGTGTAGCTTTGCGCGAAATTCAAAATAAAACCGAACTCTTCGGATTTACAATGCTAAAAGCAAGGGCTGATTCTCCTCTGTGGATGGACACAGCAGATAGCCCGATGTGACTTTGCAATAAGAAAAACATCACACAGCTTCTCCTAAGTTTTGTATGTAAAAACATGTGCAGTCCTTATATATGTTATAATAATGAAACATCCTGAATATTTGAAGGGGGAAGTATAGATATTTCTAATATTTTACAGTTGGATATACAGTGTAGAAACATATGTATTGTTTATGTAGTTTAAACTATTTTTTATGTCGTTGGACACATATATAATATTACTCTTTGTCAGATGAAGAGAAAAGACAGGACACAAGACCTTTCTTCGCGGGAGAGAAGTCATGCCCAGTGGTGGTTGTCAAGGTAACAAGTCATCTGTTTAACTAACCTTGCTAGCCAAAAGGCATGTTATCAATGTGTCTGATGAAAGCAGGCCTGTTGCTTTACGACGTCTTCTTATTATTGTCGCGTTTTACTTTTTTTGTTACTGCAAATATCGTACAGAATATGTCTGAACGGAAAAATGCGTGGAAGTTGAACGTAACAAGACCCTTACACTCATTTCTTTGTATAGGGAAGTTCTTTATTATTCTAACAAATTAGAGAGGCACTTTCTCGCCCTAAGCCTACTTCTCCTATTCTTTTGTGCATCCAGTCTTAACAGAAATAAATCGGTATTACAAAATAACATGTGAACTTAGTTATTTGTTGGTTTGTTTTAAAATCTGCGCTGGCCATCTCTAATTTAGCAGTGTAAGACTAGAGGGAAGGCAGCTAGTCATCACCACTCACCGCCAACTATTGGGCTACTCTTTTACCAACGAATAGTGGGATTGACCGTCACATTATAACGCCCCCACGGCTGAGAGGACTACCATGTATGGTGCGACGGGTATTCGAACCCGCGACCCTCAGATTGCGAGTCGAACGCTTTAACACACTTGGCTGTGCCGGGTCTCTTATTTCTTGGTATTCAGTTCCGAACATTAATGCTACCGGATTGTTAATCTAAAGTGATTTTTTTGTTTTCTTCTTCCCCTTGTTATATGTAACGTATTTGTTGAAGGAATTTAGCCACTTCGTCACATACAATGTGATAAAAATCTTGAACATTATTCATACTGTCTGAAACTATAATTCAAAGTCGGCGATATTGCTTCGATAGGTGTCTCTCCTGTACATTCAAAACTTCTTTTCATAGAAGCGATAGTTTATACAGAAATGTTAACGTAAAATGAAAGAATAATCAAGACTTTGTGGTGTGGCCGCTGCGTGTAACGAGGATACAGAAAGTACGTGACAGTAATAACTTCCAACAACTAAAGTGATTGAAATCGAAGTTTATTTCTTACTTTCAGCCCTAATGCCAAACATGCTCGCCCTTTCAGCCGTGGAGGCGTTATAACGTGACGGTCAATCCCAGTCTTCGTTGGTAAAAGAGTAGCCCAAGAGTTGGCGGTGGGTGGTGATGACAAGCTGCCTTCCCTCTAGTCTTACACTGCTAAATTAGGGACGGCTAGCACAGATAGCCCTCGAGTAGCTTTGCGCGAAATTCAAAACAAACAAACAAACATATCAACCCTAATGAGAATGTAAAGCATATGGACTAAAACAGTTAGACCAAAACAAAGTTCATGTCATCCCTGATTTAGAACTATTGACCAGAGAGAGGGCACCCTCCATGACTAGTCTTACCCGAATAATGTGATGGATTGTCACTTTTATAATATGCTCACAGATGAAAGTGACAAAGATCTTCTGCGGCACATCACGGGCTCAAACCCTGGACCTTACAACAGCATCATAGAACACCAACGGTGCTTATAATAATAAAAAAAAGATTTCAATCAGGCCTAAAGTATTATCGAGCCACTACTCTTTTCACTGGAAAATTCCAGCTTCAGAACCACCTCGCAGACATCAGCTAAGCATGAGATTGCCTAAAAGGTGCCTCAAGAGACAGTCGTGAGTGTGTAGGTACCATACACATTCATCACTGAGAAAATAATTCGTTACCAGCCGATCTCAGACGGCTTCCCTGTGACATAAGCATCTTGCGCCACCGGGGTATATGAAAAAGAATCTAAACAGAAAATATAGATGTTAGGCAGAAGGTGAAATAGAAAACGTTGTCAACATCTATTCAAAGACAATGGTGGACAGTCATTCGTCATAATAATAAAAAATGGCTCTTACACCACAGATACCGAGAGTTGGTCCTCTGGACTGATCAAAGCAATGAACTGCAAATGGACAAGGACCATCAACATAATATTTGCAACACACTTACAGACAGTTCAGGATGGTTAGTTAGTAAGGGAATAGCAAAACAGGCCAATCAACTGTATGGACAAACTTTAACCTAGATGTATACACCAGACTAGACGAATATAAAGTTTAGAGAGGAAGATGATTGGCTCTTTTATCGAATTCAGTACAGTTTTATACTGATTGGGAGTATCAATCTCTTCTGTGCAACTAAGAAAAAAAAAACAACACGTCAACTATGGCAGGTCTTCATCGACATAGGAGGAAATGGAATTGTCTAAAACCAAAATAGTTAAAGGTGTAGCTGGGAAAAGAAAAGACCTTTGCGAATCAGTAAGACAGCATAAGGTTAGAAGGCCACTGGTTACATCAGGAAATGAGCTGTCTTCTACCTTCTGCGAGGCAACCAACCTCTACATGAGAGTTCTCAATCCCTGAATTGTCACCTGGTAATCCAAGAAACTTATCATATGTTTTTCGATAAATTCCATATCACATTCCTGAAGAAGTTGCGGTTGTAACTTGTCTATGGCTGTCACGTGATTTTATGAATTATGTTAGAGCAATTTTTCGTTTGAGTTAGTTTATTTTCTTTTTGACATTATGATAGCCATTGTTTTCCTGAAGACTTCTAGAAATAGGTTAGGTGCTTCGAGAATTGAATGATGTGGTGGACATACCAATGACACCTTTTTCGTAGGTACCCACCATACTATTGTATCTTTCTTGAAAGAAGTGGAGTAACTGTTTGTTTTTTAATTTCGCGCAAAGCTACAAGAGGGATATCTGTGCTAGCCGTCCCTAATTTTGCAGTGTAAGACTAGAGGGAAGGCAGCTAGTCATCACCACCCATCGCCAACTCCTGGACTATTTTATCAACGAATAGTGGGATAGATCTTACCATTATAACGCCCGCCCGGGTGAAAGGGCGACCTTGTTTGGTGTGATGGGGACTCAAACCCGCGCCCTCATATTACGAAGAATGGTGTAAAATTACGTTTCTTTGTTTGTTTCGTATATTCGCGGAAGGATATATGCGCTAACCGTCTTTACCTTTGAAATGATGGACTAGAAAGAAGATACAGCAGTTCACCAACATCTATCCCCCAACTCCTAAGTTACTTTGATCAAACAGTGGACCGTGGACATCACTACGTGGCCCCCAAAGTGAGGAGTGCGATTTTGAGGCAAAGGGGCACCAATTATGGATCCTCGGATTCACAATCTGTCACGCCAGCCACTGAGCCACCACGACCGGACCGTTTTTAAATCAAGTTACGAAATATATTTATTCAAGAAATAAGCGGCCTTCATGGAATATTTTCTTGTTACAATATAGAGAATTGGAGTCCTTAACAAGAAAGTAGTTCTTTATTTGACGTGGTTTTGCTTTACTTCCTGTTTCTGAAAGCACTATATCAACCTTAAAGAGCAGGGCTTCCTTGCGTGTGATGAAGTCATTTCTGAAAGAACAGACTAGCCGCAGGTGCTTTAGGTAATGCACTTTAACAACACATGCACTTCAAACGAAGCGAGATGATATAGAATACAAAACCTTTATTGTGTTCTGCTTAAACGAGTGTTTAAATAATAAATCTAATTTTACTTACGCATAGTAAGAAATAAGAAAGCAAGCTGGTTAGGCCAATAGTTAAAGCACGATGGTTAATGTGTAACTTGCTGAAAGAAAGGAGTAAAACACTCTTTGAAGGATATAAAGTGTGGTTAGTGTTAACTTCTACGTGTGTTATTTGTTGTCAAATCTTTGGGTTATTGCTAAGTTCTACGTATATTATATGTCGTCAAAAGTTTCGGTGGGAGAAAAACTGGCATTGGTAACTTTATATATTCTCAAATAATGTCCATCTGTTTTAGGTTCTTCTGACTACAAAAAAAAAAAAAAAATCAAGACAATTGAAAGGTACGCCCACTGTTCAAGTGTGCGGAATTCTGGATTTCTGATTGACAATTACCTAGTCTAAACCGATCGTTACTTGGCAACATGAGTAAACACATTTTAATCAGATACTTATAACAACCGACGAGTTTACTAGGACATGTAATCAAGAATCTTATCACAAAAAGAAGATCGTCTTTTCAAAATGTAACAACTTTCTTATATTTCCCTTAATTTCTTCGTTTTGTTTTCGAAGCAAAATATTTAATGGTGGTTAATTGTCGTTAGAGGGCGGTACCATCGAAAATATTATTATTATTCCGTAAATAACAAAAAAAGGGATATACATACTTATACCAGATTAAAAAGGTTGACCAGAATTAACAATTAAAAAAGTGACATTCTTATGGTTGGGAGGATGCTGATAACTGGCTTACCTTCCTTTGATCAGTAATTCAGATTTAGAGGAAGTTGGAGGATACCTAACCCAAGAACTCTTCGACACAAAACACTAATGTCGACTTTTTACAAGTTTCCTGTCTTTCCCATTACAGAAGTGGAGATGTAAGTAGATAGAGATAGCCCTTTGGTAAATACGTAAGTCATACTGTCGATGTTATTCTATACTTAATGGTCCAGGAACGTAGATGTGAATAGAATTTTATAAAATGGAAAACGGTATCTACAATCAATAAGGTAAATTCGTTAATGCGAGGTTCAGTGAAAAAATACGTCAGAATAATATTCTATTTTACAGATGGAATGATGATAATCTTCACAGAAGAAATAAAAGTACATTGAAGTCAAATTCAATAAAACATGTGCCACAGTAATATTCTATTTTACAGATGGAATGACGATATACTTACAGAAGATACGTCGTAGACATTTTGTAATCTTCAACGAGACGAGATGGTCGTGGAACTTTATTATTATTTTGTGAAGGTTTTGCGAACGGGCCCCATTTACATAAAAAAAAATTCAAATCCTCTGTAGATTCGATTATTAGTAACATGGCCCGGCATGGCCAAGCGTGTTAAGGCGTGCGACTCGTAATCTGAGGGTCGCGGGTTCGCATCTCCGTCGCGCTAAACATGCTCGCCCTTTCAGCCGTGGGGACGTTATAATGTGACGGTCAATCCCACTATTCGTTGGAAAAAGAGTAGCCCAAGAGTTGGCGGTGGGTGGTGATGACTAGCTGCCTTTCCTCTCGTCTTACACTGCTAAATTAGGGACGGCTAGCGCAGATAGCCCTCGAGTAGCTTTGTGCGAAATTCAAAAACAATTATTAGTAATATATGGAAGAAAAGACCAGATAGTGAACTTTTCTCAACTAAGTATACTGGCCATTAATAAAAATGATTTTTTTTTAACTTTGTGATATTCAGCTCAGATATTAAGAAAAGAAAAACATTAGAAGTCTATATCGGACGTACAGATAAGATATCGACTGTATACGTGCTTTCTTACTGTGCGATTATTATTTTTTTCTGTTATGAATTTCGCGTTACATAACAGTGTGTTATAGCAAATAAACAAAATGTTTGGATGAATTAAGATCACGCACTTCTGCGAGGTTATTAGTAACTACAAATGGTAACAGAAAGAGATTAATTTAATCGACAATACTAGTTCATAAAGCTATCTAGTTTTTATTTTACTTTTAACATTTCGAGAAACAAATATAACTTGTTTTATGTTTACTGTGCTGAGTGTGATCGGACTGTAACTGCGGGAAATAATGGTTCGCGACCCGTTGACGCAAAAGCGAGCTTTGCATTTTGGGTTCGTGTAGGCCCGGCATGGTCAGGTGGTTGAGGCACTCGCTCGTAATCCGAGGGTCGCGGGTTCGAATCCCCGTCACACCAAACTTGTTCGCCCTTTCAGCCGTGGGGAGTTATAACATTACGGTCAATCCCATTATTCGTTGGTAAAAGTGTAGCCCAAGAGTTGGTGGTGGGTGGTGATGACTAGCTGCCTTCCCTCTAGTCTTACACTGCTAGATTATGGACGGCTGGCGCAGATAGCCCTCGTGTAGCTTTGCGCAAAATTAAAAAAACAAACAAAGTACAGAGTCTATTAGTTTAAAATCAGGAATGACTATGCAGGAAAGCGCGTGCGTCGCTTTTCACAAACAAAACTACGATGAGTAGTTCACAAAGAAAAACCTTATTAGTTTTGTAAGGGTACCCCGTTTAATAACATTTACTATGTGAAATCTTCTTTAATGCAATCCAACATTATATAGTGCAAATATTAATATTTTCAACCTTAACAGCAGCTTTTACGAAACAAAGGTGGAATGGTCTGGTCAAGGAGGCCAAAGTTCAGCGATGACAATCCTAAATTTAAAACTGTCAGCAAGAGGACGTGCGATCATTCAGCAACACCCGCCACTTACACAGCTTGTTTTAACTAAATAGCTGTGTGTCATCTTTATAATGTTCAAGAACACTGGTCAGTGAAACCAATGGCTTGGCACACTAATTTCTAGACCACGCCTAACACGAAAGCCGGCGATGTTTAGAATTATAGTTAATATTTAAATAGTAGTTTGGTTGGTTATTGCTGTTGTAAAAGCTAGATTAAAGAAGGGGTTAATAAAAATTTTGTCTTCCACCTCTTGTACATGGTGATGTTAATCTTATCTTCCTGTAGGGAATTAACTATAAGTAACTTCTGGTAAGACAGTTTTGGGTAACATCTGAGTATTGAAGATGTAAGTAAGGCAGTTTTGGGTAACATCTGAGTATTGAAGATGTAAGTAAAACAGTTTTGGGTAACATCTGAGTATTGAAGATGTAAGGAAGGCAGTTTTGGGTAACATCTGAGTATTGAAGATGTAAGTAAAACAGTTTTGGGTAACATCTGAGTATTGAAGATGAAAGTAAGGCAGTTTTGGGTAACATCTGAGTATTGAAGATGAAAGTAAGGCAGTTTTGGGTAGCATCTGGATGTTGGTGATGAAAGTAAGGCAGTTTTGGGTAACATCTGGATATTGCAGATGAAAATAAGCCAGTTTTGGGTAACATTTAAATATTGGAGATGAAAGTAAGAGAATTGTAGATAATATTACAGTCTGACAAAAGTGACCGCTAGAATCGTTCAACCAGGTGGACTGATCAAGTTTTATTCCTACAGCGAATTAACATCCTATAGTATTCGTACTAGGAAGGAACGTTAGAGAGTTTTAGGTCCTTGTAGTGACCATGATGGTCTGCCAAAGCTGACCGTTTAAAACTTTCAATCACATATAGGTGTGTTTCATGCACTTCAATTCTATACCTTCTGTTCTTATTAACTCCCTTCACCACAAAAGTAATAATAATAATAAAAAGCAAACTGGAGTACAATGACCAAAAAGAGTTCAGACTAATTGACCTAAGATAATGGGTTAAAAAAAAAAAACACAAGCAGAGGAACATTAAAAATAAAATAAGGAAATACAATGTCTCAGTTAATATGTCATACCAAAAAACGTTTAGTTGGTAAACATCCAATCAGTTTATAATGTTCTGTGACCTCATCAGTTGTTTCTGACATGTAGCTTGCTTATAGCTTTGTACATATACGATTTTGAGGTTTTTTGTTTTATTTTTTGTAAACGATATCATTTCAATACGAACACAATGTTCTAAGACAAACAGTTATTAATATTTTTACTTAAATATCATATTATTGAATTTCTCTATTTGCTGTAAAAATTATTTTTGAATTACGTACTATTACTGTTAGAAAATGTTTATATTTTCATGTATAAACATGTTGCTTGACAGTGAATGGTACGATAATCAAACTGTTTCTTTTAAGTTCAACTATTAAGAACAATGGTGAAGAAGAAATACTCATTGTTTCCATTGTGCAAAGTTACACAATCTGTTATCTGTACTCTGTCCATCACGAGAAATCGAACCGGAATTTTATCATTGTAAATCGATAAACTTATCGCTGACCTGCCGAAGAGTGGACAACGACGAAGGAAAGTATTACATTATGCAAATAAATAAATAAAGGTTAGATATCGAATAGTTGTGTATTGAAAGATAGGTATGAAACAATGTGATGTTGCTCAATGTTTTTACGAGAATAAAGGCTGATGCAAAGCGTAAGAAACTGACCAAATTTTAGTGTTACCATTTCAACGTTTCACTAACAGTTTTTTAACGGAATTAATTATACGTGTTTCACGTAACCTCAGTATTACACTGGTATTAATTGTATGTATGTCACGTAATTCTGTATTACCCTGGTATTAATTGTATGTATGTCACGTAATTCTGTATTACCCTGGTATTAATTGTATGTATGCCACGTAATTCTGTATTACCCTGGTATTAATTGTATGTATGCCACGTAATTCTGTATTACCCTGGTATTAATTTTATGTTTTTCAATTCTTGGGCTTCTCTTTTACCATCGAATAGGGGGATTTACCATCCCATTATAACGCCGAAAGGGCGAGCATGTTTGGTGCGATAGGGATTCGAACCAACGATCCTCCAATTACGAGTCGCGTGCCACCTGGCCATGCCGGGCTAGTCTTCATCATTGCGATATCAGTTTTTCTGTTGATAGGCATGAGGTACACATTTCAGGCAGACCCCCATAGTTTGTCTGTTGGAGTATGGTGATTCTCCAACAGTGTTATTTATATTCTCTCCAGTGTATTTATGTGTCCTAAGCCTTTTGCCCCCCAGTGGCACAGCGCTATATCTGCAGACACTACTAGAAACCAAGTTTGGATACCCGTGATGAGCAGAGGAGAGATAGTTCATTGTGTAGCTTTGTGTTTAAGTACAATCAAGCCTAAACAGTTTACGTACCTGATGTTGGTGTTTGAATAACATTTTCATTTACTGCTTATACTTTCACCACTGTAGTTATATCTACCCCAAAAATGTCTAATTTTCTCTTCAAATAAGATTGTAACTATTTTTATTTTTCTACCCCATTTCTCCTACTCCTTTATTGCTTTTCTTTCGACTGCATAAGTAAGTTTGTCGTATTTAGCTCTGTTAGGCAAAATATTGATTTTCTAGACCCAATTAAAATGCCCTCTATATATGTATATATATATATATATAATGCCCAATATAAACTTAACGACTTAAAAGCTATGGTGTTGCGGGAAAACGAGAAATCAATTTTAATACCATCTTCAGAAAAGTTTGTTTTTTTTCCTTTCTAAAGAATCGTTCTGCAAAGAGAAAGAACTCCTAAAGGAAACAACAAGGCTAGGTGCAGTGGAATGGTAATATTCTGCATTTGAAGAACCTTTATTTGTAGCTTATAGTTAATTATACCGGAAATTCTACATTTGTTTTACTAATAGATGGAAAGCTAAGCCTGATTGCTTAACCTTCTATTACCTACGAAATAATTCGGTTAACACCTAGGCTTCTGGTTGTTCATCTTATCTTATATAATTGCGAGGACTATCTTATCTGAAAGAAACTTGAATTCAGTAAAGCTGTGTTGATAGTTTAAGTAGATAATGTCTCCACATGTTTATAGTGAAAGATTCCCCTTTATACAGTTCGTCATATTAAAAGAGGTTGATAGGTGGCGTTTTAGTGAAGTAAACAACAAGACATTGGCTTAGGTGATAAAAGTGGGTTAATACTCTATTTTCGTCCGAATATAGCAAATGTTATTCTGGTATTTCACTGGAGTTGTAACGCGAAATTCATAATAACAGGTTAATTAACGATATGATAACATTCTCACTTTACCACACATTTCACAATTACTTTATTACAACAGTATTATCACTTCACCATTTATCTCCCTATTGATTTCTTACGAAGACGTTCTCACTTCGCCACTCATCTCTCAACTGCTTTGTTACAACAATGTTCTCACTTCAACACGCATCTCCCAATTACTTTATTACAACAACGTTCTCACTTCACCTCAAATCTCCTTATTGCTTTGTTACAATAACGTTCTCACTTCACCTCACATCTTCCTATTGCTTTGTTACAACAATGTTTTCACTTCAAACTCACATCTCCCTATTATTTTGTTACAACAATGCTCTCACTTCACCACACATCTCCCTATTACTTTGTTACAACAATGTTCTCACTTAACTCACATCTCCCTATTGCTTTGTTACAACAATGTTCTCACTTTACTTCACACTATTGCTTTGTTACAACAATGTTCTCACTTCAACTCACATCTCCCTATTACTTTGTTACAACAATGTTCTCACTTCACCTCACATCTCACTATTAATTTATTATAAAAATGTTCTCACTTCACCTCACATCTCACTATTAATTTGTTATAAAAACGTTCTCACTTCACCTCACATCTCCCTATTGCTTTGTTACAACAATGTTTTCACTTCACCTCACATCTCCCTATTGCTTTGTTACAACAATCTTCTCACTTCACCTCACATCTTCCTATTGCTTTGTTACAACAATGTTCTCACTTCACCTCACATCTTCCTATTGCTTTGTTACAACAATGTTTTCACTTTACTTCACACTATTGCTTTGTTACAACAATGTTCTCACTTCACCTCACATCTCACTATTAATTTGTTATAACAACGTTCTCACTTCACCTCACATCTCACTATTAATTTGTTATAACAACGTACTCACTTCACCTCACATCTCCCTATTGCTTTGTTACAACAATGTTTTCACTTCACCTCACATCTCCCTATTGCTTTGTTACAACAATGTTTTCACTTCACCTCACATCTCCCTATTGCTTTGTTACAACAATGTTTTCACTTCACCTCACATCTCCCTAGTGCTTTGTTACAACAATGTTTTCACTTCACTTCACACTATTGTTTTGTTACGACAATGTTCTCACTTCACCTCACATCTCCCTATTGCTTTGTTACAACAATGTTCTCACTTCAACTCACATCTCCCTATTACTTTGTTACAACAATGTTCTCACTTCACCTCACATCTCCCTATTACTTTGTTACAACAATGTTCTCACTTCACCTCGCATCTCCCTATTACTTTGATACAACAATGTTCTCACTTCACCTCACATCTCCCTATTACTTTGTTACAACAATGTTCTTACTTCACCTCTCATCTCCCTATTACTTTGTTACAACAATGTTCTCACTTCACCTCTCATCTCCCTATTACTTTGTTACAACAATGTTCTCACTTCACCTCTCATCTCCCTATTGCTTTGTTACAACAATGTTCTCACTTCACTTCACATCTCCCTATTACTTTGTTACAACAATGTTCTCACTTACATCTCCCTATTACTTTTGTTACAACAATGTTCTCACTTCACATCTCCCTATTACTTTGTTACAACAATGTTCTCACTTCACATCTCCCTATTACTTTGTTACAACAATGTTCTCACTTCACTTCACTTCACACCTCCCTATTACTTTGTTACAACAATGTTCTCACTTCACCTCACATCTCCCTATTATTTTGTTAATAAATAATGTTTCTCACTTCACTTCACACTATTATTTTGTTATAAATAATGTTCTCACTTCACCTCACATCTCCCTATTACTTTGTTACAACAATGTTTTCTTCACTTCACACTATTATTTTGTTACAACAATGTTCTCTCTTCACTTCACCTCACATCTCCCTATTACTTTGTTTATAAATAATGTTTTCACTTCACATCTCCTATTACTTTTGTTACAACAATGTTTCTCACTTCACTTCACACTATTGCTTTGTTACAACAATGTTTTCACTTCACTTCACATCTCCCTATTACTTTGTTACAACAATGTTCTCACTTCACTTCACAATATTGCTTTGTTACAACAATGTTCTCACTTCACTTCACATCTCCCTATTACTTTGTTACAACAATGTTCTCACTTCACTTCACATCTCCCTATTACTTTGTTACAACAATGTTCTCACTTCACCTCACATCTCCCTATTACTTTGTTACAACAATGTTCTCACTTCACTTCACACTATTACTTTGTTACAACAATGTTCTCACTTCACTTCACACTATTACTTTGTTACAACAATGTTCTCACTTCACCTCACATCTCCCTATTACTTTGTTACAACAATGTTCTCACTTCACTTCACACTATTACTTTGTTACAACAATGTTCTCACTTCACTTCACACTATTACTTTGTTACAACAATGTTCTCACTTCACCTCACATCTCCTTATTTTCTTGCTCTCTTTTCGTCCTTATTATTAACCTTATTATTAATTAGTTGATCCCCTCACAATGTCATTGTGTAACTCTATATAAACATTGATCTGTGATTTCCCAGTTTCTGCTAATACACTCTTTCTAAACTTATTCCACTAGCAGTTCATCCCTTTAAAATGTTTCCTTCCATCCAATCTTTCTGTACTGTAAGCAAATCATCATCAGGTTCAAGTCTCTCTTTACGTATTGTTTACGCGTCTTTCAAATTACTTTTAACTCAGTAATATACTAAGTTTAGAGCTAGCTACCAGGATCCCAGTATTGCAATGTTTTTAGAGCTACCTGTATCTCAATGTTACATATGTTATGTTAGGACTGTAATCTGGAATATTAACAAGGTCCGTATTAGAGTGCACTTCATTTTTTATTGTAATTCTAAAAAGACAATTATTTGATGTGAAATTTAAAAATAGTCATTTCTGTTGTCCTAATGACTAATAAAATAAGTTTTTAAAATTGTGACTGATTGGAAAATATGCATTTTTTACCCCGTCTTTGTACGGTGTCATTTTGGCCGTGTATGAATCTTCAACCAATCACAACACTCGATACAATTCGTACTGGAAGTATAATTTCGTACATACGTATTAGCTTCGCCTATCTTTAGTATATATCAAGTTCTGATACTGTTTAATATATTTAAAATGAAAAGTGTTTGTTTTGAAAAAAAAAAAGGTTCTGATTAGAAACGTTTTGTTTTAATACGTTCACTGATGAATGCGCGTTTAGCGTTCGCTCACGTGTACGTATTTTCGACGCACGTGTCGTACATCAGTGTGAATATTACATGTTTTACTAATTCTATGTAGTAGACGAGTATCACACGTTCATACTAGGTTACAACGTTCACCTTAATAATTAACATAAACAGCCATATTTCTGTAATGGCAGTAGTATTCACCAAAAGTATTCGTACAGAAGTCATATTTTAATAATACTGTTCATATAACAGAATATGATATTTATTTGTTAATTCATTTTCTTCACCAAAACGTGAATTTCAGTTAAGAAAATATGACGTAGAGGCTACTATAGATTCGCTACTCCAATAGCAACAGACTAGTTTCGCTGAATTCATGGCTCATCAGTGTTGCTTGAAGTAGCGAAGCAACTAAAAGGCTTCATATAGTCGTGGGATATAAGTAATTTGTTTATTGCAGAGTTATTATCCCTTTAGTCACCACTAATAATCTAAAATACGATATTAACGATAGTATTTCGTAGATAATAGAACATTAACAGTAATATTTATCAGAATTATACCGCTGAAATAAGTTTAATAAGATATTTAACACCAAACCATAATACTAAATATTAAACATTTAACAAAAACGTACCTACATCAAACTATGATACTGACAACAGTATTTCGCACACGTATTCATAGAAGATGAAAATTATTCAAGTCAATCTTCATTATTAACTGTGATGACAAAACAGTATGTCATACAAAAACGTACGTTTGCCAGAACGTTTCTATAATAATCAGACAGTGCGTCATACCGAAACGCAGTTCACCAGAACATTTCAAGTTTTATTGCATAACATCTGAGAAGCTGGCAATCAAACCTTACTTATCGTTGTTGAAATCAAGTTAGTTTGTTTCGCGGACACCGATTATGGTCCATCATACTTTTATTGTCAGACATGCGCTACACGAAATGGATTAATGTCGATTACTTAACTCGCTGTTTAGTTATTCACGAGACCTACGTTTCATCTCCGTTTAGGTCTGAGATGTAAACCAACAGGTCCACCAATAAAATGGGTCTAATACAACGTCTTTGTCTGACTGGTGTTTTAATTGACTTGTAGAGAAAATAACGTTCTTGGTCCACACGATAGTTAGCTCAAGGAAAATGCTGGGCTAATTGGCCATATTTCTCGGACTAATGATGCCCCATTTAACATTATTCCTTTATCACTAACTGAACAAACTGTTAGGCCGTGCAGGGTCGCGGCTTTTCCTCTCGATGAACAATTACCACGTGACCACTGCTAGCCCTAACATATAATTTCGGAGCGATAGGGATTTCATGAAAACTGTCTGCCTCCGCCGAAACTCTTGTTATCTTTATTTATTTTATTTTTGCTTAGTCTAGAAAGTTATTTATATATGTTTATTACTTCTTGGCATGTCCTTTTTTTTTTTTCCTTCTTTTTTCAACTTATTTTACAAGTCTCAGACACGGTTACTATATCAACGAGTAATCGTGCCTCATGATGTCAAATAATTGCTTTACCCATTAAAAACAAACAAAATAATATTAAGCAAAATAGCTTATACACACAAATTCCAATCAGAAACTAACGTAATAAAAATACTAATAAATAATCTATATCTTGTGGAATTAAATAGTACCGACCTTGGTTATTACAATGAAGGTGTTTCAACAACCATAAAGTATAAAAAATTTTTGGATTTTCTTCCAGTAAATATGTTTTCATAACCAATAACAAATGGGATGTCTTGTTTCTATAAAAATGTTTCATTAATCAAATAAGGGTGAAGTTCTTATTACAACAAAGATGTTTCAGTAATCATATAACATACGAAGGTGGTTTTTCTTCTATGATAAAAGTATCTCAATAGTGGCTAACATACATGAGTCTATTGTTTCTATAAAGATGTTTTAATGATGACTGACATACAGAGTCTATTGTTTCTATAAAGATGTTTCAATGGTGATTGACATAAAGAGTCTATTGTTTCTATAAAGATGTTTCAATGATGACTGACATAAAGAGTCTATTGTTTCTATAAAGATGTTTCAATGATGACTGGCATAAAGAGTCTATTGTTTCTATAAAGATGTTTCAATGATGACTGACATAAAGAGTCTATTGTTTCTATAAAAATGTTTCAATGATGACTGACATAAGTGAGTCTATTGTTTCTATAAAGATGTTTCAATGATGACTGACATAAGTGAGTCTATTGTTTCTATAAAGATGTTTCAATGATGACTGACATAAGTGAGTCTATTGTTTCTATAAAGATGTTTCAATGATGACTGACATAAGTGAGTCTATTGTTTCTATAAAAATGTTTCAATGAAGACTGACATAAGTGAGTTTATTGTTTCTATAAAAATGTTTCAATGATGACTGACATACAGAGTCTATTGTTTCTATAAAGATGTTTGAATGATGACTGACATGCAGAGTTTCTTGCTTCTATAAAAATATTTCAGTAATCATACAACAAACGAGAATTTCCCATTTTATGATAAAGATATTTCAATAATAACGAAACAGACAGGAGGGTCTTTTGCCTCAGAAAATGTTTCACTTATAAGATAACTTCCCAGAGAATTTCATGTAATTATACATATGTTTTCGTAATCACATAATATACGATGGAGGTGGTACTTACTACAGTAACAATACTTGAGTAAATTTCTGCACAGTTTTCCTTAAACAGATTATTAATTAAAGCCCATCCAACCACCGACAGAAAACAGTGGATAATATAATAACAATCTCTGAAAAAGGTTTCAGTCGTAACAGTTTAGAATACTTATAATACCGATCTATTTGAGTGAAATAACTTGATGAGAAAACAAAACTTGTTAAAAAAGATACTTATGGTAAAGTATTGGTTAAAACAATGATGGAGAAAATTGTAGCTATAAGATTAGCGATTGTGGAAAAGATTTACTAAAGTTACTGCGGTTAAGTAACAAAAACAACTTGTTTGAACATTAATGATTAGGTACAAATATGTGATCGATATATTAATGGTTTGAAGGAAATTAGTTCAGTACTGATGGCTGAGATTAAAGTTGATTAGAGGAACCATTAAAAAAAAACATTGGTGTAACTGGGGGAAAGAAAACGTGGTTAAAACAATGACGACCTATGTAAAAGTGGCTAAAATAATAAGAGAATATTTAGAAAACGTAGTTAAAACAATGACGACCGATGTAAAAGTGGCAAAAATAATAAAAGAATATTTAGAAAAAGTAGTTAAAAAGTTAAAATAATGGATTTTCAAAAATATACCACTTAGAACAACAACGGCCTATAAAAACAAGTCGGTTGAGATACCGGAAATTTTTATATAAGTTGGTTAAAACGTGAATTGTTAAAAAATTAAAAAGGTTTTGGGTTTGTTTGGAATTTCGCGCAAAACTACACGAGGGCTATCTGCGTTAGCCGTCCCTAATTTAGCAGTGTAAGACGAGAGGGAAGGCAGCTAGTCATCACCACCCATCGTCAACTCTTGGGCTACTCTTTTATTAACGAATAGTGGGATTGAGCGAAACTTTATAACGCCCCCACGGCTGAAAGGGTGAGCATGTTTGGTGTGACGAGGATTCGAACCCGCGAATTACGAGTCGAGTGCCTTAACCATCTGGCCATGCCGGGCCTAATAAGAAAGGTTAGAACTATGACAACTGAGAGAAAAGTTGTTCCATGCATTGTCGATTTTGCCAGAACATTCTTTAAAACACAGTTTATGAAAATAAAGTACGAGTTATTGAGTTATAACATCTTAGAGAAATGTGGGTTAAAGTAGTGACATTTGAGGAAACAATACTATACAGAAGATTCATATGTAAATATTTTATAAACAATACTATACAGAAGATTCATATGTAAATATTTTATAAACAATACTATACAGAAGATTCATATGTAAATATTTTATAAACAATACTATACAGAAGATTCATATGAAAATATTTTATAAACAATACTATACAGAAGATTCATATGTAAATATTTTATAAACAATACTATACAGAAGATTCATATGTAAATATTTTATAAACAATACTATACAGAAGATTCATATGTAAATATTTTATAAACAATACTATACAGAAGATTCATATGTAAATGTGTTATAAACAATACTATACAGAAGATTCATATGAAAATATTTTATAAACAATACTATACAGAAGATTCATATGTAAATATTTTATAAACAATACTATACAGAAGATTCATATGAAAATATTTTATAAACAATACTATACAGAAGATTCATATGAAAATATTTTACTTCTGAGTAAAAATCTTTTACAATAAAAATATTATAATTAATTCACTAGCAGAAGTAAAGTTCACTTAAATAATTTACTTCAATAACAGAAACGAAATTCAATTAAATGTTTACTATATGCGCTACCTAGTGTAAAACTTGTTAATTATTGTACTTAATACATCGGTACGTATGAAGTTTATTATATATTGCACTTAATTCATTTGGAAGTATGAAGTTTATTATATGTTGTACATAAGTAACGTTCATGTATAGAATTCCGTTAAACACTTTACTTATTTCACTGACAACTGTGGAGTTTATATAAACAACTGCTTACGTAATTGGCAGCTATTTAGTTCAATGACATATTGTACTTAGTTCATTGACACATGAAAACGTTATTTAGACGGTTTTAATCAAAGAACCTCTAGCATCAGCATGAGTTTGGAAAATTCTGTTTGTTTTCAGGTGATTTGCAGTTTTTGGTTTTGTTTTCACAGTACGACGTCAGTAGTTTAACTTCTGAGGTGTTTATGTCACTAATAGTATTTCTGGAGAAACAAAAGTTGAAGGGAACTTTCTCTCTCAGTGTTGTGTGTGTATATAAAAAAAATAATAATAAAAGAAATAAAAGCGGGCACTAATTAGTCAGTTAAAGTTCGTCTTACTGACTGGTAATTTGCCAAATAAAAAAAAAAACAACGTTTCAACCAGTTTGTAACTTATTAGCCAAAAGCGACTAAATAACTTGAAAGTTCATATTTAACTATGCCTCGTGTAACGTTAACAGTAATTACTTTCCCTCCACATTCTTCTCCTTGGTATAACATAAATGAAAAAAAAATCTAAAGTAACCAATATTTGACTAAGCTGAGTCACAGCGATGTCTAAATAAAGTTTGCTTGTAATGATTTAAATTGGTTCTGCCCTCAGGGATAGGCAGAAGAGTGGACCAAAAGGACATCTGCTGTCACCAGTTATCAGACAAGGCTACCTTTGTCTCTCTGTTAGAACAATCCAAGTTTAAAACCTTTAGTGTGTTTGGAGTTTCTTTGAACTGCTCAACTGATCGTTAACCAATAGGCATTGCCTTGCCATTCTTTGTTCACTCAAAATGGAGTATTAGTTCCAACTCGCCCTGTTCACCAGCCCCATATTGTCCTGATGAGATTGTTTAGAACAATAGACTTATTCTGTGAGAGCAACGAATGTATAGACTATAGACAACAGTTACATCTGAAGAAAGAAAGGACGACCCCTCTGCACGTGGATGCTCTATGTTCCTAAAAGTGATTCAGCGGCTGCAAACTAGGCTTAAGTGAAAGACTTTAATAATAAACGACGCACGCTGCAGGAACTACTTTTATTCTTTGGTTTATTTCTGGAGGATTAGCAGCATAATTTTAGTATATTTAGCCTCCATAATGACGTTATTAAAATTAACTCTCGAGCAAATGAACCATACATTTTGAGCAGTTCGTTTCCACAAAATACTAAGCCTATTGGTCGTTAATACAGTGTATTGATAAGTAAAAATTCGCTGATTTATGTGAATACGTACAGTTTAACCAAACTGTAGAACAAATATCTTTTTAAGCAGTTTTCAAGTATGGAGAATAAATATGCTGTCTTGCATTTAGTGTTAAATATTTCAGGGTTTACAGAGAACTTAGGACTGACAAGTAATTCAGTCTACAATGTTCTTAGAAGTTTAACGTAAGACATTTAATGCACACAAACTTTATGCTAGAGCTTTTAAAATGGATTTCTGAAATACAAATAGCGCGATCAACTGCTCACGTGCCTGCAGCTTCGTAGCGTTGACTTGGGCGCGATAAATCTCTTTGTTTGGGGGAAGAAGACTCTCGCTATGGAACAGACACCAGACTGTGAAATTTCGGGAGTAGCTTCTCACGTGCGTTCTACAGACTTTTCCAGATCCTATGGAACTGAAGAATTTGTTTGTAAAAGACACATTTTCTCCTTTTCCCAAGCCTAACCTTTCAGATTTTGTCCCGTAGGGCCTAGAAAGCTCAAGGTCTGGTGTGATTTATGAGACAAGAGCAGGCCCTGTGGGCGTGAGAAGGGGAAGTCTTGTTGACAGGCCTATGAACATTCCTTGACCATATATCTACCTGAATCTGATAGACTTGAAAGACCGTCATGGGATTTTTGTTTACGCCGTCAATATTCTGCAAATTCATTCGTTGTACTTTTGGTTATTATCATATCTTCCGAGGATAAATTTAATGACAATCATGTATTAAAGAAACTAAATGTTACAATTACTCTTCGTTTAGTTTTCTCCTTCATTCACAACTTTATTCGTTTGTGGAATATGATTTATGATTATAAAGTTTAACATTTTTCTTTTCTTTTTGCTGTTGTTGTTTGACGTTAATTCAACGATAACTTTGACATTTTTCTTTTCTTTTTGCTGTTGTTGTTGACGTTAATTCAACGATAACTTTGACATTTTTCTTTTCTTTTTGCTGTTGTTGTTTGACGTAATATCAACGATCAATTTGGCATTTTTCTTTTCTTTTTGCTGTTGTTGTTTGACGTAATATCAACGATAAATTTGACATTTTTCTTTTCTTTTGCTGTTGTTGTTTGACGTTAATTCAACGATAACTTTGACATTTTTCTTTTCTTTTTGTTGTTGTTTGACACAATATCAACTATGGCTTGGTGAAACTATTCTGATTTGATTAACCTAATAAATTCTCATTACCAATGGCTGTTTTACTTATAATTTTTCTTTTGTATATTATCACGAATAATTTTTGCTTGTTTATAAATCTTGAAAAATCATTGTTTGTTTGTTTTTTACGGATGGGGGAGGTAACCAGATCCTTATTGTTTCCACACTTTTATTTTTCTAGATTCAATATAGTGCACGTGCAATTTATTTTCAGAGAGGAATGTCTCAAATTCTTACCTTGTCCGAGTTATCTGTTTCTATAGATTACTAGATTGTTTCTAAACTGAACCCGGTTAGTCTATTTCGCAATTTTATAAATATCAGCAACAGAGCACGTGGTTTTGTTGTTAAAACCGATGGCACGATTAATGCACATTAAAATTGCCCAGTTAATAACTGCAGAATTATATTCATGCCGGTTTAATTACCCCAACTGCCACAGTGAAGGTTCCTAGTCAAGTATCGTGTCTGGGTGTTCGACCACAATTCTTATTACGCGTCAAAAACATAATGAGACTTGCTACGACCTCCTGAGCCTATATGCAACGAAATTACATGACTCATTTTAACCTCTTGTTAGCGCTTTGTCCAGTTCACTTCGTGCCGTTTTCAGCTAACCTCAGTCGCACAATACAAGAAAAAACATTAAACTGAAATGTTGAGAAAAAGGTATTTTTAAACTGATTTATAAAACATAAATAACAAACAAATTCTGTCCCTAATAATATATTGTGATTTGATGGGTTTTTTTTTCTAGATTCAGACAAAAACAAAACTTAAAACAATAATCTTCATTAAATATATCCTTACTGATATTGCTTAATGAATTAATATATTTGTTAAACATGACTTGAGCTGAATATTGTCTTCCAGTTTAAGCTGAAAACGTCTTATTAATAATTTGTAAGATAAACTTTAGTTGATTTAAAACTTATCTTTTACGTTAGCCGAAAGATGTCACATAAATGAGTTGAAGTTTATCCTTCAGATAAGTTGAAAGCTTTCTGTTTGGAAGGTTGAAGGTTGTTTGTAAGGTAGTTGAAATCTGTCTATTAAATGAATTTTATCCTTATTTTATGTGGTTTGAAGGTCGTATTTTAGGTGAGTTGAAGAATGTATTTTTAGTAGAAGGTTACGTTTTGGGTCAGTTAAATCTGTCTGGTGAATTATTAAAGAACTATGTTTTATATGATTTTAAATTTGTTATATATATGAATTGATATACGATCTTAACCTATTAATATGGGTATATATATAGTTACCAATGTAATTATATGCTGAAATGTACACCTTTATAGTACTTGTCACTACTAAACTTTTATACATCGTAAAGTTTCTTTGGAAACATATAAGTGTTGAGAGAGGATGGTAACCACCAGGAATATATTTTTGTATCACAGGCGTATTTCATTCGTTTCTTAAATAACAAGACAAGATTTCAAAGTCGAATGTCGCTAGACCTTAAAGTGTCAAAACTAAAATACACGATGGTGATGACAGATGTTCACGTTTTAAGTCACGTGTCTTGGAACTCTGTCCCTAAACATTATACACAAGGCTGTTATTTATTTCTGTTGATTTCTTTGAACTCACATTGCTACATTTACGCAGCCTCAGCGACACGTGTCTTACCCTCTTGCGCTGTTTGTGTCGAGATATCTTGAGAATAATATCGTGGACCTGTGTGTTGAGGATTTTCAGCATGAGTTGATTCGACTATTTGACGGTCCAGGTTGTGGTGTCCCAAAGTCTGGCTTAATCAAACGTGGGAACAACGCTTTTGTGGAGGCTGACATCATTAGTCGAGAACGAACCGTATCGACCAGCGCTCATAAGAGCTATTGTATGTTTGTTCTTCCGGAAAGTGGACTGCTGGTCACAGAATTAGCTCAAATGAAATGATTTACAATGTCTAGCTAGCTCTAGTCTTTCCTCTGTCGCCCTCCCCCCAAGTGACACAGTGGACTCACAGCGCTAGAAACAGGGTTTCGATACCTGTAGTGCGCAGAGCACAGTTAGTCAATTGTGTAACATCGTTACAGAAATAAACAAATAATAATTTGTATATCAATGATATATGAACAAGTTATCAGATTTATTTAAGTTAGAAGAAACGATAATAAAAAAAAACATTGCATAACTTTTGGTTTCACCTTTCGTCGAGTGTTTTCCAAACATTTTCCTCCAAGACACATCTGGAATCACTAGAACATGCACGTAAAAGTAAGGATAATGAAATAGACATGAACGCGTGAAGAACACGGGTAAAAAAATGGCTTATTATTGTAATTTCACTGAATTGTCACAGCAAAAATATTAATTTAATATATGCCATTGTAACTGTTTATTTATATTGAAAGATGGACTTGTCTTGCCACAGACACTTTATACATCGACTAGCTAACATTAAATATTATACCTAGTTGGTTATTTAAACGTATAATAGCTAAATGGTAAAATACATCTTATAAAACACGAAATTTGACTTTCAATGTCATAGTTTTTCCTTCTTAACAAGAAGAGGTTTAACCTGCCAGGCCGTAGGACAGAAGGATAAAAATATCTGGAGCAGATTAATCAGTTGTGTTTTTTTAATAAATAATTCAGATAAGTGTGCTCATTCTCTCTCTGTTTTTTTTTCCTGTCTCCCAGTGACCTTCATGTTGAACTAAACATGGAGGAGAATTACGCCAACAGGGTGGTCCTGGTTTATTGATTGGACATTGCCCATGATTGATGATTTAGTTATGGCCGAAAATTGTCTTGAGTACACTACCTACTTGTGCCAAAGCTAAACAGCTTTGTATAATGCTGCTAGATCTCATAATTATGGCTGGAAATACTCTAACGAGTAGTGTACACGCACTTTAAGTCCAAGGGGTCATGGTTCGGGTTCCGTTACCACGAAGCACGTGTTCCACACATGAGTGGGTTGTAAAGGAGACGGTCAAATCCTAACATTCGTTCAGATAAAAGTGACCCAATAATTGGTGACGAATGCTGTTAACTGTTTGTTTGTTTTTGAATTTCGCGCAAAGCTGCACGAGGGCTACCTGTGCTAACCGTCCCTAATTTACCAGTGTAATACTAAAGAGAAGGCAGCTAATCATCACAACTCACCGCAAACGCTTGGGCTAATCTCTAATATTTTACCAAGGAATAGTGGGATTGACCGTAACATTATAGCCGTCACGGCTGAAAGGGGGAGGAGCATGTTTGAAGTGACAGGAATTCGAACCCACGACCCCCAGATTACGAGTCCAACGCCCTAACCATCTGATCATGCCCAGTTACTCTGTTAACTAGCTCTATTCTCTCTATTGTATCAATATAAAATTACAGGTCGCTATCTACAGAGAGTTGTTGTGTAGTTTTTGGGTAAACATTCTAACATAAAACAAACAAGCTTGAACTGCGATGTCACTTAAAACTGTTATTTTGTTTTGTAAAAGGAGTAAGATTTATCTTGAAATTTAAAACTGAGTTTGTTAGAACATTTGTTACGCTCAAAAAACAAAATATTTATATTATAGAATGTCTTTCTTTACATATGACGAACTACATCCACACTTTACCACTGTTTCACTGTAGAGTATCGAAACTTGGTTCTTGTACAAGACTTGTTTAATAAATCAAATCTGCACTGAAGAGAAACATAAACTACATGGGAAAAATCTGTAATTAAAAGTCGAATTTCATTAAAGACAGTAATTAACAAAAAATGTGGAGGTTGTACCAGTATTAATCATAGGAGATCAGAAGTTATGAAACAATAACGGAAAACGTGATAATTAAACGCCGTAGCTAATAAAGTTTGCTTATGGTCTACGAAGTTAAACTGGAAGAAACATTTCACGTACTAATGACCAATGTTAAATGAAGTACAAAGAACGAACAGTACGTGTTGGTGGATAAATCATTTAGATACTTGAAATTGACATTACGTAGACCATTACTAAAGGTCACATTGTGTTTAAAGTGTAAACGGTACATGTGAATTACATCTGGGTACTGGGACATTTACAAGACATAAATCATCAAACGTGTACTCGGTTCGCTAGTTGTCGATCAGATCACTGGAACCGTGTGATTCATTTTACGAGCACGTGGAAGACATGCGCGTTCGTTTGAAATAATGTGGCCAATATTCATCTATATGGAAATAGGCACTTTCCTTGCCACGTGGTTCGTTGCAGTAGCCTGGTGCCAGCTGGCTAGAATCAAACCTCAACAATACATTAGTGGCACTGTCTGTTACACTGAGAAGGAGTTCTTCCCTGTAACTCTCAACACCTTCGTTAGAAGCTGCCATCAGAGATATTAAAGTAGTTAATATGACCACGCAAGGATTTGATTCTACTTTAACACTGAGACAGTTATAAATTAAGCCGTACAAAAACTGAAAATTTTGAAAATCCGTATAACGTACTACCTGAAGTTAATGTTACCACTTTCTAAGTTGAATAATTTTTCCTTTTCAGCCACATCGACCGTCGTTATACCTGTATAAATTATTATATATATAATATATTACATCTTCTTCCCTTAAAGACGACGATTTTTATTACCCTATTATGACGATATTTATGTAGACAAAACAAATGTTCACTGTTGACTTTTGTGATTTTCGTTTAGTTTCACATTTCATTATGATTCCAACGTATATAATTTTTCTTAGATGTTACTAACAGTCCCCTGCTGGTACAGCGGTAAATCTACGAATTTACAATGTTAAATTCAGGGGTTCGATTCCCCTCGGTTGGACTCAACAGATAGCACGATTTGGCTTTGCAATAAAAAAAACACACACACACTGTTACTAACAACTGAACACTATTTTCTAAACCAGTACTAAGAAATAAAAACAACTAAATACTGTTTCCCAAGTCAGTGCTAACAACTGAACACTATTTTCTAGGCCCGGCATGGCCAAGCGTGTTAATGCGTGCGACTCGTAATCTCGCATCCCCATTGTGCCAAACGTGCTTGCCCTTTCAGCCGTGGGGGCGTTATAATGAGACGGTCAATCCCACAATTCGTTGGTAAAAGAGTAGCCCGAGAGTTGGAGGTAGGTGGTGATGACTAGCTGCCTGTCCTCTAGTCTTACACTGCTAAATTAGGGACGGCTAGCACAGATAGCCCTCGTGTAGCTTTGCGCGAAATTCAGAAACAAACAAACTATTTTCTAAGCCACAACTAACAATCAAACACTACTTTCTAAGCCAATGTTAACAACTAAATACTATTTTTAAAACTAAACACTATTTCCTAAACCAATACTAATTCCTGAGCTAATACTAACGGCTAAATACCATATCGTAAACCAATACTAAAACTAAACACTATTTCCTAAACCAATACTAAAACTAAACACTATTTCCTAAACCAATTCTAACGGCTAAACAGCATATCGTAAACCAATACTAAAACTAAACACTATTTCCTAAACCAATACTAATTCCTGAGCTAATACTAACGGCTAAACAGCATATCGTAAACCAATACTAAAACTAAACACTATTATTTAAGCCAGTGCTAATAATTGAACACTACTTCCTAAACCCATAGTAACAATTAACTACTGCTTCCTAGGACAGAACGAACAATTAAACGCTATTTCTTAAGCCAGCCTTACCGTATTTGGTACTTTAAGTTATTAACTAACCTGATTTCAGTATAAAATATGCACTATACAACCGCTACTACATAAAGTTTATAGACTGACTCACACTATTATAATTTACTCAGTGTGCCAACTCATGTTATATGGCACTTTGAAAGCCAACCCATTATACATAGCATTCAGTGTACGCCATCCCTAACTATACATTATTAGCTAAATAAACCACAGTATCTAATACGTCAGTTCTTACCGTACAAACCTCTTCTACATTTCTAACTATATATTTTCTAGGATATCAACTTCATACCGTACTGGCACTATTTTCGAGAAAAGTCTCCAATAAGTTACTCAGGATACAAGTTCATGCAGTTATTAGTTTATAAGTCGACTATTATTTCATTAGCTTCCTCTACATGTGATTAAGTAGCCTTATCTTGTAATGTGCATTATTTATCAATATTATGTTTAACAGACATTTAAAAATATCTTTTACCTCCTACTGTATATTTCTAATTCGTTTGTCTAAATTCAATATAGCAAACCCTTGTAGAATACATAATTATTAATATTACATATTATTTAAACATATTTTCTACTACACACCTTATTTAATAATTTACATTATTACCAATCTTACCTCTTCCTATATATTACTATCAGCCTTACTCCATGATTTACATTATCAGTTGTACATCCAATGATAGATTTATTACCAGTCGTACATTCTACTGTATATTATTCCAGGATTACTTCATGACTTACATTATCATCAGTCTTACTTCCTACGATACATTATTACCAGTCTTACCTTTTATTATACATTAATACCAGCGTTACTTCCTACAGTGCATTATTTAAGACTTACCTGTTTCTATACAACATTTAACAGTTTTACCGCTACTTATACGGTGTTTGAATAAATCTGTATAAGTATTTAGAACACCAGGTTATGATATTAAGATAATACTGTGTATTCAAACCAGTAGATTACAATATAAAACAAAGAAATTGCTAAAATTACAATGTATATCCAAGACTTGTAGCTCTGTTCTTTAACAGTGAAAGTAATAAGATTACAGAATACCTTCCCAAGTTTGTATTTTCGTTTATGTAAAGGTAGCGTTAAAAGTCTATAGTTTTGAATATTTAAGAGAACAAGGATATTATTACTGTAACATTCAGAATATATATAACATTAAAAGTCTATAGTTTTGAATATTTAAGAGAACAAGGATATTTTACTGTAACGTTCAGGATATAAATACATAACATTAAAATTTTATCATTTTGAACATTTAAGAGAACAAGGATATTTTACTGTAACGTTCAGGATATATATATATAACATTAAAAGTTTATAGTTTTGAATATTTAAGAGAACAAGGATATTTTACTGTAACGTTCAGGATATATATAACATTAAAAGTCTATAGTTTTGAACATTTAAGAGAACAAGGATATTTTACTGTAACGTTCAGGATATATATATATAACATTAAAAGTTTATAGTTTTGAATATTTAAGAGAACAAGGATATTTTACTGTAACGTTCAGGATATATATAACATTAAAAGTCTATCGTTTTGAATATTTAAGAGAACAAGGATATTTTTACTGTAACATTCAAGATATGTAATTCCCTTCAGTAAAGTTAAAGTGCTACTCTGATAGTGGTATTCATTCACATTGTTATAAACCGACGAAGCGTTGTTGCGGAAACAGAAATACCGAACGACTTCTCGCGGTACAAACAGAGGATGTCTGGGTAATTATACTCCGATTTGGACACGTCACGATGGCACGTCTATCTGTTCGATGGTGAACAGATTTAAACCGTCGATGGGCGTACATCGAAGTGTGATCAACACACCTGTTACACATTTATGGTGTCCTCCATATTGGACCCTTGTGTTTAACAAATCCGAGGATGGGACATTCAATAATTCACTCTGTGGACGCTGGCTGCCCCTTATTTTCTGACCCCGAAATACACGAACGCAACCCCCACGAACTTCTATTCCTGCGGTTTCGCCGTCTGCTTTGTCCTCACAATTACACTACGTTCACACTGACATCCCAAGTGGATCGTCAAAGATACATTAACTGTCATCAGACTAGATGAGCTGCAGGATGCGAGGCAGGTGGCGCTGTATCACTATGAGTTGAGCTGAGACTGACAGGGAAGGCAAGATTGCTAATAAAGTTAAGATGTGCGATTACTAAGTTATAAATAAAGCACAAACATTTATCTGTCGACGAAACAGAGAATCATTGTAACTTAACATCATATAAACACAATACTAACACAGCACAGAGTGAAGACGGATAATTCACAATGTAATCACCGTATCTGAGACATGCTTAATAATTCAACTGGTACTCTTTGTGTATATAACATTCTTTTAAAATTATCTTTAAGTACAGATGTTTTGAAATAACTTTGTTTGAACCTTGTGGCAGGATTATTCAGTACCGAAATCAATAGTAGAGCAGTGTGACAGATTGTTCTTGTGATGATTTTATTAGAAACTTCATTTACCTGTAAAAGAGCAATTTCTAAATGGTCGATAATTCATTTGTGTTCTGTAAAAATTGTTTGTTGTTGAAGGATTTCAGACTCACACTAAACCAATCACGTCTAGTGGGGGATACGTATGAAAAAACTTCAGAATAACACTTGATCAGTCACATTTAGAATTGAGTAGGAGTTTATGAGTCAGTCACATTTTGTGTTGAATAGTTCCAAAAATTCCAAAATACCATTCAATCAGTCACGTTTAGTGCTGAGTGGAACGTTAAAAATTCCAGTCACGTTATCACTCAGCCAATCATATTTTGTATAGAATAAGAGTTAAAAATTCCAAATTATTACCCAGCCAATCACATTAAGTATTAAGTTGGAGTTTAAATGTTTCGCACTGTACTCGTTTAGTCACGTTTAGAACTGAATGGGAGGTTTAAAAAACAACAACAAACAACTCAAGATTATTTCTCAACCAATCATGTCTTTTGTGGAATAGAAGTAAGAGCTTAATAACAAATGGTGGCCAATTATATTTCTCTATTGCAATAACGCTAGACATTTTAATGAACCCTTGAGCTCCAATTAAAGAATAAAGCGCACATTTAGTAGTTTAGATAAAGCTGAAAATTATTATAATCTGACATGCACTGACTATGAATAGAATTAACGAAAATATTTGTTCTTAAAGAAATCGCAGCGAGAGAGAAAAGAGTGCCATTGCTTACGAAACGTACAAATCGTAGACTGAACATGCTGTTCATTCTCTGTTTTAAAGCAAAACCACAGTGGGTTGTTTGCTCTGTTCACCACGGGGAATCGAGCCCCGGATTTAAGCATTGTAAGTCCGCAGACTTACTGCTGTCCCCCAGAGATAGGGTTGGAAGTATACTAACATGCATATACAATAAATAGGCAATCATTATTTTCACCGTAACACGTATATCAACTTTTATAATTCGATTATTATTGATTATATGACAGGTAAGGTAGCAAAGCCACCTCGGGCTATCTGCTGAGTCCACCGAGGGGAAATCGAATCCCTGATTTTAGCATTGTAAATCCGTAGACTTACCGCTGTACTAACGGGGGACTATTCCATTCGAATACACCAATAGCTGAAGTATCAATAATCAACACAATTAATCACACATATGCATAAAAAAAAGTCATTCCCATTTATAACAAATTAATTCGGTTTAAGAACAAAAGATACTCTCAGTTAGATTTTAACCCTAGGGCTTATTTTAGCCTTACTTCCGTAGTCGTACCATGAAGATGACGAAATAGGAGTTGCCTTTTGACCTAAGGTCACGAGTGAATCAGGTTGAGAAGTTCAAATACATGAACGTTCTATACAGTTTTTAAAGACGTTTAGAAATTACCTTTTTTACAAGTTCATGTCCGTGTATACACACGATTGGTGTTTTAAATTCTATTGTTTTTAAATTAAACAAAATTATATATATATTTGACGCTTATAAGGTTCTAGTCTTATGTTGATATCTTTCTGTGGAACAGTTTGCTAAGAGGCTGAGTTATCTTTCGTGTTTATCTATTTTAAAAACACTGAATGCTATAATTCAGTGTTTTGCAATACTCTTATTTAAAATGGAAATTTTGAAATAATGCCAAATTTAGAACAGATTTTAAAAGAAATCTAACGTTTAATGTCACGCAATAAATATACAAAAAAATTTACCCTTCCACATTCTCAAAACACGGTAAAAAATTCACTCAATAATTTATTGCATAAAGGTGAAAAATAAACTTGAACAGGGAAATCCTCATGAATAATAAATGATTAAACTGTTAACTTCGTCATTGTATGTTTAAATTTTTATTGTGTACCATCAACTTTTGGTTTTTATTTTAACATCTTTGTTGTTTAAAATTTATGCAAATATCGTTTTAACCTTCAAATGCTAAATAAATGTTTATGCTTTTATGTCAGGAATGTTTCAAGAGAGCAGCGTTCTGAACTAAAACCGTATAGATTGTCGAGTCGAGTGTCTTAACCACCTGGCCATGCCGAGCCCAAACCGTAAGGAATCGTGTCGTGTTCGCAATTTTAAGAAGACCTTAACTTATTAAACTCTATGACAGTCCGGATAAGAAACGACCGAAAAACTTATAGTATCGTATTCTACATACATCAGTTACATCTGTTTCTTATAAGATCGTCTTCTTCCAATTACAACTCATCAAAATATTGTAGCAACTGCTCGCGACCGCGTGTTGGCACTGCTCATTCCTCTATTTTGTTTATAGCCAATAAGAGAACTAGCGGATATGACGACATGCATTGTAAATAAGCTAGGTGGACCTCCAGATCAAGGCAAGTGGACTGTGCGGTGCTCGCTCACACGTACTGATGGAAGCGAGAGCAAACGGTCGTTGGAGAATGTTGGCTGTTTTGATAGTGTTTTCGTGTATCTTAGAATCTACCACCAGTAGTGAAGGTAAGCTGCCTGTTTGGGTAAGATATTTCTTTGGTATCGGTGGTGTTCCTTTATAGTTTAAGAATATTCATGTTGAAATGGCAGTATGAATGCGAACATTCTTGCCGTGTTGCCACATGTTGTCTCACGATACGTCGTAAACTGTGGATCGTAATAAATTCATTTTTTTCACGTTCTTGTTAAAGTTATTGAAATTGGTGATTGAAAGTATGGGTTTGATAATAAAGCACGGACGTAAAAGAAAACCAGTGCTTATGTTACGTGTTACTTTTAAAGAGATCGAAGCTGATAATTGAAAGTACGGACTTGTTCACAAGGCCCAGGTCGTGATAAATTTATTGATTTTGTTATCATGTTCTTATTAGAGTTATTGATAATAAAGTACGGGCCGTAAATAAAATCATTGTTTACGTTATGTATTACCGTTAAAGTGATAGAAATTGATAGTTGAAAGTACGGACTTTGGTCATAAAGTAAGAATCGTAAGAAGTTCAGCGTTTGCGGTGTCGTGTTCTTGTTAAAGTAATCGAAAATGATGACTGAACGTTTGGATTAAATCACGAAAAGGACGGATCGCTAAAAAATGATTATTTATGTCATCATATTATTCTTAAACTTATTGAAACTAATGGTTGAAAGAATGAGATAGATTACAACAACATTGACCAGCGAGAAATTCATTTATATATTACTGCTATATACAACTGAATCGAATAACAGACTAAGCCCTGACAGGTACTGACTGTTGGAAAAGGGTCATTTCAACCAAGTGGCCAAAGAATGTGTCACCTACGAAATTCCAAAGTCAAAGACACCGGGAGGCAATGACCTTTGATAACGACCACGGACTTGACCAGTGGAACTTTGGACTACTTTGTAAATATGTGATTCAAGATTGTCTTTAGGATAACTTACAAAACTTTAAACTACACTGAAACGTCTGGAGGAAGCGACCAGCAAAATTGTCTACCGGAATTGACCAGAAGAACTTTGGATTAGTTACAGATGTTATAAACGATTCATTGGGAAAATATATCTCTTTGTTTATGCTACTGGCGATCTAAATAAGATGAAAAGTGTAGAATGAAGGCACATCATTAGAACTTATGTGTAATGGAAATTGGTTTTCTTAGACGTATAGAAATAGGGCGTGATTCTTATAATCCGTGAAATGACAACCCAGCAGTTGGGTTCACTTATCCCATGGTTATTCCACCGTGCGCACCTGAGGGCCACAATAGCAGTGCGTTTGAACAAACAAGGGATTCAAATTACTGGGCAAGACGCTTTGAACGTTCGTTCCTAAAAACCGGGTATCTAACGTTAGACAGAGTCTAGAGCCTTTGTATCTATCCCAGTACTAGCCTTTCAACCATTTTGCTTAGCTCATTGGTAAGATTTAAGGCTGAGATTAGGACTAATACTGCTTTTGTACGTAGAAAATGTGTTATTGTTGGTGAAGGAAGTGGCACAACACGCCAAACTTCCTCCTGCCGTGTTAACTGTGTTTTTCTTCACGATCTTTCGTTCTTGAAAGTTTGGATAAAGCAGAACCAGTTCAGTGCTGTGATCGAAGAAGGCAAAGATAATAATTCAAATCAGACAATGATTAGTATTTATGGAGTTACATACGTGTAACTGACTAGTGGTTACTGAGGAGGGGATTAACATTAATAAGATTTCAACGTACAAGAATACATTACGATTTGTAGAGCGTTAAATGCTCAGTAAAACAGTAAAATAAGCAAAAGGTGCGGGTTCTTTGTAATAAGCCTTTGAAAATAATTCATATTTATTGTTAGCAGTCAAACGCACGTACACCCTTGTTATTGGCATTTAAACACAACAGCTCTGAAGTACATCCGAGATTTGTTGTTGTGTATATGTGTGCGTTTCTTATAGCAAAGTCACATCGAGCTATCTGCTGAGTCTACTGAGGGGAATCGAGCCCCTGATTTTAGCATTGTAAATCCATAGACCAGCAGGGAATGATTTGTTGTTGTTCTTTTAGAAACTTCATTTGTTGAAATTTGTCGTTGACACCCATGTAATTGTTAGCAGTGAAATGTGTTAATCACAACGATTACAATACGTTTCCACCATGAGAAGTGGAACATTTTACTTTTTTACGTTTCTTTCTTGTTATTATTTATCCAAAAATTATTACTGTATCTTAGGCTTCGTTCAGGGCTGATCTTCACGAAACTTAATGGGTTTGGTCTATACGCTCGGACGTTTTTTAATTTCATTTTTTTAGGTCCCAATTCCGATTGTTATAGGGTGAAAGGTCAGACCATACAAAAACATATCTTGGCCATCAATTCCAATGAAACTTAGCATAAAGATAGAGATCTTGCGACAACAACACCCTTCAGATTAAAGTGGACTGATTTGGGATTTAGGCCTTTCCGTTAAATTTACAGAGTAAAGGGTACAAAATCGCAATATTTGGATTTGTAGACGCCATACCTTCATAGTTCGACCGATGACATAAAGTTAGGTTATAACAGCACACACAGACAGAACACTATATGATATTTCTGTTTTGAATGCTATCTTACAGGCGTCGAAAGTAAAACAATTTCGCAAAATTACGAATTTTGACTTGTCATTCCCTTTTGTTTCGACCGGTCTGGATGGGACTTGGCACACTTATATCTTACGTGCCATATCTTATGACACTCCTTGTAGCCCTCCAGTGGTATGTCTGCGGACTACAACGCTATAAACTAGGTTTCGATAGGCCATTGCGTAGCTTTGTTCTTAATTATAAAGAAGACAATAACAAAACATGCCTTATATTCGAGCCTTTATAGTGATTTTACAGGGCTTAAAGGCGAAAGAAAAAAATCGCAATGTGTGAAATAGTAAGCTCTAAACCTAGAGCCACTGTTTCCAATACGTACACGATACAAGATGTCGTTATTACTAGTGTTTTGATTCACACAATACATGAAATTACATACACCGTTTCTTATCTTCTCAAACGTATCTGTAGACGTTTGTCATTGTGAACAAATTAATTTACGTAGAAAAGAAACACAGTCCTTTGTATTGTAAGGTCACAACTGAGTGTGTTTTAATGCATCTCTCACACACAAATCGTTTTAACTTGTTACTGTGTAAACGGACTATCCTCTCCCCTTCAATAACGTTCGTGACGTGTACTGTAATCTGAGAGTTTCAAGTTATCCAGTTAGGTGACTGAGTGAGCATATATTTACATTCGAATATTAGCATTTGTACTATTTGAATTGCCAGTGCTAAGTTGTGTACATTTGTTTTTTAAATTTATCATAAGTCTAAAGACTCGTACGCACACAACACAGTAACTAGAAGTTACTTGTTGACTCGTGATTGGACGACATTAAGCTGGAGTGATTTCAACGATTTGTACCCTACCCAAAATGCGTCTTGAATTGCTACACTGCTATCTTCAGGCTCAGGGTATTCTGGTAAAACTCTCTAATTACTAGGACTACCAACATAAATCTGGTGATGTATGACTTTTAAATGGAACAAAACGGACTGCGGGACACGTAGCAAGTAATGAGCAAGGTAGGAATGTGTTAAACACAGAACTTAAGACTTTCACAAACATTTCATTTATACAATTTAATCAGCAAAACGGAAGTGCTCGTTGTTGGTCGCTGGTTTTAATTAGTTTCACAGTGATGGCTGTCGTAATAGTATGTGTTTGACTGTTTGCGATGGGGTTCACCCTCCTCAATACGCAGTTGGTCGTTGATTCGCTCTTCTTGTCTCTTGGCCATTGATAGAACTGAGTAAACAAAGCGATCGACAACTGAGAAGAAGCGCTTCCACTTTGAAACAAATATTGAGGTGGTTGATACACGAGTTTTTATTAAGCAACACAAGGTGCGTTGTAGGGTTGAGGGTTACGTCATTGTTACAGAGGAAAGATGTAGAATCAAATGTTAATGGAAAAGAGAGGTGTGATTTTAATTATTATTATTTCCATGAATGTGTGAATAATTTAGATTCATTCACACTGAAGAGTTAAATACATCTCCAAGGTCATTTAGTCATACAATGTTGGTGAGGTTAAAAGAAAACCTGCGAGATATTAAGATACGGACTTTTTTTTAAACCAATACGACGACATAAAATATTATTCTTTTGGCGTTTTGTTTAGAAATTACAACAACAACAAAAAAGCCATATTAAATTGTAATGCAGTTCTGCGAGTTCGCTTCATGAACGACATGCACGTTCTAACCTTTCAGAAGACCCCTGCCGTCAGGTAAGCTAAGCCGTATGTGGGCAGCTCACAATGTAGAGGCTGGCCCACCCGATCATCGCCCAGCACGTTCCCAGGCTCATGTTTCTAGTCTATGATACGCTGAATGGAGCAATATTATTAAAAAAACTTTAGTCAAGCTTGGCGGTTTTAAAGTAGCCTATATTATAAAAATATTACTTTAAAATGTTAACGGAAAACAACGTCCAAGAAGATGTTACTTAAGTGTCCTTTAGCTACGGCGAGAGTGAGATTTCATTTTTTACTCATTTCAGTGAAAATAATTTTCGATGCTCTGCCTTCGTGTATTTTATTTTAAACCACGTCCTAAGACTACAACATGACAGGGTACTGACTGATACTCCTATAACTACATATTACTATTTTTCAATAAAACGATAATTAAATTACTTTATCTGATAAAGTAAACCCGGCATTTTTTATACTGAACTTTTTTTTTTTATCGTGTACTTCATAAGAATGTGGGCCCGGCATGGCCAGGTGGTTAAAGCACTCCACTCGTAATCTGATGGTCGCTTGTTCGAGTCCCTGTCACACCAAACATGCTCGCCCTTTCAGCCGTGGGGCCGTTATAATGTGACGGACAATCCCAATATTCGTTGGTAAAAGAGTAGCCCAAGAGTTGGCGGTGGGTAATGAAAACTAGCTGCCTTCCCTCTAGTCTTACACTGCTAAATTAGGGACGGCTAACGCAGATAGCCATCGTGCAGCTTTGCGCGAAATTCAAAACAAACCAAAACCAAACCTAACAATGTGACTTCAGCATCACATTATTGATTACATATATATTTTTAATTTTAATATCCAGTTATGGGAGTTTTTTGACCATGAGTCAAACACTGGTAAATACGCATGAAAATTTCATCCAGAGTTATGATAACAGAAGCCGTCAGTTCTTCTCATATTTCAGGGGGGAAGGAAGGAGTGTTACATTCAGGATGTACGCTGGTCTCTCTCGGCAGCCAAGGTCAACCAAACCAGGTAATTTGCCTCTTTCACTGGTATTCAGGTAGACAGAGCTTATTGGTGAGATAAGTTATACATTACCTGTAAGTACAACGTGGTTAACACAACGAATTAACCGAATATTTATGGAACAAGATTTAATAATTCGAACTTTAATTTACATGTTAACTCAATGTTTTAGCATCCTTAGCTGGCTTGTACCATTTTAATACATGACAAAATCTGTAGCAGCTAATTAGTAAATGTTACGACAGCGACAACAAAAGCAAAAAATAGCTGAGATCACTATAAGGGAAAAAGTGTTACGCGATCGACGTCTCGACCAAATTCTATATATATCTGCAGGATATTGGTAATCTTTCTTGTCAATTTGTTTGTTTGTTTGGGAATTTCGCGCAAAACTACTCGAGGGCTATCTGCGCTAGCCGTCCCTAGTTTAGCAGCGTAAGACTAGAAGGAAAGCAACTAGTCATCACCACCCACCGCAAACTCTTGGGCTACTTTTTTACCAACGAATAGTGGGACTGACTGTCACGTTATAACGCTCCCGTGGATAAAAGGGGCGAGCTTGTTTGGTGTGACGGGGATTGAACCCGCGACCTTCAGATTACGAGCTGAGCACCTTAACTACTTGGCCATACCAGACCCTTCCTTGTCAATCAGATAAAAGAACTAATTTCTGTGATTATAGTGTAAGAACAAAGATGTCCTTTCGTTTTAGCAATAAACTGTTCCTTTTAATGTCTTAAATTTCTTCACGCGTCAGTACTAAAGCTGTTTCAAAGCTGCCTCTGTTTGTTTAACTACAATATAACATTTCCAACAGCTACATGTAAGCAGCCAAAGTTATCTTTTGGTCATTGTTGCCTCTGCAACGTATAAATGGTTCTGCAGAAACCCACCTACATTAATGATGTATTCCTTTCACAACGGGAAACTTTGTGTCCATAGCCGATACTTGTCGAACACTGTACAATTTGGTGGTGATGATAGAAAGTATAAGGCTTAAAATCGTGGCCAAGACCTCTTATTTATAATACCCAAACCTGGATCTTTAACACTGCTGTTGACTTCAGTTATTTGTAAGGGTTGATGCATGTGAAGTTGACATATTAGGCTTAAGTAAACTGTGAGTCAGGAAGTATAATATATGTCCATAGCAAGGTTCATAATAAACTGAGGAACATTATTAACAGCAAGAAATATGTTATATACATATTTCTACATTTATCAGTGTGTGCAGGATGGGATTTAGTTTTTCGTGACCACTCGACGACCTCTTCACCTGGCGACTCGGATTCAGCTGTTAGCTTGAGAAATTATAATAATAGAAGTTTGATACCCGCGGTGGGAAAATAGCAGCACAAATAGACCATGCTCTGTGTAACGTTACCTTTAAAAACAACAACAAATGGTGATGTTTGAGGTTATTTGTGTAGAGAGATGTCAGTGTTTAAACTTGTAAAAACGTAGGAATGATCTTTGTAGAACATTCACCTGCTGTGTCCACCCAATACATTGTAAATTAGTAGGTTCTGATAATTTTTACACTGAAGAGCAACATTGGAAAAGCCCATGTTAATAATGATGTTAGTGACGGTAATAAATATCTAAGTTTTCTTCAGTACACCTTAAACATATAGTACTGAATCAGTGTTACACGACTAGGATCTGTAGGTTCTGAGTAGTGATTGTTCTATACAGTATAATGTAGTTCTGAAGATAACATTCTATATGAATGTGTTATTACTTTACAATGAATTACACACGACCCGTTACTTCAGAAAACATCGATTTTTTTTATTAAATCGACGTTTCGCTGTTACAACAAACAAGACACTTAATAAGTGTAGTTAATAAGTCGAGTAGTTTTGCGCGAAATTTAAAAAAAAACATCAAACAAAACAAACACTTAAAAACTGATTTTAGGCTTGTACAAAATATTTCCAAATAATTCGAGTCTCCGGAACAAGGTATATTCACATTCATAAATTCACATCACTGTTGCACACTGTTCCCGAAAGGAAAGGGATCCGGGTGTGAAATTGACATTGCTTTTATTTGCATGGGAATTTATAGTGGCATATTATCTGAAAGTAATAGAGGTTATTTACATTTTCTATATAGAAAACTAAGGCAGTGACTAAGAATGTTTCCTGTTATGGAACAACCAACATCTGTTATACTGTTTGTCAGGTTTAACCACGATACTGACTTTAACTGTATGATAATAAGTAATAAACGAGAAAATACTTGTTAATTCTAAACCTAACAGTTCTGCCTGTTTCACCAGTCCACAAAGAACACAAAATTTTAAATAAGACTTATTCAGTTAACGAAAACACATTCAAACATCTTCAAGAAATTATACACAAATTAAACATTAAAGGATATCCAAAAAAAAACAAAAACAAACGACATATATACGCATTGATAAGTCTCTACAACACTAGGAGTCCATAATAACAATGCTGGTAGAACTTCCATAGGGTAGAACGTAATGTAACGCGAATTTTGTGGTACCATACAATAGTCGTAAAATTTCAGTTCATTTTAGACAGACGTGCAGACAATTAGGTTTGACATTAGAGTTACAGATAAGTGTGTGTGTTTTCGTATAGCAAAGCTACATCGGGCTATCTGCTGAGTCCACCGAGGGAAAACGAATCCCTGATTTTAGCGTTGTAAATCCGTAGACTTACCGCTGTACCAGCAGGGGACGAGTTACAGAGAAACCAGCTAGAACTTTGAACTATATACTAGTAGGTACGTTCGGCCTGTAAACCTAAAACACGCAATAAACCGCCAGACAAATGTGCAGGCTGTAAACCGCAAGAATGTAATGTAGAGCTTGCTTCAGATGTGAACTTTGTTTTTGTATACATTGGTTAAACAGGAGTGACTGTTAGGTATAGATTCATCGAACATCTTTGGGCTCTGGACACTTACACAATCAACTCAGTTCTGTGACTGAACATTACGTTATGTTACTGCCATTATTATTACTGTTACCAACCACCACAGATTTTTAGACAGATGTTCCAAAGAGTCCCTAAATAAGCCACAGTTAAACAAAAAATAACCTTAGAAGTTTTAATTATTAGTATGTTTCTTTGTTTTTTGAATTTCGCACAAAGCTCCTCGAGGGCTATCTGTGCTAGCCGTCCCTAATTTAGCAGTGTAAGACTAGAGGGAAGGCAGGTAGTCATCACCACCCACCGCCAACTCTTGGGCTACTCTTTTACAAACGAATAGTGGGATTGACCGTCACATTATAACGCCCCCACGGCTGAAAGTGCATGTTTGGCGCGACGGGGATGCGAACCCGCGACCTTCAGATCACGAGTCGCGCGCCTTAACACGCTTGGCCATGCCGGGCCTTAATTTATTAGTATCCGTGCCTAATTAACGGAGCAACATATATATATGTATATGTATACTTTAAATAGAATGATATTGTCTGTTTGTATGTTCTTTCAATCTTATACTCATGTTTCATCCCTTATGTCTATTTTAAGTACAAAAATGACGTATGTTTATATATTCTGACGTGAAGTTCACCCTGTCACTCGATGTATTGTGAAATCCTTTGTTCGAGCCTAAGTTCAGTTGGCGAAACATTAGCTTAAATAAAAACAGTTGTTTTCTGCAGTAAACATGTCGTGTTACATTCGTGTGTCAAGCACAAATCTCCAATTTACACTACAAACTTCAAACACTCATTATTTTTAAAACAAATACTACTAGGGATTCTGAAACTTGGTGAAGAACTGGTGTAGTGTCTTATGTTGTATACGTAAATGTTAGCGTGGCCTACGGAGCCTCTATGGGCATTTTACATTCTATGTTCTAAATCACTGCTTCCTAACCTTTGTATCCCGAGTATCACAGTCAGACTGTTGAGTCAGTGGCTAAAGCTGTGGTTTGTGTTAATAAAAAGTTAAATCACAAGAAATAATTCAATAGTGAGTCAACCATAAGCAAACATTGAGTACTGGCTCATGGAACACGTTGGTCTACTGCTTGATACTGCTGTCTCTTTTAAGGCATGGATTTTATTTTCACTGTTTTTCGTGTAGCCCCAAAAAAGACGTGTCACAACCTGAGGGTTATAAACTATTGACCTTACAGAATGTACTCATTCAGCAATACTCGTCGCCTATACGACTACTTTTAATCGAAAAAGAAAGGTTGAGTGCAGTGTTGGGCAGAATATCCAATACACTGTCCGTTCTGCGCTCAGTTCAGCTGTCCAAGAAAGGACGTATGTGGATATTTCATTTTGATGGTGTTATCTTGTAATTATCTGTCTCATATTTTGGTAATCTAGCTTGAGAAACGTGTATTTCAGACGGTGAGATTATCATGGTATTCCACGTTGAGAAACGTGTATTTCGGACGGCGAGATTATATGATATTCCACCCTGAGAAACGTGAATTTCGGACGGCGAGATTATATGGTATTCCACCCTGAGACACATGTATTTCGGACGGCGAGATTATATGATATTCCACCCTGAGAAACGGGTATTTCGAACGGCGAGATTATATGATATTCCACCCTGAGAAAATTGTATTTCAGACGGTGAGATAAAATGATATTCCACCCTGAGAAACGGGTATTTTGAACGGCGAGATTATATGATATTCCACCCTAAGAAAATTGTATTTCAGACGGTGAGATAAAATGATATTCCACCCTGAGAAACGGGTATTTCGAACGGCGAGATTATATGATATTCCACCCTGAGAAACTTGTTTTTCAGACGGTGAGATTATCATGGTATTCCACTCCGAGAAACATGTATTTCGGATGGCGAAAAAATACAGTGATAAACTACATCCTATGGAAGTACAAGTAATAAAAAGTCACAATAAAACTAGCAGTACTTTATATACTGTCTTATTGAGTTTAATGAAAGCGCCATACAAACAAAAACACGGGTTTGTATGTTTAGGTTCAGTGTGTGCAAGCAAATTTATGGTTCTAGCCATGTTGTAAATCATTACGATAAAAAGAGGTCAGAGACAAATCTGTGTTAACTACAGTATTTTGAGGGGAATTTGTGACACTAGAGGGTGCATGTGTTAATGAGTCTACCAACGACCAGAATGTGTCTCATCAGAGTGCGGGAAGTCCAGTTAGTGGCCATATAAGGTGGTTGTTTAACTATAATCACCACATTAAAAGGTCATTTCGAATTCAGATGTCATTATAAGTGCTGTAAAGTTTTGCCCATCACGGAAACTTGTACGACAGAATTACTAGATTCCATGATGGCTGTATGGACGATTCGTGGATATTCGACCGGGAGTGAACGACGTAGCCATTACAAATCTCTCTCGTGCAGTGTGTGAGCTGTATTTGCTCTCACTGACTGCTCAGAACTGATTTGTTGTCTTATCTTGACCAATAAAATGTTTACTTTTCGGTGATCAACAGGTTTAATATTTGTATTACTAAGCAGAGCTGTGATGTGAGGGTGACAGAATTTGAGGAATTGTCTCGTCGAATTATTTTATGTACATTTTACCTCACGATCGGTATTATTGTATCTCAGAACGGCTGATATGGGTATTAACACTTTTACTGATGAGGAGAGAAGAACGCTGTTTTCTCCTTATCAATAAAAGTGTTAATACCCATACCAGCCGTTCTGAGATACAGGTCGAAACGTTGTTCTCTGCTTATCAATAAAAGTGTTAATACCCATACCAACCGTTCTGAGATACAGGTCGAAACGTTGTTCTCTGCTTATCAATAAAAGTGTTAATACCCATACCAGCCATTCTGAGTTACAGGTCGAAACGTTGTTCTCTGCTTATCAATAAAAGTGTTAATACCCATACCAGCCGTTCTGAGATACAGGTCGAAACGTTGTTCTCTGCTTATCAATAAAAGTGTTAATACCCATACCAACCGTTCTGAGATACAGGTCGAAACGTTGTTCTTTGCTTATCAATAAAAGTGTCAATACCCATACCAACCGTTCTGAGATACAGGTCGAAACGTTGTTCTTTGCTTATCAATAAAAGTGTCAATACCCATACCAACCGTTCTGAGATACAGGTCGAAACGTTGTTCTTTGCTTATCAATAAAAGTGTCAATACCCATACCAACCGTTCTGAGATACAGGTCGAAACGTTGTTCTCTGCTTATCAATAAAAGTGTTAATACCCATACCAGCCGTTCTGAGATACATTTTTATTTCAAATTAGTTTTTGTCATCAAAAATTGGTGTTATTGCTCTATTTCCAATATAAAGCTATCTCTCTTGTTTTATTATTTTACATTTTTTTGTTTGAATTTAAAATAAACCGGTATCGAGTAATACGACATGATGTCACGCAGGTAAAACAGGCCAATGAAAACAATTTAATGAAGACAATGGCTAATTTAATATACTTATATAATTTAATGTATATATGACGTTCTTCATTTTCGTCCATCTTTAGAAGAGACTAAACGCTCCGCCCTCTAAGCAGGTAACTTGTAAAACCTGCGTCTTTATTATTAGTTAAAAAAACAACACACTAAACAAATAGAAAGTCGTCGCAGTGCAGCCCCCAGCTAGCCTTTGAGTTATATTAAGTTCCCATTCGTGACGCGGCACCTTTCATATTCGTGTTCATTTTGTAATGGGCGTTCCTATACAATGTTTCTAGACAAGGCTCACAAAACCGTTTTTTTTTGTGTGTTTTTTTTATAGTCTGTCTCGGTTTGTGGTGAGGGGTGTAAAACATATATCAAACGTTGTGCAAAGTTACCTCACCCCTAACCCCATCTATCCACCCACACTACTACTAGAATATTACTCAAGAACATTGATTATTTCAGCTCGTTTGTTTTCTCTTCTCAGACAGATTGAATAAAATCATTAATATTTATACATCTGTGTGAAACTACACAATAATTAAACTCATGGTAATTTATATTATTTACCGGCTGAAATCGGGTTTTCAGTTAGAAGCGTGCATAACAGCGTTTCAAACAAGCTTTGTGTGTTGTATGCTGATGTTGACCAAATGTTTCGCTCAGTATAGACCTCATGAGGACTGCTGTACTTCAACACAGGTCCTCACTGAAATTCTATGTCAGGCTTCTATGAAATAACGAGTCTTGGGATATAAATGCCTTAGCTGGCAACACATTTCAACTTAGAATGTTGTTATAATTAACATTTACTGTGTTGTTATAACTATCATTTCAACTAAGACTTATTATACTGTAATAACTATAGTTTCAACTAAGGCTTACTGTGTTCAGATTATTTCGTTATACCTAGTAATTCAACCAAAACTTACTATGTATCTTAAAACAGCTGGTATGAGTATTAAAACTTTTATTAAAGTAAAATAGAGAACAACGTTTCGACCTTCTTAGATCATCTTAGTTAACCTGAAGCGAAACGTTGTTCTCTACTTTATTTTAATAAAAGTTTTAATACCCACACCAGCCGTCTTGAGATACATTTTTACTTCAAGTGGGTTTCTCGTCGTCACATGATAGTTACCATGTTGTTATAACTGGCAGCGTTTCGATTGAGGGATACTTGAAACGGAGGTTATGTTTTCACACCTGTGCGTGTGTTTGTTTGTCAGCAAAAAAGTTCTCAGAAATGGCTAAATGGATTTCAGCGAAAGTTGGTATACTTTGACCCATTTGAGAAGTGTTTAGTTTTTAGAGGTTCAAGGTTATTGCAAGGTGACGAAACTCGAATAAAAAATTCCCTATCTGTTAACTTGGGGACCGATTTTTTTACACAATTTGTGTTCTGTAACTCAGGTAAAATGATCGGATTTTGACGAAACTTGATAGACTAATGTAGAATATTATTACTCATTGTTCTGCCATAAGTGGTCCGTGTCATTTGATAATGATGGACATATGGATAAATTTTCATATTTTATGAGAGTCGAATATGGTGGAGGTAATTCCTTCTAGTCAGTGTCTGAAATGAGAATTATACCATTGTTATAAGTAGCGTTTCAGCTAAGACTTGTTTATCGAATCATTAAGTTGTCTAATTAATCTTATATCTCTGTTGTTCTTATAGTGGTTCTCATGATAAATCCAATTGTTATTATTTTATCTCCATTATATCCTAGTTTTGCTCAAAGTAGAATAACATGTTATCTTTAGCGTGCCTATTGTTGTCTTAAGATGAACAAGATAAAATCTCACTTTTGTTCTCTCATCTCTACTGTTGTCTTAAGACGAACAAGATAAAATCTCACTTTTGTTCTCTCATCTCTACTGTTGTTTTAAGACGAACAAGATAAAATCTCACTTTTGTTCTCTCATCTCTACTGTTGTCTTAAGACGAACAAGATAAAATCTCACTTTTGTTCTCTCATCTCTACTGTTGTCTTAAGACGAACAAGATAAAATCTCACTTTTGTTCTCTCATCTCTACTGTTGTCGTAAGACGAACAAGATAAAATCTCACTTTTATTCTCTAGATTCGTTATTACACGATTTCTGTAACGTGTTTCCCTTTGTCCCAAACTCATAAAATTATGATTTTCTACTGTACAGAACCTTTATCTTAATTTCAACAAGTTCACCTATTATTCCTGCAGTAAATTAGCCGAGCGAAGTGTTCACTGAGTGCTTTTTAGGAAATTCACCACTGGTTTATCAGTGTAAAGTAGTATTTATCCTTCTTTTCGTATATTTGCGAAGGTGAACTTTATTATCACTTCAGAGGGATAGAGAACTATTCATCTTTCTGCTTAAGATAGCTAGAGAACCATGCTTCTTTGCAGAGTAGTGAACCACATGCGAAAATAATAAAAGTTTTGTTGTCATTTTAACTTGCCATGTTGTCCCCAAGTGGATGTGTTTTTGGAAATAAAGACAAAGTTAGGCGTTGATCACCCTCGATGGTACGACTGGTCCAAACTAACATGTCCTAGATAAAAGCCTTACTTAATTAATGGCTTAACCACTATATATCAAACCAATGCTTTCAAATCCTCTTCTGTAAACCACGCTGTCTCCTAAATTTTTTCTGTAAGCCACGCTGTCTCTTAAATTTTCTTCTGTAAGACACGCTGTCTCTTAACTTTTCTTCTGTAAGACACGCTGTCTCTTAACTTTTCTTCTGTAAGACACGCTGTCTCTTAACTTTTCTTCTGTAAGACACATTGTCTCTTAACTTTTCTTCTGTAAGATACACTGTCTCTTAACTTTTCTTCTGTAAGACACACTGTCTCTTAACGTTTCTTCTGTAAGACACGCTGTCTCTTAACTTTTCTTCTGTAAGCCACGCTGTCTCTTAACTTTTCTTCTGTAAGACACATTGTCTCTTAACTTTTCTTCTGTAAGATACACTGTCTCTTAACTTTTCTTCTGTAAGACACACTGTCTCTTAACGTTTCTTCTGTAAGACACACTGTCTCTTAACTTTTCTTCTGTAAGACACGCTGTCTCTTAACTTTTCTTCTGTAAGGCACGCTGTCTCTTAACTTTTCTTCTGTAAGACACGCTGTCTCTTAACTTTTCTTCTGTAAGACACGCTGTCTCTTAACTTTTCTTCTGTAAGACACACTGTCTCTTAACTTTTCTTCTGTAAGACACACTGTCTCTTAACTTTTCTTCTGTAAGACACGCTGTCTCTTAACTTTTCTTCTGTAAGCCACTGTGTCACGTCATCTTTCTAATCTCATTTCTTTGCCAATTTCAGCTAACTTAATATCATTTAATTATGTATTTCAGCTACTGTGATCTTAATCCTAAGTATATTTCGGTTTTCCAAGCCTTATTCCATTGAATATTCCGTTTACTCTAATATTACATTCTCAGCTCTGAATGATGGGCCACCCGCTGCCACTCTAGGTCAACTCAGGCCGACACCTGACTAATGGCAACGTTCCCTGGCTCACAGACAAACCGCCTGTCCTCTGTAAGGTCTACCCGTTTCATAAATCATAGAAGATGAACCATAGTACAAAACAAAGCCTTTGGAACACGCTATATAATACGATACTAGTAAAGCTTCACTGCAGGTTATAAAGTCGCCAAGGAATGCCACGTTCTGTACCTGGCTGAAAGTGGAAACGTGAACTGAACATGTTCCGATACATAAATGATCAAACTTTTCGAAATAAACTTCCCGTTTCTTCTGAGCGTTTCTATGTTAATTTCTAATACGTATTTTATTCAGATGTTAGTTTTTGCATGAAAGTATATTAAACCTATTATAAATTCAGCATATATTAAGTCTAATCAGTAATTTATTTTTCTTCTATCTTCTCCGTAAATGTTGGACTTGTGAAGAGAAGAGCTTAATAGCATTGCGTGAGTAAAAGTGAAACAGTTTCATTTAAACAGTTGTCTCTCGCAAGAACTGATGTTTTGAGACAAAAATTAAAACTGAATCATTACACAAACAAAATAAAAGTAGATCGCAACCTAAATCAACGTGATTTTTGATTAACGTAATTATTTTCTTTTAGCTTAACGACGAGTTTTTAAAACTTCAAAAGGGGCCATTTCAGTATTACCTTTAAGTTTTTTTTCGGCTGGAACAGATAGTCTGGGACTTTGCAGAGAACGCAACTCGAGAGATTCATTAGGCATCCCGCACATGCAGAACGATATTCGATAGAAAGAGCCTTCCTTTTCCACCTGCAACAAGTCACTGTTGGTATTTGTTCCAAACTAAGCTTTCATCACGTTTTTGCAGGCTAATTGCTGAAAGTGACGTGTACTTTTAGTTTCTTTCTCTGTAGGTCTCACTCTTTCATCTTTTTTTTAAATAAATATCATATTTATTATTTTAAACCGAAATCTAGCGAGCGTTATTAAAACTTGAAGCTGTTTGTCATCACGGTTACCGACGTGAGTCAAACCTAAGAACTTTTGTTTCAGTTAAGTAAACAACACAGTGAGACTAGGTTACTATGTAACAGTTAACGTTATTGGCTAGTTGACGTGATACGTTTATTTTTATTTTTCCTGGTTATAGCATTAGCATTATATTTTACAAATTCACTGATTTTTTATTGTTTGAAAATAGGAACAGTAACATCAACTTTAGAAATTTCATGTTTTTAAACTGTGAATTGTTTGAGCATTGTAGACTGTTACTGTGTAGACTGAAATGTTGAACAAGAAAATGCGTTTGTTGTCATATTCACCGCCCCCCGCTAGTACAGCGGTATGTCTTCGGATTTACAACGCTAAAATCAGAGGTTCGATTCCCCTCGACGGGCTGAGCAGATAGCCCTATGTGGCTTTGCTGTAAGAAACACAAACAAACACACAATTGTCATATTCGCCATACGCTTGTTTCAATACTAAAGCAAAAACATTCTTCACACGATTAAAATTTGTTTACCCCAGTTTCAGTGATAAAGTAGAATATAGTTCAGGCGAACAAACTTTATTGATACTGGCTTAAATATTAAAGTAGAATATAAGATGTATGGGATTTTAAAGTCCATCTCAATTCGCTTTCCCCCCGGAACAAACATTTTTAATTCACTGGATAGTAACCTAAATTAATTTGTGTATGTAAATAATATTTTGGCATTGAGCCAGTTCATTATTCGATATTATACAGTGGATAAACTATTTAATGATTACTTATATTACAAATTTCTTTCATTTTTCACCAAAGTTAAAATTAAGAATATCATTTGTGACGTAAATACGTTCTAATTGGCTGTACTCTAATGTTTGCCTTTTGCATGATATCGAATAATAAATTAGGCCTAGTACCATAATATTGTTCACACACTATAAAAGGCCTAACTGCATATCTCTGAATTGCTGACCTAACCAGTGCTGATGAGTCTTGAATAAACGGAAGTCCACAGCAGTAGATACGGCCAATCAAATAATGTTTTAAGCTTCTACGTCACATATTCTCTTTTTCAAATGTATCATTTGTAAAAATAAAAGAATCTGTAACGTTAGAGTATAGTTCACACGAACAAACACATGAAATGTTAACATATGTGTATATATAATGTTACAACTACTATTTTGAAACTTATTCACGTTAATTAAAAAAGAAAAGTATCCTAAAACAGAAGATATTTGAACTTAAACATTGGCATCCGATATCTTGAATGAGTGAAAGTTCGTAACCCTAAGGAACAAATTGAGGGGAGAGAGAACGTATCCAATAAGTCCATATGTGAAGTCTGAATACGCACGATGTTGGTGTATCTTCTCTATAACTTTTACGTATTTAAAGTTGTGTCTCCACACCCCTTTTTATTTATCACAGTGCTTAATTATCTCATTCTTGTTACTGAATGTTTGTTATATTTTCTCAAATTGCACGTCAATCTTCTGATGATGTTATCGCATCTATTAATCTTTGGGCGATTTTCTTTTTTTTTTTATGATTTTATGCTAGTTTCTGTATGTTTCAATGTTTTATAACACAATTTATGACGAACCCGTGAAATTGTGCCAGTCATGGATTAACGACCTTGACATATAACTCCTCAGCAGGAGACCGTTTTATTTTTATGTATAAATTCAAATTAGTAGTCTTTATGTATGAATAATAATGTTCCAATAAATAGCTTAACAACAGAAGACAATTATGCGGAATGAAAACTGAGAAATTTATAATTTTCAGACAGGTAAAATTTTTAGCATATTCCAATGAGATTTAACACCAGGGGTCGTCTCTAGGCTAGAGCTAGATTTTGTTGCTAAAGCTACTAGTTCTGGAAGGGAGGAGGTATGAGGGTAGCTAGTAGTTATTATGCCTTTTATTGCTTAAACGTTTGTACCGGAAACAATGATTCACTGGTATATGAGGCGGACAACAACAGGCGTCTTTATCAGACGAGTTACTGAGCTAATGGAGAATTCTAATTGGTTTTTACTTACCCTAACATGATAATTGTCTTGTATAAATCTACTAACGCTGCCTTGCCATAATGAGATCCTGTAGCTAGTACTATAAACACTGTTGAGTTACACAAAGTGAGGGTATTGTTATAAAGAACCTGCCCAATGTTCGGATGCCCTTTCTGATAGCATGAACGTAATCATCACCGCAGCGACAGGATTGGGCTGTTTAGGACGTCGTTCCAGGGCACGGTGTAAATTATCCAGATATGGCACAACTGAATTTTGTTCTCTCATATTTATTTGGAGTGAGAAGCTCTCTATAAAGGGCAGAGGTAGTTGATGGGAATATTTATTCTTCGACGAACTTCAAGCAGTTTTCCTTCTTAACCAAGCTTTAATGATATACAAATTATCTTCAGGCTACAACAACTATATTAAGATGATTGTCAAAGACCGGGTTGCCTAGTCAACCATATTTTCTCCACTCAAGAAGAGGTAAATTTTTTGAGCCCCAGGGATTGAAAAGCGCATCTCATGAATGGCTATTATATAAAACAAAAAAGCGCTCTGTAGATACAATCTCTAAAAATGGAGTGCTTTACAAGTGATAGGTAGGCCTTATTTTCTCAGTACTGGGAGGTGAATTTTTTATTCTATACACCAGGTCTTCTTATTATGTTTCTATGATGTTCTGTCCAAATTTGTTCTCAGATCTCGTTATATTTCCTATGAACTTGGATCTGATTTCTCATTTTCTGTGTCAGCTATGGTACAGTTCCTCTTCCAATCAGAGGTAACTTTCCACTAACTACTTATACTCTTATCGCATTTCCCAGGTATTAGGCGGGTATTTTCTTTCATTTACCTCTGGTTTTTTTATTACATTTCCATGGTCTTAGAAGGAGTAATATTTTATATCATACTTTTAGTTTGTTACATTTCATCTAATTTGTTATTGTATACTTCTGGTCTTGTTACATTTCTTCTAGTTTCTTATTGTATATTTCTGGTCTTCTTATATTTAATCTAATATCTTATCATATATTCCTGGCTTTGTATTTCACCTAATTTATTGTTGTATACTTCAGGTTCTGTTATAATTTACCTGATTTATTATTGTATATTTCTGGTCTTCTTATATTTCACCTAATTTATTGTTGTATACTTCAGGTTCTGTTATAATTTACTTAATTTATTATTGTATGTTTCTGGTCTTATTATATTTCACCTAATTTATTGTTGTATACTTCAGGTTCTGTTATAATTTATCTAATTTATTATTGTATATTTATGGTCTTCTTATATTTCACCTAATATATTGTTGTATACTTCAGGTTCTGTTATAATTTATCTAATTTATTATTGTATATTTCTGGTCTTCTTATATTTCACCTAATTTATTGTTGTATACTTCAGGTTCTGTTATAATTTATCTAATTTATTATTGTATGCTACTCGTCTTTTCACATTTTCATGGTTTTTGTGGTCCAGTTACAGTGTTTCTGTTGTTTAAAATTCCGTTTTGATTAATTCGTGATGACAAGAAACCCACTTGAAGTTTACAAGCTCTTTGTTAACCTGAAGATGACCTAAAAGTTTTAATACCCATACCAGTCGTCTTGAGACTACATTAATCAAAATAATATTCAGATTAAGTCATCTTCAGATTAAGATGATCTAAGAATGTCGAAACGTTGTTCTTTACTTTATTTTAATTAAAGTGTTAATACCCATACCAGCCGTCTCAAGAACACGTCCTTTCTTACTACATCAATTCTAATTACAGTTCTTCGATATCTCAAAAGTAATTTTGGTTGTCTATGTTAGATATATTTATATTTCTGTAGCGTCTGCGGGTCACTTCTAACTGTTCACACCAAGTCTATTTGGCGTTTAATAGAATAAGCAACCTTTCCTAGTTATGCTTGTCATGATTTATTGCGCCGTTAGGGTTGCCTGTTAGTTGGGCAAAAGCTGGCTACATCCGCGACATCTCACGGCAAGAGTTCTGTTGAACAAACCGAATAATTCTTGTAGGACATAGTTATGCGACCCTGCTGTTCGAATCAACATCTCACAAAGACTCGTAAAAGCATTTGGCAACAAGCAACTCATTTTTCACCTCTTCGGCTGTTTTTTTTTTTGTTGTTGTAAAGCTGACAAAAGAAAAATGACCCTAAAGTCGATATAACTGGCCTGTTTTACCCCTCTCCCTCAGCTACCTGCCGACGAGTACAGAAGTATCCTGCAATAGTGTTTTAACAGCTTTTAATGAAGCATAGAAATGTTCAGGGGTATAAAACGTCTTACAACAAATGTTAGCTGTTTATAAAACGTTTCCATCTTCAAACTGTTTCTCGTACTAGGGAGATACGTTAATGACTTTTCATCAAAGCATGTTAAACGCGGCTTAATTTTTTATTAACATCAACCATGATGGAGTTTTGTATTTATACTGACACATTCATTAAGGCTACTATAGTATCACTTGGGCTTTTATGACTATGCTTTTTGTTGCACAATCGTGACACGATGTATCTGAAATATTGATTGATACTCTTTCTAAGGCGGAATCTTTAAGATCACCAGTTCATCTCAGTTTCAGCATGAGGCTGGCATGATGTGCTTGAGATATACTGATTAAATGTTTTTGTTGTTGTTTTTTACATCAGGGATCAAAATGTCGTTTGAATCATTAATTCGTCTTAGTTTGTTTCAATTGTTAATATGTTTTGTTCAGAATGTATTAATCAACCTTCTTTACATCTTACTGACACTGATGTCATTTGGATCATTAATTCGTCTTAGTTTGTTTGAACTATTAATATGTTTTGTTCAGAATGTATTAATCAACCTTCTTTACATCTTACTGACACTGATGTCATTTGGATCATTAATTCGTCTTAGTTTGTTTGAACTATTAATATGTTTTGTTCATAATGTATTAATCAACCTTCTTTACATCTTACTGACACTGATGTCATTTGGATCATTAATTCGTCTTAGTTTGTTTGAATTGTTAATATGTTTTGTTCAGAATATCTTAATCAGTCTTTTTTACATTTTACTGACACTGATGTCGTTTGGATCATTAATTAACTGCCACTGTTTTCTTTGAAATATTGATAGAGAATTGTTTCTATTATATCAGAACTTCGAAATAACCCGACATAATAATACTAAAAATCGGGTTTGGATACTCGCGATGGACAGAGCACAGACAGCCCATAGAAGCTGAACAACAAACAAACAAAACAAAGATTGCCTGATCTCTTATTGCTATTTTTTATATGTTATAGTTGAGTTCTCAGAGTTCAGTTTTGAAGATCGGCCTTACACTAACCGATGTAGTTAATTTTGTAGCGTTCTTTCAGATCCTAACCGAACTGATCAGCTAAAAACCTCGTGCCGTGGAGTGACGTAAGGAATTTGAGTCTCTTGCAATGTTTACACATACATTCCAGTTTTAAAACTTGTTTATCTAAGAAAACCAAACAAAGATCTCCGGCTTTGGAGATTGATTGCTGTGTTTCTCCACACTCCGAGTTACTGAAACTTACAAACCAAGATACTGGAAACGAAGGAGAAATCGTGAACTGGTTCTGTATGTGGCTGAAATCTTCCACGTTATGCTCAGCCGTCACACCATTCCATCTAGAAATTGATCTTCGGGTTTGTTTTCCGCCTGCTTCAGTACTCAATCCCCATCTCTCACATCACGTGCAGATAAGCCAATTAGAGTAGCAGTAAGCAGACTGTCCACCCTCATTAAGCCTGTGGCAGAGAACTAGTGCCATTAAGAATATCAGTATCACAGAAGGTTAAAGTTATTGATTTATGTTTTATCGCGACAGTACATTATGTATCAATAAATCGCATAAGACCGCGTATACATTGTTTTCCCATCTACCTGGGGCTGCTTATCTTTCCTTTCCTTCTCTCTCTCTTTCTCTTTCTGGACCTGTTTCTTTACATATCAACTTCCTAAGGTGACTTTTGCAAGCGTTGTTTGTTTATTTCTAATACTATTTGATAAACGTAGTAGCATGCGGGTTACAAAGAAACAAGGTGAAGATTAGAATGAAACAACACATTGTTTCAGGTTCTCAACCACCACCACCCCAATAAAACGAATTAAAGCAATTGTGTTGTGGTTCCTATGACGCATCTGGAAGGTATGCTGGACAAATTATGCCTTAAATAAAGATATTTTGACAAGGGATAGTTGTAAGAGGAAACTGCTAGCTAACAATAAAGAAAGAGAGTTGTAGTTATGAGGAAGGAATAAACTGAAAAGACTGAAAGAAGGAGAAATCGTGGAAGACAGTGTGGTTGACTAATGTTAAAAGAATCTATATTTAAAAGGATGAATGTATCGAAATTGGAAATTCTTTATGCCTCAAGGAGAGGATACCTGTGGAAGACCATAATCATTAATGTTCTATTTAGATATGGTACATAGAGGGAACAATCCATATTATTATAACTGAAACTACCGTGTGCTTCAACTTCAAATAGAACACATTCAACTGGATATTTTTATATATTTAGAAATATCCCTCTACCAGTGGCACAACGGTGCATCTGCGAACTTACAACCCTAGAAACCGAGTTTCGATACTCGTGGTGGGCAGAGCACAGATAGCCCACTGTGTAGCCTTGTGCTTAACTACAAGGAAGCAAATTTACAATCCTGGTACAGTGATTAAAAATAGGGCTGCAAATAAAGTTAACATGAGCTCCAAATACCAGAAGAAGTTTGATCTATGACAAATTATTAGTAATTACAGGGTGTTGGAACACCTTCAGTTACTCTCTCTTGATAATTTTTCCCTTCGTTTATTAGAGATCTGAAGGACATATGGGGCGTGGCTAGTACTCGTGGAGGGGATGGTTATATTAGTAGTTCAAAACAATGACATTGTCTGGCCTCTTTTGGAAAGGTTTCATATGTCATGTTGTTCATGAATTACAGCTGGGAAACTGACTAATATCTAACTTTCTCGTTTTCTTATTGAACCTTTATTTACAGGATCTATTTTGTCCGACTGCTTTTCTTTATGAATTCGCAAGTGTTTTTGAACTTTTAATTGTCACGGATTTGGTATTAGTAGTTATATAATACACCTTGAATGATTTCTGTTTTCTCATTATTAAACGTTGAAATACTCATCCAAACTGCTGAAAACAAAGTAGCAAAGAAGCAAACGCGTGACATTTCGAGATGTTATTTGGGTGCTATAAAGTTAACTCGATAAATTGTATATATATATATATATATTATCGACTTTCAAAACAATTCAAAATGTACATAAGAATGGTATTATGCATTACCAATAACATATGCTATCACAGAACCGATACCAGGAGAATATAGTGACAGTAATAACACTGCTACTTTCTCTTTAAACTCCTGAGATACTAATGCTAAGATCCTCGGCGCAGCGGACTGTCTGCGGACTCGAACTGCTAAAAACCGGGTTTCGATACCCGTTGCGGTTACAGTACAGATAGCCCGTTGTTAGGCTCTGTGCTTAATTACAAATAATCAATCAATTAATCAAACTAGTGCTAAGTGAAAAGTTATTACGTTTAATAACACAAGTTTAAAACCACTTGGTATTAGGCGAAAGGCCTCGTTGGCAGTTATAGCGTAACTGACATCTCGTTATTTTCTCGTCCCTTACAGGTTCTTACAAAGTATTTAAAGAATAAGCTTTAATCATCGAAAGTGTTGAGTTAATATCTTGACAAGGAAACGTGTTGCATGTTGTAAGTGTAAAACATTGGTTTAAAAGCGAGCGGACATCACAAATGGCACCTGTACTTACAGACAATGCTTATCGGTGATAATAAGTCAAGGAAAAACTACCAGAAGATTCTTCTCAGTTTATCAGCGGATCTAATCTTGTGAACGGTCTACTTGATTGCACAGATCAGTGAATAATATCAGCGACCTGGATACGAGTGTATCCACTGCCAGATACGGGTTTAAAAGAGACCCCCTTTACATTGTACAATGATACCATCGACCTATGACCTCAGTCAACAGTGGTTGTTTCCTGTGAAAGATATATTTATAGACAGTTTATTCGTAGACGATGCCAATCTGCACGTGCACAGCGCAGGTAGCTCAGTTGCTCTGCGCAACAAAACGCCAATTGTATCTTTACTCGGACAGCTCTTGTATTAATGTCATAAATCACAATGAAAAAATTGTACACCAATTGTAATAAGAATATCACGAACCTTGATTCAGTGAATTGGGTCTGGAAGAACATAAAGATGTTTATTTGAAATGATTAACACGCTATAAGAAACGTTTGCATTATTAACACACCTGAGGTAACAGGTCTGCAGTGAGAACATTTTAGTTTCACACATTTAAAAGAAATACGAAAATCCTAGAGGATGCATGGTATTAGGTCTTACTGAAACAAAGCTTTTGTTTGTTTGTTATTCACAAAGCTACGTAATGAGCTATTTGCACTCTTCTCACCGCGGGTATCGAACCCAGATGTTTAGCGTTATAAGTCCACACACTTATTGCTGAGCCACGAGGAGGTATTGCTAAAACAAAATATTCCTTCTGATATTACAATTATGCTTACACATTACACATTTCAGTTTATAACACTAACATTTGAAGTGTTTCGTGTATGAACATTTGAAAGCGGAAAGATGTTGGTACTCTAGTCGTTTATGTAGTTGTTGTTGTTGGTTTTTTTCGAGAATCTCAAATAAACAAATTAGAAATCAGATCTTCTAATCGAAATGCAACTCAATATCATAACAGACATAAATACAGAGAAAACTACAGAAAAAAAGTAGGAATCTCATATATTCTTGTCTAAGCTACAGTCACAATATTAAATTATCGAAACTAGGAAAACTCTTCTTAAGTTTTGGTTGTGACTGGTTACGTCAGGATATTGTAATGTATAGAGGAACTTGTGACAGATAAAGACATTTTTTTTTCTCTGGCAGTAAAAGAGATATGATGACATGATTTAAAACGGACGACAGAGTTTCTTCCAGGGTATTAACATCTCTTTGTTAACCTGGGTGGACGACGTTCAACCCAGTGAGACTTATTAGGTCTGTTGTTTTTTTTCTGAGACGCCGAAACCTAACCTCTATTTGTAAGTGAACAACAGCTGGTACAGTTTGATGACTGGTAACTAAAGCATTTACTCCTGTGTAATTTATGAATCAAGATTGGTTTTACGGATGGTCATCACAGCAAGAAAACTCTTGAAAGTCGTGACGTCACTTCTGCGAGTTATTTAACCAGACATTTAATACATTCTCATGTTAACAAGCGTGTCTACACATATCACCTTTGTGCTGTGTGCTAATGTTGTTTCCTTGTAATTATATTGTCACAGTCAACAGCAACATATACGATGCATTGAAAAAGGGGGGGATATATAACAAAAACTCATTATTTTTTATTTCCTTCGAAATGGCCATGCGCAGCTTTGTTTGATTCTCGTGCTCTCTGGCGCGGGAATAATATTGTTGCATATTACGAGGTTCGCAGACCTGAAAACTTAAAAGAATTCGTTTAGTCTGTTTTGTCTGTGACACCCTAATTTATAATTAGATATGTGCCACCTAAATATGGAAATGAGCATCCGTCATACCCACGTGGACAAGCTTGAAGTGGAATGCAGTGATATCAAACTAGAATATAATAATAATCCACAGTATCTCAGTAGTATCTCTATAATTACTCTAATAGCAGCTTCGTGAGTAACTGTTACACACACGTTAATTACTGTCATCTCAAAGGTGAGGAACTCGGTAAGGGAAAACTTTCTCGTCTTTGAAGTCACTATACTTGGATAAATTCTACGCTTTACAAGCGCAAATAATTAGCTTTTGAAACGTTTACCAGTAAATGAGAATTTCTGCCAAACAATAGAACTGACGTGAAATTATCTTGTGTAATACAGTATTTTTAGAATGATATAATTCGATTGTATACATTTGTCATGAGATATTAGTATTAGGCCTGATACATTTTGAACACAACATTCTTGGGGTAGTCTCTAAAGAATTTACAAGAATTAGAAGAGAGTATGATAATAGTATTCCAACCATTGCCTACGACGCATTTAGCTCAGTCCAGTGCTCATTAGACTGGCTGCAATACAACGAACACTTAATGTCTTAGAACAAATATAACTAATCATTATTCGCTGTTTTGTATATACCGTAAAAAATTGCTAATGTTTATGTTGTTGGGGGAAAGAGAGAGAGCCAAGAATTCTTGTGGTTAAGTTCTACCAAGTGAAAGCATTTAATAGTAATGCATAAAATTATATTATGTCACTCGAAGAATGGTAATAACTCAGATCGCACTATTCTTTATTGGGCTTTTATGGGATTCTAAAAAGAATGGGATGCATAACAGGACTTCATCTAGGACATTTGTATATCGTAACTGCACTAGCCTCATAAACTTTAGTTTGGTTTATTGTATTTGTTTGTTTCTTACTGAGTTTCTCGCAAAGTTATACGAGGGAAGAAGGCGCTATTCATCCCTAATTTAGCAGTGTAAGACTAGAGGGAAGGCAGCTACTCAACACCGCCCACCGCCAACTCTTGGGCTGCTCTTTTACCAACGAATAGTGGGATTGACCGTAACGTTACAACGCCCCCACAGCTGAAAGGGCGAGCATGTTTTATGCGACGGAGATTCGAACCAGTGACCCCCACGGATTACGAGTCGAGCGCCTAAACAGCTGTCTATATTTATTTTGAATTTCGCTCAAAGCTACACAAGGGTTGTGCTCCAGCTGTCTCTAATTTAGCAGTGAAAGACTAGAAGAAAGACAGACAATTATCACCATCTGCTGACAACTCTTGGACCACTTTCACTAACGAATAGAGGAATAGACCACGAACACTACAACGCCCGCACGGCTGAAAGAGCGAGTTGTAAGGGATTCGAACCCGCGACCCGCAGCTTACAAGTCGAGCGCCCTAGCTTATGAATCTTGATACTGAGCTGGAAAGTACTGTCACGCGCCCTTTTTGTTAGAGTTCCATATTTGGGTTGTAAATAATTATGCGATTTAGCATCCTTATTATAATATAGCAACACACACACACATACGTTACTCTTAAATATCATGATGTGCCAACTAAGGCATTTGACGTCCTAACTGTAAGGTTATCTAATGGTTAGTCAGTGTTCTCGAGAGTTCATGGTTTGCACCACGAGAGTGACAGTCAGACAAGAGCTGCTAGGTGGCGCTGGATGCAGTTGACCAGCTACCTTTTCTCTATATTTCGTTTGCATGATTTAGAGCAAAGCCACATTGGGCTATCTGTTATGTCCGTCTACGGGAATCAAACTTCGTATTTTGGCGTTGTAAGTCCGAAACCTTATTTATCCATATAGCCCTTTTCAGGCTGAAGATTCTGTAAACAAAGAACTAAATCCAAACTGAAAACTATTGTTTTGTAGTAATAATAATTATTTTTGTTTGTATTGTTTCGTTAGATTGATAGAGAACATACTGTAGTGCTTGTTTGTTTGTTTTTTTCAATTTCGCGCAAAGATACACGAGGGCTATCTGCGCTAGCAGTTCCTAATTTAGCAGTGTAAGACAAGAGGGAAGGCAGCTAGTCATCACCACCCACCGCCAACACCTGGACTACTCTTTTACCAACGAATAGTGGGATTGACCGTCACATTATAACGTCCCGAGGGCTGAAAGGGCGAGCATATTTGGTGGCCCAGGGACTCGAACCTGAGATCCTTAGATTGTGGGTAGAGCGCCTTAACCACCTGGCCATGCCGGGCCTATTGTAGTGTTTAATTGGACAAAAAAGATAAAATACGGTGTGATACGAAAAAACCAAAACAAAAGGAAAGGAAAAATTACACTGAAAAACGGCTAGTGCAAAATATATGTTTTAATATTCACAGCATTTAGGGTTTAGACACCTTTCTTTATAAACCTTAGGATTAAAGTGCTTTCCATCCCGCAACGTTATGAATATTAACACATTTAGACTCTTAGACATTTGTATTAGACATTTTTCGTGATTGTAAATTTTTCCATTTAAAAAACAAATTGAAATAAAGTAGTATTTTTGTTAGAATGACAGCCAGAGGTGCTGGTATGGTGTACAAAGTTGAGAAAAAATCACGCAGGTCAGAGGCACGGCATGTTTAGGACGCTCAGCTCGTAATCAAAGGTTTGTGGGTTTGAATCTCCGTCACACCAAACATGCTCGCCCTTTCAGTCGTACGGGCGTTATAAGTGATGCTCAATCCCACTTTTCTTTAGTAAAAGAGTAGCTCGAGAGCTAGGGGTGAGTGGTGATGACTAGCTGCCTTCCCCCCATCTAGTCCTACACTGGTAAATTAGATATGGTTATCGCAGATAGCTCTCGTGTAGCTTTGCACGAAATTCAAAAAGAAGCAAACACGCAGGTCAGATGAATATCCGTCATTTCAATTTAGTATATACTATCAACTTTAAAATATCGCAAAATACACAGATCCAGGAATGGTGTAAGATATACAAACTTATAGTGGATTCTACTGGCTGTCTCGTTAGAGAAACTGTTCATTACAGCACAGGTTCATCTTGAGTTATATCTGGTTAACTGAAACTCTCAACCAACCTAGTATTGAGATACAGATGGAATAATATTAGTTTTGTTTGTTTTTTAATTTCGCACAAAGCTACTCGAGGGCTATCTGTGCTAGCCGAGAGAGACCAGCGTACATCCTGAATGTAACACTCCTTCCTTCCCCCTGAAATATGAGAAGAACTGACGGCTTCTGTTATCACACAACTGGATATTAAAATAAAAAAAATATATATAATCAATAATGTGATGCTGAAGTCACATTGTTAGGTTTGGTTTGTTTTGAATTTCGCGCAAAGCTGCACGATGGCTATCTGCGTTATCCGTCCCTAATTTAGCAGTGTAAGACAAGAGAGAAGGCAGCTAGTCATCACCACACACCGCCAACACCTGGACTACTCTTTTACCAACGAATAGTGGGATTGACCAACACATTATAACGCCCCGAGGGCTGAAAGGGCGAGCATATTTGGCGCGACGGGGATTCGAACCCGCAACCCTCAGATTACGCGTCGCACGCCTTAACACGCTTGGCCATGCCGGGCCAATAATATTAGTTCATCAGATTGTACAACTGTTGGTTACATGTCTCAATAAGGGTTAGTCGAATACGTACCGTGGCGTTTCGATTAAGTTAGTTGTGGAAACTTAGTTATCTAGCTGTTTTGGAACCGTAACGTATCCGGATTCGTATATTCAATCAACGCTTCACTTTTCACTTAGAATTTCAATTTATTTCTTATCTTTGAAAATACTGTCATACGTCGTTCTTGAGTTCCTGTTAATCTTCCCAGTCTCTGCATCTGGAGGTGTCACACAGTCTTCCAGTGTCTCCAGGAAGACAAGTGATGTCACTTCTGGAGACAAGATGATCTCATTTTCCTGATTGCCAAGTTTATTCGGATAAAACCAACCTGTTTAAACACACTGTAGAAATATTTGCTACAGATTCAGAAACTTCGATGTCGAATCTGTTGACTTTTCTTATTATATTTGATCTAGAAAGGGAAACCAAAGTTTGAGTTTGTCGTTCGATGGTTTGGATTTTGCGAAACGCTATTGGTAAGTAGGTTCTCTCAGATTTATTAATATTACGATCGAAGAATAACCTATTTTATATCTGTTTTGGTAAGAAAGGGAGATGAATATATAATTCTTTATTACTTTAAAAATAGATTTAATTAATTAGATGTATAATTTCTAGTGGTTACCTTAGAAACAACTTTCAGTTTCTGAAATCAAGCACGTAATTAATTAATCATTTCATTGAACAATGCATCATAATAAACAGCAGAAATATAGTTACCAGTGTAGCATATAATAAGCAGTTGGTACAATACACTTAGTTACAGACTAATATTATACACAGAATCATCTACTAATCTGGTAAAACAAAATACACAGTCATCAATGAATTTGATTCGTCTGATTACCTTGACTGTGTCACTTCACTGCTGTGACACATTTATTTGTCTCAAAGTCGATTCCGGACTGGTTTTAATTTTGCTATCGTTAAGTCTGAATTCTGCGTCAAGTCGACCATAATTTTGAATTGACAGGTTTAGACGGAAGACAGCTAGTTTTAATACCATCTATCGACAACTCTTGAACTTTTCATCAACAAGTATTGGAATTGAACACCGCATTGTAACGCCCTCATAAATGAAAGAGCGAGTGCATTTCGTGATGGGGTTCGATCTTGTGGCCCATAAGTTGCAAGTCGAGCGCCACACCCACCAAATCCCATCGGCAGGTTTTAAATGTAATTTTGACGATTTTTGAGGGCTTTCATTTGCAATGCATGCGTAGTTCTCGATATTTTCATGGTATATCCATCAGTTTATAAAACACAGACCCATATACTAAAAGTTAATGTAATAAAGTTATTGTGAATTTGTGAAATATCTTTAGTCAACACTAAATGCTGCTAACAACTATAGGTTGATATAAAGTAAAGATCGCTAGTTTGACGTCAAACGTTCGTGTCGAGCGCCATTAAAAGTTGTTTCCAGGGTCTGGGTCACTAGTTTACACGTTAAATAACACTATGCAACAACATTTTTACTTTTTCTTGTTCCTAGGCAGAATGTGTTATTTCCCAATTGCTTATGCCTAAAGTAAATGAAAAAAAAAAAACACCCTATTTTTCTCTTCAAACTTTGCTTTTGTGATCTGAAAGCGTATAACGAAAACATGATAGGAGACTATATTTGGGGGCTAATACGTGAAAGTGATTTACATTACAGTCGCAAATCTCGAAAAACTACTCACTTCTAAACATTTCCAAACAACGTTAGTATAAATACATGTAAATCGTGATTCATATGTTGTTTTATTCAAACCTTATGTAAATGAAAATGTGCAAATTTGTCCGTTTATACATAGAAAATAGGTTAATTTCTAAAATTCTAAATTTCATTATCCACGTCACAAAAGCAAAGTTTGAAGGGAATAATGGCCATTTTCTTACTTTTACAACAAAAGCAATTAATAAATAACACATACTATCCAGGAACAAAATTTGTGTTACACAGTGTTATCACTTAAAGTAACACAGGAAGGTCATTTTGATGTATGTTGAATTAATTTCGCATACTTTATGTAGAACAAGCTTCACGATTAGAAATAAGTAAGAAAATAAAAATAAAAACATTTTAGTTTCAAAGCATTTTTCACTAATCTGTTTTTTTTCAATACTGTTTTTTGTTTGTTTTTGAATTTCGCGCAAAGCTGTTCAAGGGCTATCTGCACTAGCCGTCCCTAATTTAGCAGTGTAAGACTAGAGGGAAGGCAGCTAGTCATCACCACCTACCGTCAACTCTTGGACTACTCTTTTACCAACGAATAGTGGGATTGACCGTAACTATATAACGCCCCCACGGCTGAATGGACGAGCATGTTTGGTGCGAAGGGGATTCGAACCCACGACCCTCAGATTACGAGTCGAACTCCTTAACCCACATGGCCATAACACTGTTTTTGAAGAACGGTTTGTGTTATTTGAAATGTACATATTGTGTGAAGAAAGTCATACAACCTTCTCTTGTTTGTATGTTGTTAAACACACAGATACACAGCTTTGGCGTTATAAGGTTTCTTCTGAGCCATAGAAGGTTGGTTGTATACAGTTTTCTTTTTTCTAATGGCTTAGACCCTCAGCGACACGACGGAATGTCTGCGTACTTATAACGCTGGAAACCGCGTTTTGATATCAGTGGTGGGCAGAGCACAGATAGCCCATTGCATAAGATCTATACAATTATGAAGTCTCTTCTTTTAACGAAAAAAAAAAGAAGATAAAGATGGAAAAGTCTTGCTATATGTTTTAGGATCATTTTTAATCTACAAAAAAAACTCCCGTCAAGTTTTAGTAACATGTTACTTATTTATAGTGGATTGGGATATTTTAGTAGACGAAGATGGGTATTTTATGAAACTATGATAGTAATAAATAGAGATTAAGGGTGTTTTAATCTATATGAAACCACTTGCAAAAGTATGTTTTATATATATATATATATATTCCCGTTGGAATAAATAAAATAACTAACTGACTGTTTATTGTATTGAGTCGGATGAGTGGCAATAACTGAGGACCCTCTACGAACTCATGAACGCAATAGACCTTGCCATCAGATACGCTTGGCTGAACACTTTCGCGTGGCTTTTATTTCTAGGTTATCAGCCTTAGTGAAAGAGCGTATTGGCGTAAGTTCTGTGAGAAACAGAGACAAGGTGAATCCTCAGTCTGGAAGATCTGTGAACGAAACGTTGCTAATAAATTTTGAAATTATGCACGTTTCTATCGTGAAAAAAACGTTACTGTTACTATCTGCTGTCTTTGTGGTTTTTTTTATGCTGACTATAATATTATGAAACGTAAAAATACAAAAACTGTATGTTCGAGATTTTCTCAAATTGTGTTGTGTTTGTAATACATAAAGTTTCAAGATAAATATTTTATTGACTGCGTTAATTAAACAGGACAATCACGTTTTGTGTGATACTGAGTTTTTTTCTGAAATCCACTTGGTTGTCTGACTGGTCTTTCAGTCTTTGTGACCATTATAAACCGGTTTATTTAACCACATGCGCTATTGTTTTTCACTTTGTTACAGCCACGTGGTACTCAACTCGTCTTTAGAAAAACGCAACGGGTTAAGTGTTAAGTCTTGTTGCCAGGTTAGCTTAGCTTGTAATAATTTAAGGACCGTAAATTCGGTGTCCAAGATTTTGAATTTTTTTTTTTTTTTTTAAATGGTGTTCGAGTACGACTCCTATTTTCCAGAAACAAATTATCTGAAATCCGGTTTTCTGTGAAACCGTGTTCAGTCAAAGAAGCAATTTTCACAAGTAGAAAGGGAAGAGAAAAAAAAAACAAAAAACGTTCTTCAAGCTAAGATTTAATCTCTGTGTAGGACGGTTCCAGCTTGCTAATTTCAAAAAGTCATTCTGCCATTAAAGCTACAAAGAAAGAGAAAAAAATTACTTTTACACTCCGCATGATAATAAAAACATTTTATTTCAGCCAATGTTGTCCCCTTATGGCTTCATCATAGTTAGTCGCACAAGAATCTGTCGAAGCTGTTATGACGAAACGTTGGAATAAAGAAAAATATATTATCAGGAGAGTCATTTTTTTTAATTTCGCGCAAAGCTACTCTAGGGCTATCTGCGCTAGCCGTCCCTAATTTAGCAGTGTAATACTAGAGGGAAGGCAGCTAGTCATCACCACCCACCGTCAACTCTTGGGCTACTCTTTAATAACGAATAGTGGGATTAACCGTTTTCCCAACGAAGAGTGGGACTGACTACACATTATAACGTCTCCGAGGCTGAAATGGCGAACATGTTTGGTGCGACGGGGATTCGAACCCGCGACCCTCAGATTACGAGTCGAACGCCTTAACCTACCTGGCCATGCCGGGCCCGCGCAAAACAAACCGTCCCTAATTTAGCAGTGGAAGATAGCTAGTCATCATCACCAACCGCCAACTGTTGGGCTGCTCTTTTACCAACGAATAGTGGGATTGACCGTCACTTAGCAATGTTAATTATTATTTATCTATTTTATGCTGTTAATTGTTATTTTACTGTTTGATATCCACGTTGCGCTATTGGCTAATGTTCTTTTTCTGCACAACTATACAACTACAAGCTATTTTTAATCCAATATATTTTTATTGGATTATTACTGTTCTCTTAAATGGCTTGCGAAATATTCAATGAATATTTATTTACTTAGTTGAGTGCATTATTTATTATAGACGTATTACAATTATAAAAGTGCCGTTTTATGCTTTTCCGATTTGCATATAACCAGAATAGGTTCAAATAAAATCAGATACTCGAAATATGCTCAGTTAACTTCAAAACATATTTCGAAAAATAACTGAAACATGTGGTTCATTAAGATAAGAGAAAGCTGGGTAATAAAAGTAGAAATTACGCGCCCTCTATCTGTCTTTTATGATTAACTGAAACAGAAGGAATCAGCAGTTTATCTAATCACGTGACTACATAAAACGTGAAATTGTTACTCTGTCTGAATCACGTGATTAGATAAGAACAGGGAGGAAATCTTATCTGCACCACAAGGTTGTTTAAACGCAAAAAAAATAGTCCTTTTTAAACCACGTGGTTAATAAAACAGAATTAATTATTTTAAAGCTCAAGTAACAGCTTCATTAAACAGACAAATGTTAGTATTATAATCTAAGTCATGTGGTTGCTGAAACAAGAGAGGTTAATTTAAAGTGAACCACGTGGTTAACTGAATTAGAAGAAAGCTAGTTTTATCTAAACCACGTGGTTAAACAAAACATGACGTAATTATTTTAGCTGAACGATGTAGTTAATTTAACTGGAGCTAGCTTTATTCAAACCAGATGGTTAGTCAAAAGGAAAGAAATTATCTTAACTGAAATAACTTGGTTAGTTAAATAAAGTGTTTTTTTTTTTACTTATTTGTCAATAAATAGATGAATCGAGGTTGTTTACAACTGATGTATCCTTGACAAGCAAGGATAAAAAAAAAACCTCTACACGATTAGAGTGTGTATAAATTGGTTACAGCTATGAACATAGTCGTTTGGGACAAACTTATCTGATTTATTGGTGACATAAACCCACTTTTTGGTTGACTCGCTGCCTTTTATCAATTCCACATCTCACCATATAAAACTCAACATTCTGATATCAGATATCGAGGAAGGATTTCGTCTGTTTTACTGTTGTTGTCATGGAACCTTTAATTGGAATAACTGTGGATTTAGTAACACCCGTTTCTGACACGTCTACGTTAATATCAAGAAAGGAACTTTGGTTAAAACGCTTTCAATCGTACGAGAATTATGAAGCATGGACAAGTGACATCTTTTAGGAATGTGATAAATAAGTGACTGTTTGAATGGTAAAGCCACCTAGCAGTAAAACATGAAACTTCTGAAGCAACTTACCTGTTTGAACTACTTTTAGAGGAAACTCTCTTGGTAATCCACGATTGTTTGAAGTGGACAGTGTACTGTCAGTATGTGGTTGTTTAAACTGAACAGTATAGCCAGTGTGTAGTGTATTATCTAAAGCCGAAAAATTGTATAATATATGAACGTTCAAACTAAACAGTGTGTAGCTTTTAGTAGTCTGAACAGTGTATAGCTTGTTGGTAATATTTGACTGTTGAAGTTGAACAGTTTTTAATATATGCGTTAGGTTAAAATAGTGTAAAAGAGACCTCCTGTAAGTATTGGAGGTTAAGAAATACAATTGCTTCTGGAAAACATCAACAACGCGCCGCCATTTTGTTGAATCACATTGTCACTTCTAACTTTATCCTAGATATTCAACTTGTAAGAAAAATAAATGATCCGTAGATGGTAGGTTAGCTCAAGAACCTAGAAATTGTCACGCTTTTGTTTGTTTGTATACCATCTGGTATATTTATTTGCTGTTGCTGTATTTGATAAAGCATCATTTTCAAGTTTCTTTGAATTGTTTTTTGGTGTTTCATGGTGCTTGTGATTATCCGAATATAAATGCTTTCGAATTGTATTCGGGTATCACACATTAGTGGTCAAAGTATTTCTCAACGTAGGGGGAACTGCATTCAGTAAACTGCCGGATACAAGGTGAGTAGAAGAATAACATTCAGTTTCAGCAGAAGATGTAACCCGAGATTCACGTGTACTCGTGAAGAAGGGAAGTTAAAATCTGGTATATACTTTGGTTTTCAGAATACCCGATGAGACTGTGACTTGCATAAGACATCGTTGTGAGCACAAACAAGGATTTCACATACATTTTACAATTTCTGAGGGCTCGCCATGGCCAGGTGGTTAAGGCGCTCGACTCGTAATCCGAGGGTCGCGGGTTCAAATCCTCGTCACACCAAATACACTCGCCTTTTCAGCCGTGGGAAAGGTTATAATGTGACGGTCAATCCCACTGTTCGTTGGTAAAAGAGTAGATCAAGAGTTGGCGGTGGGTGGTGGTGACTAGCTGCCTTCCCTCTAATCTTACACTGCAAAATTAGAGACGGCCAGCGCAGATAGCCCTCGTGTAGCATTGCGCGAAATTCAAAACAACCAAACAACTTCTAAGTGTTCTGGAATGTTTGGTATCTGTTTTATAATCTGTCTTTAGAATATAATGAGAAGAGTTTGACTGCTATTTTAAGAATACCATTCTAATAATAATTTTACATGTATTTTAAATGTTCTGAAGTGTTTGGTTTTGGTCTTGTTTTAAATTTCGCGCAAAGCTACACGAGAGATATTTGAGCTAGCCGTCCCTAATTTAGCAGTGTAAGACTAGAGGGAAGACAGCTTGTCATTACCACCCACCGCCAACTCTTGGGCTACTCTTTTACCAACGAAATAGTGGAATTGACCATCACATTTTATACCCCCACAGCTGAAAAAGCGAGCATGTTGGTGCGAATTTTTTGGCATAATCTTTACATATTTACAGTATTGAAAAAAAAAGTTATTTAACCCACTAAAGTGCCGAGTCAAAATGATCCGTTTTTGATCATGAAGATCCATATTTAGTATGGACTAAAGTTCATACGCACTTTACGTCTCTAAAGTACTGCTTTTTTTTTTTTTTTGGTGGGGCTGATTTTAATTCCAGAAGAATGAATACTGGTGTAATATGTATTCTGAATAATTAACAGGTTAGAGTTCTGGTGCCTAATCATGAACATAGATTCATTACTTTACACTTAATTGTATCAAATAATTCGGTGTAGTTACCGAAACGGTGAACCAGAAACAAATGTAACTGCGCATAAACTGTTAAAATAGTTTTTAGCTCGAAGTATACGATTAAAATAGCTTTTGGCTGACTGAGATTGAGGAGTTAAAATAGTTTGACTGGCTCAGATAGAATGATTGGCCAAAGTCGATCGATTACAAATGGTTAAAGTGCTTGAATGGCATAGTTTCATTAAACTTCATATCATAATATCATATTGATAACTCATTTTTAATAGTTATATTTGTCAATACTAAGAGATTATAGGGTGTCCTAACTTTTTCACATGATTGTAGTTTGTTTGCTACTTTGGAATTAAGGTACACAATGGGTTGTCTGTGCTCTGTCCATCACGAGTATCGAAGTCCTGTTTCTAGCATTGTAAGTCCGCAGTGCTGTGCCACCGAGGGGCAGAGAAGAAAGATCTCCTTTTGTAAGTTATTATTCATAAATCCAGTGATAATGAAGAATTTTATGAATCATGCACGACGAGTTGATTTTACTTTTTTCCAGTTTTCTGGAACACATGTTTTGTTTTTACCAAGTTTTCTAAACCACACGTTTTTTACCAAATTTTTTGAAGTACGTATTTCTTTTTACTAACTTTTCTGGAGCTCTTGTTTTTTCCTAGTTTTTTGGAGCACATTTTATTTTACTAAGTTTTCTAGAGCACATATTTTTTACCAAATTTTCTGGAGTACGTATTTATTTTTTTTAAGTTTTCTGGAACACATGTTTTTTACTAATCCTTCTGAAGCACGTATTTTTTACCAATTTTTTTGGAACACGTATTCTTATCAAGTTTCCTGGAACACGTATTTTTTACCAAGTTTCTGGAACACATATTTTTTTACCAAGTTTCCCCATATTTGTTACCAAGTTTCTGGAACACGTATTTTTTTTTTACCATATTTTTCAAGTTTTCTAGAACACGTATTTTTTTCACTAAATTTTCTGTGCCACTAAGTTCCTGCTTCATCGCTTGTCATCTTCTTTATCTAACCTAAGCTACAACAAACATAGTCCTTCTATTGAATATTTTTAACGTGAATTCTGGCAAAGATAATCGAGAGGTAAAACGTGAGTTGGGAAGATAAAAAGGGTCAGTTTAAAAAATTACAGTTAGAATTTTTCTAGTGCATAAAATAAACGTGGTTACAATCAAAGAATAGGCGTCCCTAATTTAGCAGTGTAAGACTAGATGGAAGGCAGCTAGTCATAACCATCCACCGAAAACTCTTGAGCTACCATTTTACCAACGAACAGTGGGACTGACCGTCACATTATAACGCCCCCACAGCTGATAGAGCAAGTATATTTGGTGCGACCGCGATTCGAGCCCGCGACACTCGGATTACGAGTCGAACGGCTTAACCCACCTGGCCATTTGATACATATACTGAGAGTTTGTGATGGTCTGCGTATATATACATAGTACTTGCAAAAAAAAAGAAGTTATTTTATGGCTAATAATTAAGGCCTGATAATATCATATGAATCTGAATATTTTTACATCTACCACTAAGTGTGTATAACTGTGGAAATGTAATGATACAACAGCTCTACCTGTGTTTTAACAGCATGTTGTCAGTCTTTGCTTCCACATTCTTCTTCAGGTCCGCATTCTGTTTATGAGTGTGTCATTTGGGAAAACTTTGTTTGCCAGGCAGAGCAGCATGTGTGCGGGCTCACACCATTAGAAATCAGGTTTCGATACCCGTAATGGGCAGAGCAAAAATAGTCAATTGTGAAGCTTTCTGCTTATTCCCAGACAAACAAATAAATTGTTTGCCACAAAAAATATCTATCTGGATTTTCTAATGCATTCTACAAATTAATTAATAACTGAGCTGTCACGCATTTTCTAATGCATTCTACAAATTAATTAATAACTGAGTTGTCACGCAGCCTGATTTAAATAACAGATCAAGGAGTTGAATTTATGATTTCGTGACGTTGTATATGTTTTAAAGTACTCTTGGGATGGAAACACTCATCAATGTATTTACTCTAGTCTAAATGAAGCCGCACGTGATTATGGTAAACTCGGTTGTAGGAATACGACAGGTCAAGTTGAACGTTTTTAAATCATACAGAGCACCGTTCTTCTTTTCTTCTCTCCTGTTTTACACTACAATTACATCCGTTTTTTTGTGCATTTTTATCGAAAGTAAATCAAAATAGTTAACGTTCACTTTAAATGTGAAGCTAAAAGATTTTAAGGTGAATTGTTACGAACAAGGGCGAATCAACCGAAAAATTCTATTAGGGCATTTGTTTTCACTGTAAATATTCTTATAATTTTAAAGTTTGTTATCACATACTAATTACACGCAAAGAACTTCCGCGTCATTGTAATATAAAAGTTCAAAAATTAATAAATGTATTACAAACGTGCAGATTATTGTAACTTTCGTTAACAACCAGTTGCATTGGCTCAGAGTTAACTTATCTTTGCTTCAAAATGGTCAATCCCCAACGGCTCGGCATGGCCACGTGACTCGTAATCCGAGGGTCGCGGGTTCGAATCCCGGTCGCACCAAACATGCTCGCCCTTTCAGCCGTGAGGGCGTTACATGTGACGGTCAATCCCACTATTCGTTGGTATAAGAGTAGCCTAAGAGTTGGTGGTGATGACTAGCTGCCTTCCCTCTAGTCTTACACTGCTCAATTAGGGACGGCTAGCGCAGATAGCCCCGAGTAGCTTTGCGCGAAATTTAAAAAACAAAGTCAATCCCTATTTTTTGTTTTGCTTTTTATTGAATGCATGTTTTTAGCCACATGTTCCTTAAGAGTGGCCACAACTTCTCGAGTCTTGGAATAAGTCCAAGTGACGATAAAAAAAAAAAAAAAGGTTAACCATCTATCTAATCCGCGAATGGTAAGTTAATTGCACATCAACTTTTAAGTGTTGTTCCCTGGAAAAAAAATCTTATCATAAGTTTTTAATAAAGTATAAGTTATGACGAGAAGTCGGAGGGTTTACTTTTTATCTACAGGGTGGCCCGTAAGTCCATACCCATCCACATTGTGTCTAAACAACGTTATAATACTAATGATGAGTTGAAGGCAGCTGTTAGCGCGGCATTGGAACAATAACCCCTGCTATGTTGAGGAAAATCTCTCACAGAACATGGCGTCGCATAATATTATGCAGCGAGAATGAGGGACAACGTACAGATACACTGGATACATAAGATAGAGATGACAATGTTTAGGTGTTTTCACGACAAACCAGGAAATAAAATTGTACGATATTTTATCCAAAATGTAAGAATTGTGCATCTAGTGTTTTGAAAATGTTTTGGGTGTGATGTATAAAACCTGGAAAGTATTTCTATGACATAAATGAGGCTTAAGGCTTGACTCAGTTCTAAGCCTAACGCTTCACCTTTGCATAACTTCTTTCTTTACGACCAAGAAATTATTATAGGCCTCAGTCCTATCCCCGCCCCTCTTTGTAACTGAGGGTAATTTTCACTAATTACGTATTCAAGAATAAAAGGGCCATTAGGCGGGGCTAACTTGCCAAGGTACCTTCTGATTTGGGAGCTCCAGCGGGGCGGAGAGTTCAAGGTATTTCTGAGGCTACGGTTCGGATGTACTAATAATTTCAAGGCTAAGGACTGCTTCTCAAACTTTATTCTAACCAAGGTTGTAGAAAACTGTAAAACGCCTATTGTATACAGACCAAGGGTATGTTTTAATATTAGGATGTTATAATAATAGTAGACATTTTAAACTTTAGTGTTTCTTTATTTAGGTAACCTTCTGGAGTTATTAATCACGGTATTATATCGACAAGCCTATGATGATAGGTTCTTAAATAAACTATGTTCATTTGAGTTCTTACAAATCTAGTTTTAGTCACGTTTTTGTAATATTTTTGGTTAGTTCACTACGTAATCCGTTTGTTATTCCGTTATATAGAACATCTTTGCAAATTCGAGCCGTGAAGTTAGGTGTCTATCGAATTTAGTTACGTCTTTAAAGATGTATATATATATATATAATATTAATGAATAATAAGTTACTATATGTTTTCATTTTTATATACGTCTATTTATATAATTTCTAAATAACAGTTTTTATATAATGCAACATTACATGTGTTTAAGTACTGTTTTAGACCCGGCACGGCCAGTTGGTTAAGACACTCGACTCGTATTCTGAGGGTCGCGGGTTCCGAATCCCCGTCGCACTAAACATGTTCACCCTTTTAGCCGTTGGTAAAAGATTTGCCCAAACAGTTGGTGGTGATGACTAGCTGCCTTCCTTCTAGTCTAATACCGCAAAATTAAGGACGGTTAGCGCAGGTAACCCTCGTGAAGCTTAACGCGAAATTCAAAAACAAATAAACAAACAAGCAAGTATTGTTTTATCTTTTATAAGTATCTTATGTGTTAGTCTTTTATTTTACATGTATATATATTTAGCTTCTTCTCTGTATTGTAACTCTATTTACGTACATCTATATATTTTATGAGCTACATCTCTAAAGGTGAATCTGCTTCGCCTTCATCACAAGATGCTAAGCCTAAATGTATAACATAATATGCAATATTTCCATTGATAAAATTATCCCTATATAAACAGCATTCCATCAGTTTTTACATATATTTACTGCTGTACACCACAGCAGCTTATTGTGCCATATGCTTACTTCTAAACAATGCTGAAACCTTACTCCACTCTCAAGTAGGGAATATCGGAGGTAATCAACTGACGAAGATTCTTGGGGTTGGAAGAATTCTGATCTCACATGACAGTTAACACCAACCATACCATCACTCTAGACACTGTAACCTATCAACTGCACCACTTGATTTTTTTTTATTATATTTTAGTAGTAATATCTTTTCGTTGTTGATGATGGTTTGTTCCGCAGGGTCAAGAGCTTTAAGTAGCCTTTCAAAATTAACTAGAGCCTTCAAGTTGTCGGTGATCCGATGTAGCGATGCCTTGTGAAGAACATAAGCGCATGGTGTTTGTCGTTAAAGTATGCGTACCGGACATATTCAAGAGAATGTTTAGTCTGTAAAGTGCTGTGTTGAACCAATTTCTCATGCTCTTCGAGAGACTGGAATAGACTGAAGAGCTCAGTTCCAAGTTTATTTACATTCACAAACAGAGAAAAAAAAAAAACGACATACAGCGATAATTACACGTTGAAAAACTGGTGATAGTTTCGGCGAGAAAAATAGATTTAGATATAAATAGAGGGCATAATTTTACTAATATATTCATTCTTTACTACGACATCCTTTTGCCTACTAATTGGAATATAGTTTGGATAATGTATAGCGTCATTGTTACATATCGGAACTAGTTTGAAGAAGATATAGCATCAATGTTCTATATGAAAGTATAATTTGGAGAAGAAATATAGTCATTGTTTTATACTGGAATATACTTTGGATAATATATAGCGTCATTGTTATATATCGGAATTAGTTTGAAGAAGATACAGCATCAATGTTCTATATGAAAGTACAGTTTGGAGAAGAAATATAGTCATTGTTCTATTCTGGAATATAGTTTGAAGAAGCAATGGCGTCCTTGCTCTGTAAGACTTTTATACAAATAACACACTTTGATGCTTTTAACAACTTACTGAAAATTTATCTTTGAATCATGTTCTAGATTTCTCTTAACGCCTCCTTGGTACACGCACTAGATTTCTCCTAACGCCTCCTTGGTTCACGCACTAGATCTCTCCTAACGCCCCCAGCACTCGAGTTTCACTTTCTCCCGTTCATTGCCTTCAACAGCAAGAGAAATGGAGACATATTATTGAAAGCCGTGACCTTCTAATTACGTGAATGAGAGTGACAAGTGTGTAAAAACAGAGCGTGCTGGCGTATTGTCTTCTGAGTCCGTTCCGCTTCACCAGTAACCATGGATGAATGTAAGTGACAGTTTTGGTTTTTGAGTGAAATATTCTAGCACACAGTTTTCTCTTCACACCACAATTGACTATAAATTGGTATGACCGGGACGACAAGACGTGAGTGAGTGCACCACATGTCTGCTCTATTGACAGAGTGTTTCCCTATTGAAACAGCTTCATTCTTCAACGTGAGATTGCTCTTTTCATATTCCTAGCAGCAATCGGCAAACTAAACATTCAGTGACTTGAATGATTCATTCAGGATCAGCAATCAGTGTGACGTGACGTGATGTTTTGTGTACAGTCGAATCTTTCCTAGCCACTCTGTGTTCCTTTTGTGTGTGGAAAAAACCTTTCTCAAAACATGAACTCTTATTCTAAACTCAGTCGAATCTTTCCTTTGTTTAGCATATGTCTACAGTTAAATCTTTCCTATGTTTAGCATACGCGTATTGTCGAATCCTCTGAATAGTCTGTTTGCTCTGTATATTCACATTTTCCTAATTTTTTAGGAGCCATATAATCGGTTCAAGTGTATATACTCAGTGTATTCACATAGCCAAATGTTTTTTTTACAGAATGCATGATCATAAAATGTGTGTGTTTGTGTAAGCAAACCTTCCCTGGTTTTGAAGCTCGCTGTTTATGTAGATTTGCAGTATAATTTTCTTGCTGGAAGATTAACTTTCCGCGATGAGTGGTGTTCCAAAGGGAATGCCATTATGAAGCAAAACCTGTCTGTACCTATCAGTAGTCAGGGTGCTATCAATTTTATGTAGGTAACCGACAGAGTCGGTTGAGATGCAGTGTTAAACGTATGTTTATGTTTTAGTGTATCTGTTGTACATTGACTACAAAACCGCTTATTTTCTCTGCTGTAGAACAAACTGTTGTTGGTCGTAACTAAACAAATCAACTTAGATTTTTCTTTAAATAACAGACGTCTATAGCTTTACTTTGTCCACTACTTTTAGTTCGATGTCATTATAACATATAGTAACATTCACACTTACATGTAAAGCAAGGTTGTTCACAGGACGCAGGAGCAACATTCACACGTATATTTAAAACAAAGTTGTTCTGTCTCATAAAGAACATGCATTGAGATACTTAGCATGACTCTTGGAGAGGTGTCAATCACTTCTATTAAATACTGGCAATATCCTTTTCTGAATATTGCCTGCAGCTCCTGCTGAAACACATATAATGTTACTTCGATTTTATGTAAGGAATAGGGGTGTTCTTAATGCAGCCAAAACTTTGTTTTTTACATATTTGTTATTTGGCATTTCAGCCTTTGGAAGCAACGACTGCATCCATGTTATGACTACTAAGTTCGATTTAATTTGATTTAACTTTATTGGACTTTCGATTTAAACCACAAAACCAATAGGCACAACCGCTTGCAATTGCATATGCTTTAAACTGGCGTGTCACTTGCTGATTGGATAAAGAACAACCAATCATAATACAAACTATGAACTTTTGATGTGAGCTGGTGAAGTTTATCTTACACGATAAAAGATGTGGTATTCACATTTTACAGCTTTTCTTCATTGTTTTCGTAATTATTTTCAATACTGTGTGTGTATACATATATAACTGTATTTTTCATGTCTCTTTATGTAATATATGCATATAGCTAAGCCTTTCTTGTTGTAGAATTTTCATTACATGTCTATTCTATTCCGAAAGTATCGTATTAGTTACAAATATTTCTGAGGATCTGGAGTTTACAGAACAACATTCAACATGTGACGTCATTATGACCAGTGTATGGCTACGTGTTATAAGTAATTGGGTTTGATCGTTTTAGTTTTAGGCTCGAGCCAGTGTGTTCTGTCTTAGTTTGAAATTTCAAATTAAATTACCCCTTCCCTCTCTCTACACAGTAGTACTCTTAAACTATAGGTGGAGCTTTAAAGCACGCGCCTCTCGTGATATCCTAGCAGTGTTAGTGGAATCTCATGGTGTGAGCAGGAGATTAAGTAGACACCTTCGATAGAAACAGTTAAAACATATTCTTAACTCTCGGACTATAATCTAGTTACGTTGTTCTGGTATCTGTCTGTATGGAGTACCCTCTCTGTAAAATTACATCTAAAAGGTACATTTGTTCGCAGTTACGCTCTGAAATTATACATTGTAAAATGATTTGTGTAATGTCAAGTTAAAAGCAAATATGATTATTACTTAATGGTCCCTGAGCGTGACTTTGGCCAAAGGAATGACTGTGTGTGATGTTTATAATAACACTAAGTGTATTTCAGGTAACTTGGAATAACCTATCAGGTTTATGTTTACCACTAACGCTAAGTGTATTTCAGGTAACTTGGAATAACCTATCAGGTTTATGTTTACCACTATTTGTCTTATTTGTTTATTAAAAAAAAACAACAGGAATTGGGGTTTTCAAACTGAAAGGCGACTTAGTCACACGTGGGCTAAGCAGCCAGATCGAAGGTCATAGGTGTAGCCATCTGTAATTTTAGACATCTAAAAACAGGAAGGGAAAACAAACCATCAACATCCGCCGCCAAGAGGGACTTGTACAGGCTTATGAACCAAATATCGTTAGTAAATGTCACTTAATAACGCACACACAGCTGAAAATACGGAGCGTGTACAGCGGTAACACTTCTCGAACCTTTGATCCTCACACCAGTAACCTAGTCATTTTCTATAATAAAGCCAGATTTAAATTCATTGGTTGATACTAAAAACGTGGGTGTCCAAGCACTATTTCTTTGTGATCAGAAATTCGCTATTTATGTCACTGTTTTGAATCCTTTTTATGTTTTGTATTAGATTCGTCACGTAATGTATTCCAGTCAAATGTTTAATATATAGATTCAGTATTTACTCAACGACATACTGCTAAAATTTTCTTTTCTTCCTAATACAATATATTGTGGGCCCCGGCATGGCCAGGTGGTTAAGGCGTTCGACTCGTAATCCGAGGGTCGCGGGTTCGAATCCCCGACGCACCAAACATGTTCGCCATTTCAGTCGTGGGGGCGTTATAATGTGACGGTCAATCCCACTATTCCTTGTTAAAAGAGTATCTCAAGAGTTGGAGGTGGGTGGCAATGACTAGCTGCCTTCCCTCTAATCTTACACTTCTAAATTAGGTACGGCTAGTACAGATAGCCCTCGTGTAGCTTTGCGCGAAACTCAAAAACAAACAAAACAATATATTGTAAATTAAATATACTGTTTGTAACACAACGTGGTGAGGCATGACCCTCCCTGGGCTGTTTTAAATGTAAAACTTTCTCAGTTCTGATTTAAAAATGGTTCAGCGATATAATTTTTGTGATTCATCAGAATGTCATGTTGTCAGATGTTTGAGGTTTTTTTTTGTAATAAATGGTTAATAGAAAATTTATTTTTTATATCCCTCTTAGCCAATCGAATTAAGATTGTTTTAAAACAGCACTACATGTATAAAAATATACATTTATACTGACAGTTACTCCAGATAGTGATTTCGATTTCGTTCATTGCCAGAGGAATCGGTGTTAAAAGTGTTTACCTAACAGGATTTACTCGGAGGAGTTAAATTATTGGTAAAGCCTGAGAAATATTCACGTCCATAAGATGTGATGAAAATTCACGTTGAAGTCCACCTGTGTTCCTTAGTCGTAATGCTAAGGCATAAAAAACAAGTCTTTGGTTTCACCAGCTGGTAAACCTGTCATCATACTACATTTAGGTTTTAGCATCCGGTATTCCTGTGTATTACATGACATGTTTAACTACTAGCATTCAATATTCCCGTGTATTACACATGATCTAAATGTAGACATGAGTCTCAAATGTTATGTATGAAACTTAATACACTGAGTATTTGATAACAATTCATTTAGTCTTTCATAGGTTTTGCTCCGATGTGCTAAGCCTTTGTGCGTTTGTGAATATTATTTTGATTAATGTAGTCTCAAGACGTCTGGTATGGGTATGGATAATATTGTTCTATACTTTATTGTAATTAAAGTGTTAATACCCATACCAGCCGTCTTGAGAAAACATTTTTACTTCAAGTGGGTTTCTCGTCATCACGAATTACTTTCACTTGTTTGATATATGTTTTCATCTGTTTATATAATGTTTTCATATAATTTATCCCTACACTACGAAGACGTTCTTAAATTTGATATTATTGTTTCGTTTATGTAACAATCATAAAGGGATATATTTTAATATTTCAGCAGTGCAGACACATGTTTTTGTTTTCATACAGAGAAATATGAAAACACCGAATTTCTCCATGGCTCTAAATAAATAATGGATATTTTATAACAGTTATTGAACGAGTTGTTATTCAACGTTTTAAACGGCGATCTTAAAGCGAACGGCTTAGGACTAAAACTTTTGTTTACTGATATATTTTCATTGTTTGATATTGCAATATGTGACTTCAACAATGGCTCCTGTTACAAAATGCAACAGATCGTTCGGTGTCGACTCCGTTTAGCTTTCAACAGTAGTTTCTAAGACAAAATTTTAACAAATCGCTATTAGATCATCAAGTATGTTCGACATCTACACCTGCTTCACTGACAAAATATTAATTAATCATTCATTATTAGATCGTCTATTGTCAACTTCACTCAGAGTTAAAACTGGCAACTTCTCATTGTTTATATGAGAGTAAAGAGTGGTGTAATTAACCATACCATGTACGCTTGCTGTAATACGAAGGTTTTTCAGGCTGGTTGGGATACGCCAATGTGAGATGCAATTTATATCAGCTACTTGCTTTGAATAACTACTGTAACGGCGTGAACTGGGTTAAGGCTTATTGATTTTATTCGTGTCACTACATATTAGAATTAGAGTAAAGATTTTTAATATTATATTATGCACGTAATTTAATAACCAAGTTTTATTAATTTTATTTATTTATTTTACTTAAATTAATCTATGCATCAGTTAGAAGAACTAGCGGACAAGCAAACAAGACTTCTCGACCCGGATCAAGTGATCCCAAGTTGAACAGAAGACTAATACAGTGATTATAAGTTTGTTTGTGTGTTTTGAATTTCGCGCAAAGATACATGAGAGCTATCTGCGCTAGCTCTCCTCAATTAAGCAGACTGGAGGGAAAACCACCCACCGCCATCTCTTGAAGTACTCTTTTACCAACGAATGGTTGGATTGGTCATAACATTATAACACCCCCACAGCTGAAAGAAGGAGCATGTTCGGTGGGACGAGGACTCGAACCCGCGACCCAAATATTGCGAGTCGAGAGCCCTAACCACGTGGCGATGCTGGGCACGGAGTTATAAGAAACGTTAAATCGGTGATCGCCTTAATAGGTCTTTGAACTGTATATATAATTAAGATATCATATGGTTCATTGTCCTTGATTTTAGGTCTTTTGAATAACATACTTAGTACGATGGAAAGATTAGAAATGATTATTTCCTCTTGGTCTTCCAAGTTTTCTGAACAACGCACTTATCAACTCTGGGACATAATTAATTTATCCCAACCGTTTAAGTTTTTTAAGCAACTTATTTTCTACATTCGAGTTTATAATTAATCAAAGTCTCCCATATAACTCTTCTGATGAATATGGAGTTGGAGATGATAACTGAATAGTGTCCTCCCCTATAACTCTTCTGAGGAATATGGAGTTGGAGGTGATAATTGATTAGTGTCCTCCCCTATAACTCTTCTGAGGAATATGGAGTTGGAGGTAATAATTGATGTTCTCCATCATAACTCTTCTAAGGAATATGGAGTTGGAGGTAATAATTGATTAGTGTCCTCCATTATAACTCTTCTGAGGAATATGGAGCTGGAGGTAATAATTGATTAGTATCCGCCATTATAACTCTTCTGAGGAATGTGTAGTTGGAGATGATTATTTATTTGCGTCCTCCCCTATAGCTCTTCTGAGGAATATGGAGTTGGTGATGATATATAATTAGTATCTCCCGATTCTGTAATTATTTTAAACAATGTATTTAATTATTTTTGTCTTTTTTTTTCAGTTGTTTTGTTGGATACAACAAAAGAAAGTTCCCTGGACTGGACCAGATACCCTTATGGACCACAAGCTAGAACTCCTGGGGTGAGTAGTGAATTTTTCATGCAAGAGTTAATACGAATAGTTTGTTGTTGTTCTAAAGTTTGTTCTACGTCTCGACTACTTGCTACTTAAGTCCTTCCTCTTAGCATTTTCGAAAGTAAACGAGATGTTAATGGCTATAAGTGACTTTTGTTATTCTCTCATGGATCCTTCAATCTCATACCATTGCAACTGCTTTAAAGACATCAGGCTTACACCTTTGCTTAATAACTGGCATATAACCGTGCACTGCTGTTATCTTACGTATACATTTATGTGTTCCAAACAGTTATTATTACTTGTATTCATTCTTGCGTCATCATTCTGTAGGACGACGTCACAAGTCAGTTACTCATTAGTTTCAGTTTTTGGTTATTTTCTCTTGTTGTTTGTTTCCATTTATAATTGTTGTTTTCATATCGCAGACAATACATATATTTCACCAGATGAGCGTATGTTTCTACGACCATTAAACAAGAAGCACTTTAAATAAAATATCCCGTATGAAATAGCAAAGGTTTATGGCCACGTGGGTTAAGGCGTTCGACTCGTAATCTGAGGGTCGCGGATTCGAATCCCCGTCGCACCAAACATGCTCGCCTTTTCAGCCGTGGGGCGTTATAATGTGTCGGTCAATCCCACTATTCGTTGGTTAAAGAGTATCCCAAGAATTGGCGGTGAGTGGTGATGACTAGCTGCTTTCCCTCTAGCCTTACACTGCAAAATTAGGGACGGCTAGCGCAGAGAGCCCTCGAGTAGTTTTGCGCGAAATTTAAAAACAAAACAAAAAGAAGCAATATATTTATTTGTCAAGTGTACACTTCACTTTCCCAGCCTCCCTGTCTTGCAGTGAAAATAGGGTTACTTCAAAGGTTCCATTATGTGTACACTTCACTTTATTAGTTTTCCGTTAACTCACCGAAAAGTCATTTACATCAAATATTCAGTCAGCCGTATACTTCATTTCGTAACCATCCTTTATCCCATTAAAATGTCAATTACAATGATATATTTTCTTCCAATTGTAACTCCAAAGCAAACAAACTGTACACAGTTGTTGTTCGTGGAGAAAGGGTTGTGTTTATGTTTAATGTCAGGTACCAATTTTTGCCCATCACTACGGTTATATTTATCATCAATGGCTTAGTACGTGCCTTTGATGTAACCGCTAGTGTGCGGGATACTATGTTTTTGAAGATAAACTCAACTTGGCGATCCACGAAAGAAGATATTTACTTAGCGAGGTTAAAGTTCACCCATGAGTTCATTGCGTGTATAATTTCAACGCCAGTTCCGACTGTGTTAATTGTAACATCACACTATTTACAACTAATAATTATATTATACAACCTTCCTTTGACGACAACTAGTATTTAGAGGATTGTTCTACATACGTTTGAAGGTAAGCAATGTTTATGAAAGACGTGAATATTTAAATAGAAAAACAGGATTTGCCATGTCCCTTGTGCCGAATTACAAGTTTGGAAGTGAAGATTGATCAACTTTCAATACATGAATGATGACTTTAATTACAGTTTGTCTACCCCATTTTCTTTCACAAACTTTACAATGAAATCTACAAAGACAAGAAAATACAACCCTACATAATTCACTCGTCCATATTTATTCGATTACCCGAAATTCTTAGCGCTTGGATATAAGCGACGTGGGAATAGGATATTCATTTATTGAGTTCAATTATAGAAAGAATGGTAAAAAAGAGACTTACCTTAACAGTGTATACAACGTACTGTGCTATCAGTTATTACCACAAGCGGGCCCGGCATGGCCAGATGGTTAGGACACTTGTCTCACAATCTGAGGGTCGCGGGTTCGAATCCCCGTCACATCAAACATGCTCGCCCTTTCAGCCATGGGGACGTTATAATGTAACTAATCGTTGATAATAGATTAACCCAAGAATTGGCGGTTGTTGGTGATGACTAGCTGCTTTTCCTCTAGTCTTACCCTGCTAAATTAGGGACGGCTAGCGCAGATAGCCCTCATGCATCTTTGCGCAAAATTTAAAAACAAACATACAAGTCAACAAAAGTTACTCTAAACTGTAATTTCTACCAGGCTAACCTTACTCTTGTGGCCCGGCATGGCCACGTGACTAGGGCGCTCGACTGGTAGTCTGAGGGTCGCGGGTTTGAATCCCCGTCACACCAAACATGTTCGCTCTTTCAGTCGTGGGGGCGTTATAATGTGACGGTCAATACCACGATTCGTTGGTAAAAAAAAGTATCCCAACAGTTGGCGGTGGGTGGTGATGACTAGCTGCCTTCCCTCTAGTCTTACACTGCTAAATTATGGACGGCTAGCGCAGATAGCCCTCGTGTAGTTTTGCGCAAAATTCAAACAAATCAAACCAATCAACCACCACTTAAATATTTCAGTATTTACGTCAGAGTTTTTCTAGTATTTTCATGGACTTCGTTACTCACTATATGTTTAAGTCAGGCTTTGCTATCATTCAGAAACAAGAATTTTTCATATATTTGAAGAATTTGTTGGTTTTTTTTTACTCTACAAAAATTTTATATTTGATTTCAAAACAATCAGATTGCGTGCTTACATTACGAGAAAACCCAAACACAGCTAAATCTGATGCTGATGGTAATTAGAGGTTGTATCCTGGGAGACAGCAGGTGTTACCGTAATTACCACCATAACAACACTTGTCTTGTTTAGGCGGTTCTCCAGGCACATCCCTATGATAGTGGGCGAAACTTGTCGACTACATAAAACTCGAATGATAATTATTTGACAGACTATGATGTAAGTGCTTTTCAGACATTTAGCCTGCACGTGAGGCGTGAGCATGCACGTGAAATGTCTGACGCAGAGATTTTTCAGGCAAACTGTAAAACTGAGCTCTTCTACTGGTTGGAATGAGTTAACCATTACAGTAAAATGGTTTTTACTGGGCAAGGTATCACACAAGTTAAACACACATATCTCGTATATTAAAAAAATAAATATACGTGATCGGTTTGAATGTTTTATTTTTTTTCTATACGTATATATGCGTGCAGTTCTCGAAAATAACGATCACCACATAAAACTACAATGGAGATAATATGACAATGTTCTTGTATATGTTAGATATTACAAACTCCCTTTCGATCTTTCCAATCGAAGTCTGAACACTGTCTGTATTATTACCTATAGGATAAATGTGTGTTGTTTTCATCTGTCTATCAATATATCTTATAGACGCTTCTACACTGACGCTCGCAATCAAAAGTGGCACTTGATATGATGTTTTTAATACCTAATGATATTCGGAACTGCTTAACAGAAGGTTTGTTTATTTTTAAATTTCGCGCAAAGCTACACTAGGATTACCTGCGCTAGCCGTCCCTAATTTAGTGCTGTAAAACTAGTAGGAAGGCAGCTGGTCATTACCACCTACTGCCAACTCTTGGGCTACTCTTTTACCAACGAATAGTGGGATTGACCGTAACATTATGACGCCCCCACTGCTGAAAAGGTTAGCATATTTCGTGTGACGGTGATTCGAATCCGTGACCCACAGATTTCGAGTCGAGCGCCCAAACCATCTAGCTGTGTCAGGCCCTTAACAGAAGGAGGGCAACCAGACAGACGCTTCTCAATTAAGTAGCAGAACTGATTGTTACTTTTATAACTTATGCAGTCATAGATGAAAATACAAAGCATTCGACGGAATATTCCAGACTCGAATCTTCAACTTCCTTATCTATCAACAGGCACGGTTACCACACTGTCACACCCGGCCCCACCAAATGTACTACCCTCTATCATATTTTATTTCTGTTTTCCAAGAGCTCTTAGAGCTTCTGGTGAGGAAATTATCCGAAAACAAAAACAACTGAATGCTAACATACAGATAGCCCCTCAGCCCGGCATGGCCAGGTGGTTAATGTACTCGACTCGTATTCTGAGGATCGCGGGTTCGAATCCCCGTCGCACCAAACATGCTTTCAGCCGTAGGGGCTTTATAATGTGACGGTCAATCCCACTATTCGTTGGTTAAAGAACAGCCCAAGAGTTGGCGGTAGATTTATTACATGCTGTATAGGTTTTATCGTTTAGAAACTGTACGTTCAAAATACACAAAGGATTAATTCTTCGAATCGCAATCAATTTTTAAGGACATTCCCAAAATGACTTTGACATCTAAAAAGAGGAATAAAATTCAAGATGGGGTCCTTAAACCTAAATCGTTTGTGAACCTATGACCTAAACTTGACCATTGACATGTTCAAAAAAAATTATTCATACGATTTTAAGACATTTTGTAAGCTTTACAGTGATTCGCTTGAAATGTTTAGACTGTTTGCGAACTATCAACAACTCGTTATGATTCCTGGGCTGTTTGTGAGCTACACAACAACTCATTATGATTTCTGGGTTGTTTGCGAGCTAAACAATAATTCGTTATGATTTCTAGACTTTTTGCGAGCAGAACAGCAACTCGTTATGATATCTAGACTGTTTGCGAACTACAAAATAATTCGTTATGATTTCTAGACTGTTTGCGAGCAGAACAGCAACTCATTATGATTTTTGGGTTGTTTGCGAGCTAAACAATAAGTCGTTATGATTTGCGAGCTATATAATAATTCGTTGTGATTTCTAGTGTTTGCGAGCTACACAACAATTCGTTATGATTTTTAGACTGTTTGCGAGCTACAATATAACTCGTTATGGTTTCTGGGCTGCTTGCGAGCTACACAACAACTCATTAGGATTTTTAGACTGCTTGAGAGGTACAAAATAACTCCTTATGATTTCTAGACTGTTTGCGAACTACAATATAGCTCGTTATGATTTCTGGACTGTTTACGAACGACTCATTAATTTTATTAAGATTTTTAGACTTATTTGATCCAAACAACAAGTCCTTTTAGTTACATTATTGTAACGTTTTGTAAAAAGAATGTTCTTTAATCAGAATGTAATTACATAAGGTTAGAGTAATAACAGACAGTACTTCCATAGTTAACCCGAGAAATAAATAGTTGCCTCTGAATAAGCTGTAAAGTAACCTTTAGAATTTCTGTCTTAATTTTTTGAAGTTACAAATTTATTTTATTTTTTCACTTTCGAAGTGAGAAAACTCCTCTTAAGCATCGCATTACGTTTGAATCGAAAATAAAGTAAAGTTATTAATAACGTTATTTAAAGAAAGTAACTTAAGTCTTCCAATATCAAACGGATATCATTATTTATATTAACCACTGTCCGAAGGTTAAACCTATCGTGATTATATAAAGATTGTTTTCAAATATTTTAGTGAGTCTCTCTACTAGACATGTAGATATGTGTAAACATTCACGTGACTACTTGCACGTGATAATAGGATACTGTATGATGATAGCAGCTGCCATCGACCACTTCATGGTCTTCCTAGATTATATCGCTTTTGAGCGAGCGATTATTAAAAGATTATGGGAAAATTGGAGACTACTAGGAGTAGAGATTCACGATAGTTTCAACAGGGTTAGTCTTATTTTATCTGGTGAAGCTGCACGCCGAAGAAGCGAAAGAGGATGTCCGCTTCCCTCTCCTCTCAATATCCAGCTAGGGAATCTGAAACGCATCTCCATCCATCATAGTATTTTACGAATAAAGAAACTCCTTAGAAAATGATAGGAAGCATAATTGTAGATTGATCAATACAGAGTCCAAAACTGGTCAAGTCATGGGCCATTGAGACCAAGAAAGATGTAGGAAAAAGCATCAATGATAATTGAGTGGTTCCAGGCAGACGAATTTAGCATGAACACAATAAAGAATGGCAAAAGGATGTGGATAGAAAGGTTAGGACTGGTCAAAGTCATAAATATACGAACAGGAACTGACAATATATATAGGCAGGAGCCGAATGGAGAGATACACATTTAGTTTTTGAATGGTCAGCACTGAAAACTGTGCAATGCAACATGTACCAATATCCACTTGTCTGGTTGACTAGTAGCAATGAAGATCATATTTCTAACAGATTCGCTAAACCTTCTTACAAAACTGGAGTCCAATTTAATACAAAAAACAAAAAATCATGAGTTATAACATTTAACAGACTTCAAGGTTAATCTGATAAAGTAGTATATCATTCAATGAGATATTGGATCACCTAGCTGATCAGCTGCATCCCTGGTAAGATCTCAAATGATGTCTTCATTGAAACAACATGTAAACTGGAGGAACACGGGAAAAGACGGGACAAGGGCCATACTGGTTTTGCAGAGAAAGTGGAAATATGGAATTGAAATGAAGATAAAAATATTTGAAAGGACATATATTACTTATATCATACGAAGGACATATATTACTTATATCATACAAAGAACATGTATTACTTACATCATACAAAGAACATGTATTACTTATATCATACGAAGGATATGTATTACTTACATCATACAAAGAACATGTATTACTTACATCATACAAAGAACATGTATTACTTATATCATACGAAGGATATGTATTACTTACATCATACAAAGAACATGTATTACTTACATCATACAAAGAACATGTATTACTTACATCATAGAAAGAACATGTATTACTTATATCATACAAAGAACATGTATTAGTTATATCATACAAAGGAAGTGTATTACTTTGTTTGTTTTTTGGAATTTCGCACAAAGCTACTCGAGGACTATCTGCGCTAGCCTTCCCTAATTTAGCAGTGTAAGACTAAAGTGAAGGTAGCTAGTCATCACCACCCACCGCCAACTCTTGGGCTACTCTTTTACTAACGAATAGTGGTATTGACCGTCACATTATAACGCCCCCACGGCTGGGAGGGCGAGTATGTTTGGCGCGACGCGGGCGCGAACCCGCGACCCTCGGATTACGAGTCGCACGCCTTACGCGCTAGGCCATGCCAGGCCCACAGATAAATGAGCTGCGATGGGACACCACAAGTCCCCCGTTAGAACTGCGGTAAGTCATCGGATTTAGAACTCTAAAATCAGGGGTTCGATTCTTCTCGGTGGACACAGCAGATAGCCTGATGTGGCTTTGCTATAAGAAAACACTCACACGTGGGACACCACAATTTCAGGGAAATCAGCCTGTCATTTGTGACTGGTGGCATAATCCTCTAGATTGTAAATAAATGAAATAAACTGGTGTTCTTAACTTTTATTAGGCGTGAGCTACAGAAAAATCCCCTTACTAATGAAATACAATGAACAAAGAACAATAATTCGTCTTCCATTTCCCCTGCTCATAAAATAACATGCAGCGTGGTTTGAGAAATAAGGACCTAAGTTTCACGCGAGCATTTTAAAGCGCACAACACCATTTCTGTCTCCTTTATAAAAGACGAATAATCAAAATATCTGCTATTTTTACCAGTTTAACCTTTATTTTGAATAAAATCATATGACGTAATGAATTATCAAGGGACGTTCGACGGATTTTTTGAATGATATGCAGGGAAAACGTGTAAATTTTGATACCATTCTCATTGCTCATAAATAAAATAATTAGGTCATTTGTCTCGCGGAAATCAGGAACCATTTTTCTATTGCAAATTCATAAACGACTTAGCCATAGCACACAGTAGTAATGTTTAGCCAGTTTTAAACTTAGTAGGAAAAGTGACAAGTCTCAGCTTTTGTGGTCATATCACAGGCGAAAATATAAGTTTTAAATAAAAAAACAACAACAAAAATTCACAAATTGTTAGTGCTTAAAACTAAGATGTAGTCAGTTGGGAAATACTGACTTCTCTGAAACTAAGATATAGTCAGTTGGAAAATATTGACTTCTCTGAAACTAAGATATAGTCAGTTGGAAAATACTGACTTCTCTGAAACTAAGATACAATCAGTTGGGAAATACTAACATCTCTGAAACTAAGATACAGTCAGTTGGGAACATTGGCACTTCTGAAGCTCAGATGTATTTAGTGGGGATTTTACTGAAATATTGTTAACCAGGAAACATTGGCTTTTACGAAACTAAAATACATGTTGTAGAGAACACTGTTTGTTTGTTTTTTAAACTAAGATATAGCTAACTGGAAATATTAACTGTTCTGAAAACTAAGGATAAGTTAAATGGGAAATGCTGGCTTTTTTTTTTTTAAATCTAAGATTTATTTAATTGGGAAACACTGGTTTTGAAACTAAGACATAGTTAAGTGGAAAACATTCGATGTTTGTTCTCAGGATATCTTATAAAACATTTACAGTGTTTGTGTAAGTGATTTATTACAGTGATTGTTTTAGAGGAAACAAAAAACTATAACAATATGAAATCATTATTTACCAAGATCTCTGAACTCTAAATGATATTTACAAATATTTTCGCTTGTAAGGTTGAAAATCTATCTTTTTTTTTTTTCTCGAGAAACTATCGAGCTGCAAGTTCAACTGTTTCAGTTGCAATGAGCTCCATGTGGACTGAATACGGTTGTCGGTGTAATTACTTATAATTACGATCATAATTAAATATTGATCGGTAGAGTTCGCTATACCCATGAGCTCCCACGAAATCTGTTTTATCCGTTTTCTTCTGAGTCATTGTCAGCGGCTATAACTGATCAGAACCGTAATGGACGACATCGTGTGTGAGCCAATTGACATCTTCCTGGACCACACCTTTAGTAACAAATAATCTGTGAAAACAACTGGTTACTTTAATGAAAGTAGAATATAGAGGCTATAGCTTTTAAAACAGTTACTTAGCAAAAGGCAGGAAGGAATTAATTTGTATATGAGGAATCGTGGGATACAAGAACGGACAATATTATATGATGTGAATACAAAATCTGAATTGTTACTATGCAAGGCCCGCATAGTAATAGAAGTAAAAATATGAATAAACTATGTATTCTATAACAGTGTCATGAACTGTAATAATCACTTTAAACTTTGTACGGCTAATAAAGACTAAATTGCATTACGTAATTATGTTGAGAAGCGTGGCTTCCGTTATTAATAAACTGTTTTAACATCGTAGAAACAAAGATTCCGGAGTGTGAAATATATTCGTTATTCATTACAAATCAACAGAAAAAATAACAACTATAAATGACAACTCAGCATATTCAAAACATTTAACAGCTGCTGCCCGCGTAAACAAACAAAAATCAATCCTTGACCCATATTACTACCAACAGAGGGCAGGAGAGTAGCTCACTTATCTGGATTATCAACATAAATTAGTTCCACTTCTAAATGTAAACAAAGAGATGCAAACAAAACTTTATTGTTCAGTGCGAGCTGACATGTTATAGGGTGCATTAGTAAGTAAGCAACTATTTGTTTATGATTTCTAGGTCCTGTGAGACACTAACAGATTAGATTTTACTAACTATATTGTGTGTATTTAATTATTGTGGTGACGGACCCAAAGGCGATTGCTATCACTGCTGGAGGTAATTACATTTATATATATGTGTGATCATAATGTGCTAGTGACGCGTGAAATATAACTCCAGTAGCTCGTGCTATTCCATTTACAATTCGTGTTAACTTTAATCTCGTTTTCTTCCAACCCAAACTCGCTGTTTTGAAGATCAACTTTGACCTTTTAATTAAGAAATTCTGTTTTTGAGAAACCTGAATTTTTTTCTCTTAATCTTTAAATAAGCAAAGGAGTTCCGGCATGGACTGTTGGTTAGAGTGTTCCACTTGTAATCCATGGGTCGTTGGTTCGAATTCCGTAAGGACGTTAAAATGTTAGGGTCAATGCTACTATAAGTTGGTAAAAGTTGGCAGTGGGTGGTGATGACCAGCTGTCTTCCCTTTAGTCTATCACTGCTAAATTAGGGACGGCAAGTGCATATAGCCCTCGTGTAGTTTTGCGCGAAATTCAAAACAGAACCAAAGAGAAATTATGATATTATAGGTTGAATCATGCACTTTTGTTGGATTTAATACACCATACATAAGTCTGTTTTAGAAGACGTTCGAATTCACCTTTCTATTCTCAACTAGTGTGTAAGGTATACATTTTAGCCTTTTTTTGTACGAAGCGAAACGTTGCTATTGTGTGAGCGTACCAAACACAACAACATGGGAAAAGAAACAGAATTAACATCCCAGAAAACACTTATCAATAAGAACATTGGTGCAATGACAGATTTAGAGAATAACTGGATATTTTCATAATATCAAGTAACTTGACATGTTATTCCAATAACGGCAACTTTAATAGCTTGTCTGGTTCCAAAAGTCGTTTTAGTTGCAAAACTTTAATCATAGTTAAAATATACATAACATAAAAAGAAGCGTAAAAGTCGAAATTTAATTTGTTGCATGTTCCAACAAGAATGACGTAAATTTGGCTATATTATGGGTTGTGAATTTCGCGCAAAGCAACGCGAGGGCTATCTGCGCTAGCCGTCCCTAATTTAGCAGTGTAAGACTAAAGGGAAGGCAGCTAGTCATCACCACCCACCGCCAACTCTTGGACTACTCTTTTACCCAACGAATAGTGTGACTGACCGTTACATTATAACGCCAACACGGCTGAAAGGGCGAGCATGTTTGGTGCGATGGGGATTCGAACTTGCGACCCGCGGATTACGAGTAAAGTGACTTAGTCACCTGTCCATGCCGGGCCTGAGTGTATTACGTGCCCATCTTTTGAAGTCACTGCAATACATATAAAACATAACCGATTATTTTATATCTTGTTAATCACGCTTGTAAATATATAAATAAAATATATGATAGCTTGTTAGCGCTCTTTTGTTTTCTATTCTACTGTCTTTTTTTTTTTTTTCTGAGAATCCCTCTTTCCCGATCTGATTCGGGGCTACTCGTGTTGAGACAATAATACTTTTATACTCTCTTTGCTTGTTAGGAGGAAACGGATCGTTTCTCCTGCTTGGCAGTTTTCATTGACTTCAGGAAAATCAGATAAGGAGCTTCAACGTGTAAATCATACGAACTGACATAAAACCAATATTATTTTCTCGGTTCTCGTGTTATTCCGAGGTCCACGCTCATTTCCCTATCGGGACATTATATTTTGTTTATTTCTCGTCCGGAAGTGGTCAACCGGAAGAAGTAGGTTTGCTACACTGGAGAAAATTGATAACCCTAGTCTGTATCCTGGCTGTATCACTCCCAGTATTCAGATGTTCAGCCCATTCCTGTTGATTTATGTTCTAGAACTGATAAGAACGTTGTAGCTGAAATCATTAATCTTGAAAAAAAAAAGAGGAAACGGAAATCCGATCTATGTCATACCTACGACTTGTATTATAATGTAGGTTTTTTTACCTGACTTTCTTGTCTCCAACTTTCAAAGATCTTAAGTTACTGAGCGCTATCACTAACCTGGAAAATGATTTCTGTATGAAGGAAGAAGGAAATCGATTCGACGGAAGTAAATCGTTTTTCTGAACCGTTTTTTATGTGATGAAAATACTGTCATTATGATGAATAACTTAAGCAGTTTCAGTTATTTACATTTAGAGTTTGATAACATGGATCGTTATGTTGAAGTTCATGAAACTGAAAATGCAACTGGTTATTTTATTGGTTTGTCAATATATTATATACGAATACAAGAAGTCCGAAGGTACATTAAAATATAGTGGCCCGGCATGACCAGGTGGTTAAGACACTCGACTCATAATCCGAGGGTCGCGGATTCGAATCCCCGTCACACTAAACATGCTTGCCCCCTCTCAGTCGTGGGGGGCGTTATAACACTACGATCAATTCCACTATTCGTTGGTAAAAGAGTAGCCCAATAGTTGGCGGTGGATGGTGATGACTACCTTCCCTCTAGTCTTACACTGCTAAATTAAGGACGGCCAGTGCAGATAGCCCTGGTGTAGCTTTGCGCGAAATTCAAAAACAAGCAAACACCTCCCTTGAAAAGAAGAGTTATATTAGCTAACTTCCAATCCTCTGGTACATTCTTACTATTCAAGGACTGACAGAAATAATAGTAGTAAGTGGCTCACACATTCACTCAAAATAGTTGGGGAAATATTATCTGGACCAAGAGCCTTACTGTTCTTCAAGTTTCCCAATTTTTGCTTAACCAGCTCAAAATTCGTTTGATCTCGTTCCTATTTACCAATTGGTTAAGGTGTGGAATACTTCTTAAACCACCGTTAATAAAAACCAAAGGAAAAGCAAAATTTAATAGCCTAGCCAACTGAGAATGCAATACCCAATAATATCAGTTAACTCTAAAAGAATGGCCAAGCGTGTTAAGGCGTGCGACTCGTAATCTGAGGGTCGCGGGTTCGCATCCCCGTCGCGCCAAACATGCTCGCCCTTCAGCCGTGGGGGCGTTATAAAGTCACAGTCAATCCCACTATTCGTTGGTAAAAGAGTAGCCCAAGAGTTGGCGGTGGGTGGTGATTTCTAGCTGCCTTCCCTCTAGTCTTACACTGCTAAATTAGGGACGGCTAGCACAGATAGCTCTGGAGTAGCTTTGTGCGAAATTCAAAACAAACAAAACCATAACTCTAAAAGAAGTTTAAGGTTTACTTTAAAAACTATGTAATAAATTTGTGGTTCACTTAGTTATTTTTACAGCTAACTCGAAACAAATTTAAGAAACTATTGACAGTTAATGATAACAAATACAGTAAGTACAATACTTACTGTATTGTAAGTACTGTGACTTGTTTATATATTTAAATACGCGTTTATTTTCCTTTCTTTAGTTGTTAATACTTCTTTCTATTAGAGAGAATAAACTTTGTTTAAGATTTTATTTTGGCTGATTACAGCCCGAATTATTAATTATTTACAACATATTCTGTTGTCTGGCATGTAAATTAAAATGAATTAAATCCTCTTTGTAACCACTTGTAATGAGTCTACAGCCAACTTAGTGATGAGTAAATAATCAGTTATGGAATAATTAAGTAGGGAATCGTGCGTTGTACTAATGTTTCGTTGCTCATGTTGACCCTGTCTTAGTTTTTTTGTTCTCCATACATCTAGTTGTAAATAAACGTTATTCGGAGAACATGCGTGGAAGTGCTCTAAATATTCATAGTGAAAGCTGTCCATTGACTTTTCTGTGGATTGTTTCTTTGCTTGTTTCTTTTGAATTTTGCGCAAAGCTACTCGAGGGCTATCTGCGCTAGCCGTCCCTAATTTAGCAGTGTAAGGCTAGAGGGAAGGCAGCTAGTCATCACCATCCACCACCAACTCTTGGGCTACTCCTTTACAAGTGGGATTGACCGTAACATTATAACGCCCCCACGGCTGAGAGGGCGAGCATATTTGGTGCGACCGGGATTTGAACCCGCGACCCTCGGATTACGAATCGAACGTCTTAACACACTTGACCATGCCGGGCCCTTTTCTGTGGGAAACTGATGGTCACAAAATCGTAAATCGAAGTTCATAATAAATGCAATCTGCGAGTTGTATCGTGAGCATGGCATCTAGAAGCAGAATTCTTGCGGCGAAAGGAAGTTTGACTCATTTCATGCGTAATTCACACACGTTTGTGTTGCATTGTTCTTCTTCGTGTATTCACGTCTCTAGATTAGGCATTAGAAACTTGTTGAAGTTGTTTGAACCCTTGAATAAAATATAATGGGACGAACCTCACAGTACCTCTCTTCCTAGGATAGCTACAATAGGATGCTGTCGAAGTTTTATTTCTCCCAGATGTCACTTACTTCACAACTATTTGCTTCCACTTTATGAAACAAAAGCATATGTAGGTTTTGAGCGACTTCTGGATGTCACCTTTTCCAAACTCACAAGTTTAAACTTTGCAAAAGCAATCATGTCTCTGGCATGTACTTATTGTGAGGAATGACCAAAGGATAATGCAGAGTGAACAAATATTAGTGTTGACATAAATTCACTTTATAAAGAACATGCAGTATCATATAAAACATTAATTATTAAGTTTTATCGAGAACCCCATTTGTTAAGCTTGTTATACTGTTAATGTTTTTGAGTTTTGAAATAATTTTTCATATGATATTATTGTGTCCTAGGGGTAAAGTCGAATAGGAATTGTTTCTTCGTATAATATTGTTGTGTCTTATGGGAAAAAACAAATAAGAATTATTTCATATGTTTTTGTTTGATTTTTATTTTTTTAATTTCGCGCAAAGCTACACGAGGGCTATCTGCTCTAGCCGTCCTTAATTTAGCAGTGTAAGGCTAGAGGGAAGGAAGCTAGTCATCACCACCCACCGCCAACTCTTGGGCTACTCTTTTACCAACAAATAATGGGTTTGACCGTCAAATTATAACGCTCCTACGGCTGAAATGGCGAGCATTTTTGGTGTAACAGTGATTCTAACCCGTGACCCTTGGATTACGAGTCGAGTGCCTTAACCCACCTGTCCATGCCGGGCCTATGTTTCATATGACATTGTTGTGTCTTATGCGCAATATTCATTCGGAACTTTTGTTTCCTACGATATTGTTGTGTGTTATGAAACAGCAAAATTATTATCCGACTTTGTTGTTTCGTATCATTTTGCATAATTGACCATAACGTTTCTCGTTAAATCTAATTCATTTGCATGAAAAAAGTCCAAATATCACAGACACTGATTACAATGTGTAGCTATAAACAAGGAGCCAGCAAAATTCACACATATTTCATGTCAATAATAATAATTATTATTAGGTTATGTAAATAGAAAAATATTTTTTTCTGATACGGCTGACTCAATAAATGACACTACAATTCTTAAAATTCGATACGTTGTAATGAAAGACTGCACTACTAAATTAACGTATGGGAACAACCCGCGAATAACTGCCGCCCATTTTAAAAGAATAAAGAAAAACGAAATGACCAAATCGTCCAATGATTCATCCAAGTCTCTATCAGACGTCATTTCTGCTTGTTCAAATGTGACCAGTATAAAAATTACACGTATCGATCAACAAGCTGGTTATCCTATCAGTTTTTAATGACTCAATTACCGACTTTGTTTCTTGCCGCTGAATTTAAAAAGAGTTTTCGTTTTATTCGTGGACTTTCGCCCATGATAAATCTCATTACCTAATAGAACCCCTAACACCAACTTTGGGCCGGCGTCACGTGAGAGTTATGATAATAACAGCTAGGCCACGAGGTATTTTGGTGGGGCTTCTACTTCTCGTGCTTGCCTTAATTAGATTCGGTTGGGGAATAAATCAGATAACTTTCTTGATTATCGGTTAACCTGCAACAGATACACTTGAGAAAGATCTAAAAACTTCGTTCTTTCTCTGATCGTTATAACAAATCATCATTTATCTGTGTAATCTACTTCTTGTCGCCTTGGCTGTTGGAAAAGGTGACATAAGCTCGTTCTTTATGATCGTAATGTCATTATCTGTTCCTTCTCTGAAAAGAATGTCAATCAAAGAATAGTATTCACAAAGAAGAAATTCTGATGCACCATTCAACCAGGCGAAGAACGGATTATTATTATTTACCTGGTTCCAGACAAAACAAAATATTTTAATTGGTGTAATTCTGTGTACCAAGCAATCTGGAATTTCTGTCAACCTTGTCTTATTTCTGTGGAAATCAGCAATCAATATTCTTTATAACCATTGATGTTTCTTGGTGGTACTAAACCTCGGAAAACCTTAATTTCTGAGTAAAATTCATCCGTTTCTGTGACATTTAGCATCATCGCTCGTTATTAGACAAAACCTGTGTTTGAGGTACCTCACCACAAAGTCTTATGACTATGTGCTATACAACAGTGCTGTGTGTTTAATTACTCTGCATCACCAAGTACCACTAATGATGACACTTTATAAGTATTGATATGTCTCTGTGGTACCATGTAGATTCATACGAAGGTTTCTTATAACTCTCTACATGTGTCTTCTAGAAAGGTACTGCAGACTGCGTTTCCTCATGATTCTTGATCAGTTCAACTTGTCTCATCCAACTGTTTTACACGATTCTGAATCAGCTTCTTCTGTGTCGTGTCAGCACACATCACTGTTTTACATTATTCTGATTCAGCTTCTTCTGTGTCGTATCAGCACACATCACTGTTTTACGTTATTCTAAATCAGCTTCTTCTGTGTCGTGTCAGCACATACCACTGTTTTACGTTATTCTGAATCAGCTTCTTCTGTGTCGTGTCAGCACACACTGCTGTTTTACATAATTCTTCTCTGGTACTAAGGCACTAGAGGTCACGATTGTTTACAGCCCTTAATATGTCACTGTAGTGCTAAACCAGTACAATACACGGTTTACTGGTACTGGTTATTTTACATCTGAGGACCATAACTTTTTAAAATTCGCTATACGTATTTGTGGTATTAAGTCACCATTCTACCTCATCTCTTATATGGATTCAACCATCTATAATATTTGATTAATCTGGCTCTCTGACTGGTCAAAACAATGATCAGATGTAGGTTTGCATAAGTGTGTCACAACAATGTCTCTAATTAGTTCAAGTTCTCGAGGTACGTTGTCCATAAGTTTTGTTCGCTTCTTTAGTTTCACTCAACTCGAGAACTACCCGCGTTATCCGTCCCTAATTTAGAAGTAATAAACGCCAAATCACTCACAGCCAACTCTTGAGCTACTCTGTACCAATGAATAACAGGATTGACCATCACATTATAACGCCCACTCACCTGACAGGATGAATGTTCATGGACGACATTCGAACCCACGATCCTCAGATTGCGAGTCGAATGCCCTAACCATGAGGCTATATCAAATCAAATTGTTTCTCTAATTACTTCCTTAACCTACAACTGATTAAATACAATTTTGTTGTTGTTGTTAAGTCTAATATAATATTTTGAAAGGTTCCCAAATTAGCTTATCAGAGTTGCATGGTGTCTTGTAAAGAATCTTATAAGGAGTTGCATGGTGTCTTGTAAAGAATCTTATAAGGAGTTGCATGGTGTCTTGTAAAGAATCTTATAAGGAGTTGCATGGTGTCTTGTAAAGAATCTTATCAGAGTTGCATGGTGTCTTGTAAAGAATCTTATAAGGAGTTGCATGGTGTCTTGTAAAGAATCTTATAAGGAGTTGCATGGTGTCTTGTAAAGAATCTTATCAGAGTTGCATGGTGTCTTGTAAAGAATCTTATCAGAGTTGCATGGTGTCTTGTAAAGAATCTTATCAGAGTTGCATGGTGTCTTGTAAAGAATCTTATCAGAGTTGCATGGTGTCTTGTAAAGAATCTTATCAGAGTTGCATGGTGTCTTGTAAAGAATCTTATAAGGAGTTGCATGGTGTCTTGTAAAGAATCTTATAAGGAGTTGCATGGTGTCTTGTAAAGAATCTTATAAGGAGTTGCATGGTGTCTTGTAAAGAATCTTATAAGGAGTTGCATGGTGTCTTATACTGGAAAGTTTTACTGGAAAGCAGAGCAAGTCGAACCAAGCGTGTCGTGAATGACGTCACAGCTTGGTTTCTTATTTTAGGCTTAGCGATCAATAGTTCGACACACCCACACTAACTTCAAGTGAGGACTAGCTCAAGATGTACCATAAAAATATTAATTAGCTTCCTTTCTCGTCTTTGAAGGTACTTTGGCACTTGCAAAGCAGACATCCGCTTGTAACGATGCGTGCCATTCCACTCACTCAGTGGTACACATGACGTTTTCTTATAGTTGTTAACGTCATGAGAAATATAAAGAAAACTCTCAATGATGCGCATTTTGTAATTTAATAACTAGCAATAACAACGTGCAAAAGCGCGGTTTCGTGACGTAGAAAAAAATAAATATAATATTGTAAAAATTCGATCTTTGCCGACGGATCTAATTTACTGCTAATGTTGTGTGTAGATAAAATGTGTTATTTGTGCACATAATATGGAGTATTGAGATTAATGTTTAAACCTTCACACGTCCGGGTTTGATAAACCTACATCCCTTATGGATTTTTTGTTATATCGTTTACCATAACACGTATAAATTTTATATCGGTACCAGCACTCCATCCGCCTCAGGTCTTTACAGGAATTTACGGTTTCTCGTCACTGATGCCCTCCAGTGGCACAATGGAATGTATGCCTGTGGACCCACACACTAAAAAATCGGGTTTCGATACCCGTGGTGGGCAAAGCACAGATAGCTCTTTGTGCAGCTTTGTGCTTACTTCTAAACAACAACAATCGTCACTGACAGGTGCATGTCATGTAGTCGTGTAACTTGTTTGGTCTGCCAGTGCTCGATCTATCTCACCTGTTAACAATTGGATTTCACTGACACTTTTGGAATAGCCGCGTTTTAAGCATTTTTGTCCGTAAGTCTGTCCGTGTCTGCACATGCGCAAATTATTCCTTGACGGATTTGAATCAACCTTGAAATTGCAATATTCCCTCGGCATGTTTGTCAGTTTAACTTTCAATGCATGTCCAGCACAAGAATATTATGTAATTTGTTTTGTTTGTTTGTTTGAAATTAAGCACAAAGCTACATAATGGGCTATCTGTGCTCTGCCCACCACGGGTATCGAAACCCGGTTTCTAGCTCTGAGAGTCCGTAGACAATCTGCTCTGCCACTGAGGAGCGTTATTATGTGATTTTTTTTTTATAAAGCGTAGAAAGACAGTAATACTCTTTGTATAATAGAATTTGTGGTTATCGTCCTTTCTTTCTTCTATAATAACAGTTCAAAGTTAAGAGTCGGTTATGCACAGATAGCCCCTTTGTGTGGCTTTATGTAAACATTTTGATACAATAAATATTTTTTATTCTTATTTAACGTAAATAATTTGTAATATACAAATAGATTACACTGTCTGTTGTTTTTAACCAATATTACAACTATGAGCATCGATGTATCATTTTTTTCCTTGAAAACTAAATACATTTGTATTTATTTGTACATAATCTATACTGACGTTGAATTTTCTGTTGGCCGCACTTGCTATAGAATAAACTAGGAAGGACCTGTGTTGAGGCCTGATGAAGTGCTTTCCAACTGTTTAGCCTACAGGAACGTATGGTAAATGGAAGATCCTAGGCCAGTACTATATTCTCTGTCTAAATTATCGTGGCCCGCCATGGCCAAGTGATTAAGGCACTCGACTCGTAATCTTAGGGTCGCAGGTTCGAATTCCCGTCACACCAAACATGTTCGCCCTTTCAGCCGTAGGGGCGACATATAGTGACGGTCAATCCCACTATTCATTGGTAAAAGAGTATGTCAAAAGTTGGCGGTTGGTGGTCGTGACTAGCTGCCTTCCTTCTAGTCTTATACTACTAAATTAGGGACGGCTAGCGCAGATAGCCCTCGTGTAGCTTTACGCGAAATTCAAAACCAAAACAAACAAGGTTACTTGCCTTGAAACTTAATATATCCTGAAACATATTTTAAATGTCTTTTTTAAATGTCTAAATGTCGAATTTCAAAAATAAACAAACGAATCATCGAAAGTCATTGCAACAGAATTGTTTAACAAACTGTGAGCTCTATAATAGGGTATTGATCTAACAAACTAAACTATCCTTCGGTTTCTACTGAATAACTTTTGTTTGTTTGTTTTTTCCTTAGTGGGTGGAGGAAAGTTTCACCAACTTCGAACAAGGTATTAACTGGAGATCGTTTGTAGTATGTGATGTGGCTTACAGCAGTGTCAACAACTGGTTGTGGACGCCGTTCGTGGAGCGAAGAGACGCCAGCAGAATTTACATCGAGATTAAATTCAGCATGCGAGACTGTAATCTATTTCCCGGAATGGCACTCTCCTGCAAGGAGACTTTTTCTCTTCTTTATTACGAATTTGATGCGGCCACAAAAGAACCTCCTCCGTGGGAGCCCGAGTCCTACAAACTGGTGGACCGCATAGCAGCCGATGAGGGTCGCTTTACCTCCACAAATGAAGTTATCATTAATACTGAAGTTCGTAGTATACCAGTCACCAAGAAAGGAGTGTATTTTGCTTTCCGCGACCAGGGGGCGTGCTTGTCGATAATTGCAATTAAAGTTTACTATATGACTTGCCCAAACATTACGGTCAATTTTGCCTTCTTCACAGACAGCCCTACAGGTCGAGAAGTTACAGAAATCGTGGAAGTTGAAGGTCAGTGTGTCGCCAACGCTGAAGTTGTGGATCCGCCCAAGCTGCTGTGTAAAGGAGACGGGAACTGGACTCTGCCATCTGGCGGCTGTAAATGTAAACCTGGTTACGAGTCTGTGGATGGAAGTTGTAAAGGTAAGCAAGCACTGGTTTGTTTTGTTTTTTATAACATATGTTGTTTCGTTTATGTCCATCATCAGCATAAGCTAAGAACAACATAACTTAAAGAAAGGAAAACAAAAGAAATGCTAACTATCTAACTTATTTATGAAATATTAAACTCAAAAGTAGCGATGATAGGAAATGTCTTGTTTATTAAATTAATGTCCCAAAAAAACACATTCATAACTTCATAGTAAAGTTACTATGGTAATTTACTATTGTTCCTAACGAACGTAAAACCAGAAAATTAATATAAAACGACTGAGTACACATAAAGAACTAGGACTTTGTCATGCAGAGGGTTACGATGTGGGTCAAAGACTACTCGTACAAAATCAACAAACACATAGTTCTAGTCACCGCAAAGTAAAGTCTATAAGGATTCGATTTACCTTGGATATATTTTAATAGAAGTACCAGGCCTGATCTAGGTGAAGTTTACATTAAGCACAGATGACAGCTACGGTGGAAATTAAATTCAGTTGATTACGTGTGGCACATATTTTCTACCTTCTGTTCTATATCATTTCTACGCATCTGCAAAGATGCCATTGAAACAACGTGTAGTTTTACTCTGTTTTTAGTTTATGCGGGATCGTCAGCTACACAAAACTAGCTCAGCTGTTGCTCTGCCCATCATTTGTGATGGTAACAGTAGTATCTCACAGTCTAGAAATAACATAACCCCTTATGTAATGGAGAGATGAGTGTGACGAAAGTAATTGTGACAGTTATGCAAGTAATGTAAGAAACCAAGTTATACGCAGTTTTTTTTTTTTCGGAGCCCGATATTGTACTGTTGTACTCCAATTTGTCCACTAGGAGTATCGAAATCCGGTTTCTAGCGTTGTAAGTTCACGGATATACCGCTGTGCCACTGGGCTACATGTTGTATTGTGTATCAGAAATCTGTCTTCAGAGATATCATGCTTTTGAAGGACATTCATCTGCCACGGTCAGTTGACCTGTTAGGATTATGTGGTCTGACGAGCAAGGACCAAAGAATGGCGGTCCTTGTTAACGGAAATATATGAAGCTGATATTGATCATTGTAAACAACCAGTCTCTCGGAAGTCGAACTAATGGGGTTCTTAGAACAGTTAAGGAAGATAGTAAGGACGAGCTGTGTGGCCCTTACGTTACCGGACCCCACAGTTTGGTGCCTTAAAAGACATAGTAATAGCAGGGGTCCGGGCTAGCGGGTTGGAAAAATAATTCACTGTTGTAGCAGCACCTGGTAACAAAACTGCTGCTACTGACTATAAAATGTTGGAACAGGAAGGGAAACGTTTGTGCAAGGAAATTACCTGTGTTCACATACAATTTATATACCATAACCTTCATCAGCAGAGGAAGTTTGATTTCCCCGAAGTATCCATGCGCTGGTATTCGCTGACACCGAAGGGAAGATAATCGAAATTTGAGTTTGTTTGTCTACTGCTAAGATCCAGTACGACAGAATTTTGTAATGAACGAAATAATTAAACAAAAACAAGAATCTGTTAACGAGGAACAAAAACATGGCCATCGTTAAAGAAATAACAACACTGTCATTCTGAGGCACGTAATAAACACAGAAAATATTAATGACAGGAAAAACAGAATGGCACTAATGAGAAGAGAAAACGGAAATCAATCGCTAAACAGCGAAATTGGATGCTGTCTCCTAGAAACAATAAGAAAAACAGGGCATCGCGAAACAGACAGAACAATGGATAGAACACCATTATAAAGCAATAGAATTGTTACTTTTCTTTTAAAATCTGTAAGATTATATTGTTCTACGAATTGTCCGACATTTTATATATCATCCAATTACAATGTTAACGCTGGTGTCTAAAGTTTTGTCTTAATGGACACTTTTGTTTCTCAGAGTGAAATGGTTTGTGTTTTATGTTATTGCTTTAGTTTTAACATTAAAGATGGATAATAATGGACAGTTTCTTTTTTTTAATTGACGTTAAACATAAGAATGTCTCTTTTCGGGCAGGAACAATAGTGCATGTTCGAACTTCTTTTGTAGTTTATGCAATTATCAAATGGCCCAGCATGGCCAGGTGGGTTAAGGCGTGCGACTCGTAATCTTAGCGTCGCGCCAAACACGCTCGCCCTTTTATCCGTGGGGGCGTTATAAAGTGACGGTCAATCCCACTATTGGTTGGTAAAAGAGTAGCCCAAGAGTTGGCGGTGGGTGGTGATGACTAGCTGCTTTCCCTCGAATCTTACACTGCTAAATTAGGGACGGCTAGCGCATATAGCCCTCGAGTAGCTTTGCGCGAAATTAAAAAAAAACAACAACAAGCAATTATCAATGTATGGTTTTAGTCTGTCTTTTATTGTTTAACAAGCAAGTAATTTAACGTACAATTATATCAACAGATAGGATGGTTGTTTGATTTATTGTTTATGTATGAATAAACAAGATGTTTGTTTGATGTTTCATGTATCAACAAACAGGATGGTCGTTTAATTTATTGTTCATGTATCGGCAAACAAGATGGTTGTTTGATTTATTGTTCATGTATCAGCAAACAGGATGGTAGTTTGATCTATTGTTCATGTATCAGCAAATAGGATGGTTGATTGGTTTGTTGTTTATGTATTAACCAAAGGCATGGTTCTTTGGTATATAATTTATGTATCTGCAAACAGCATAGTTCTTTGAGTTATTTTTAATGTTTAAACAGGCAAAACGTTGTTTGAGTTATTATTAATGTTATCAGAATAAAAGATTTATTGCTCTGTGTCGCTCGTTCACCTTTTTTATTATTGTGAATGTTGTGTAGTTGGAAAATAAGCAAGTTTGCTTGTGAAAAATACCAGTTCTCACACCTTTAGAAAGTCTCGTACTTTGCAGCCATAAATAATGCACAAAACTGTATGAAGGCGCACCCTGGTTGTGTCATTTCGAGTTGGCTTTATTGCTACACGCTCAAATAGCAGGGTACGGAACCACGTTGTGCCAATTATGAGCCGAAAGGTAGGCAAACTTTTGTAATGTGGGTTTACTTGCTTTTTATCTGTGTTCTTACTTCTTTAGTGCTAACCTTGTGACTGCGTATAACCCAGATCAATATCACTGTCGCTCAGGTATGTTCTTTGAAAAAATGTGTTCACATATATATATATATACTTTAAGGGAATTTAAGATAAGAGAGTTGAGATTATTATTTTCATGGCAAAGTAGAGTTCTCGGGTGTTTGTTTTTGTAGCAGAAATTGGTTTGCTTTATTTGAATATTTAGCAGTGAAAGACTAGAGGAAAGAGAGCTAGTCGTCACCACCCATCGTCTACTCTTGGTCTACTCTAAGACCAGTTAGCAGTATCCGCCGCTACGAGGGCTTTATTCTGCCCTGAACTCAATAACGGATACGCTTTCAATCCTGAAGAGCCCGGCATGGCCAGGTGGTTAAGGCATTCGAGTCGTAATCCGAGGGTCACGTGTTCTAATCCTCATCACACCAAACATTTTCGCCCTTTTAGCCGTTGGGCGTTGTAATGTAACGGTCAATCCACCATTCGTTCGTAAAAGAGTAGCCCAAGAGTTAGCGGTGGGTGATGATAACTAGCTGCCTTCCCTCTAATCTTACACTGCCAAATTAGGGACAACTAGCACAGGCAGCCCTCGTGTAGCTTTGCGCGAAATTCAAAACAAACAAACAATCAATCCTGAAATGCATCAACACGTGAGACTGTGCAACGTGACGTGTACGTTGGATCATGTGATTCGCTGTCTAATCGCTAGGATTCATTCTGTTTTAAATTTAAAAAACCGTTCTTCTGTATAGCTAGAACAAAGTCACATTTGGTTATCTGCTGTGTTACCGCTGGCATAGAACCTCGGGTCTTAGATTTGTAAGTCCTTCAACTTATCGCTTCCTACCGATACACCTTAAAGAAACATGATATCCATATTATAGAGAACCTGGCGAAGGAAGAAAACACTTTATATATGTGTAATGTAAATCAAGTACGTTTACAAATTAGTTTTCGCACATTCTACTTTCATAGATCATTACGAATTTCAAACCATTTCCGTTGTGACTGAATCACAGTGTAAATTATGTTTAACTATTGAAGACTAGATATTTAGAGGAAAACGGCCAGCAATGGATATGACAAACGCAGTGTGTTTCGAACGTTATTGTTGTATACTTTTCTAGTTTCTGGTTGTTTTTTTAAGAGAACCGATAAAGAAGGTAGCTTCAAAATATATACTAGGCCTAATACTCACGACTTATGGCAAGTTTAATCAAATATATTATGCTTCGTCAGTTTTGAAAATCACTTATACCATAAAAATTGTTGTTTCACAAGTGCTTCGTATAAATAGCGTTCCGACGAATGATGTCCCAGCTCATTTCATGCAACATTTTTAGGACAGGCCAAGTGCAAGACCAAACACTTCACTACTGGAAATAAACGACCTAAAAACACCATGTTTGATAATATTCTAACCATGTACTACAAGTTAAGGTTTGTGCTTTAGCTGAACACTTCTGAAGAAGCAGTAAAGCGAAATGTTGAATGTGCAGTTGAAGAAAAATACGAAATTTGATGTGCTATTGTTGTATTAAAATACACCAAAATACACTACAAGAATTAAATACAATCTAAACGCTGTTGAAGTATACGTTTATAAAAACTACGACCGTACTCTGTTTAAGATGAAAATATTACTGAAAACTGTTTTGAAAAATAATAGATTATTTTAAAGGTTTGGTTTGTTTGTTTTGAATTTCGCGCAAAGCTACTCAAGGGCTATATGCGCTAGCCGTCCCTAATTTAGCAGAGTAAGACTAGAGGGAGGGCAGCTAGTCATCATCACCCACCGCTAACTCTTGGGCTATGCTTTTACCAACGAATAGTGGGATTGACCGTTACATTTAAACGCACCCACGGCTGAAAGACCGAACATGTTTGGTATGACGGGGATTCGATCCCGCGACCCTCAGATTACGAGTCGAACGCCTTAACCATCCGGCCATGCCGGGCCAAAAGGAGAGAAAGTTCGTTAATTTTGAATTATTTTATTATTATTATGAGCTCTCGATTTTCAGTGTGTTTTCTTGTAGCAATGCCACATCGAGTCTAACGAGGGGAATCGAACCCCTAATTTTAGTGTTGGAAATCCGTAGACTTACTTCTGTACCAGCGGGGGAACCAAAGGAGTGGGACATATAATAATATTTCGTTTTTTTTGCTGTTTTTTTTTTTTGCCATGGTCTTCTTGTAAGTTTTAAAATTTATTGGACAATTTTGGTACAATAAAACAGCTGTGTTTGTAGCAAACTCCCCTTCCCCAAAAGAAACGTGCTAAAGATGTATGACTGTTTTAATAAGTCTGTTAAATGCTGAAACCGGTGTATATATATTTGTATTAAATTACTGAATAAATAACCACGTGTATTTATGTTGAAAAGAAGGACGCCTGCCGCAGCTGTAGCAAGATATTTGAAAGAGGAAATATTTGAATTACACCACATAGAAAAAATAACAACTCTAGTCTACCCCATGCTCAACCCCCTCCTACACGTCTTTTTAGACTTATTGTGTAGTCGACTCGGATACCAATCGTTTTTTCTGCAGGAACCCTCAACTTATCACGTGACGCCAATTTGTTTGTTTATTTAAAATATTCCTGCGAAGCCACACAAGGGCTATCTACGCTAGCCCTCCCTTCTTTTGAATTGAATAAACTAGAGGGAAGGTAGCAGCTGGCCAATAACACTCATAGTCAACTGTTGACCACTCTAATTGTATAGTGGGATTTAACCGTCAGTCTTATGACGTATCCATGGATTCAAATCGCGATAAACAATCTTGCAGCAACAGGAAGTTAACCCTCGGTTCATAACCTAGCACGCTTAACCACTAAACCACCTCCAATCACTGGAATCTGCTATTTCTAGAAAGAATTCGTTTTATAAAACAGCGTTAACTTCTCTCTTTCCTACAGTTGACACATCCACAAACATATATGTAAAAACGGCTGGTGTGGGTTGAGAAAATTTTATACCAGCCAATTTTACATATATATTTTTATCTGCAAGTGGGTTTTATCGTCATCACGGAGATCCACAAACATTTTGTATCATCCTAGACGACAGGTTACATGGCGGGCTCGGCAGGTTACATAGTTAAGACGTTCGACTCGTAACCCGAGGGTCGTGGGGACGTTAAAAACGTTAGGTCAATCCCACTATTCGTTGATGACAGAGTAGCCCAAGAGGTCGCGGTGGGTGGTGATTACTAGCTGCCCTCACTCTAGTCTTACACTGCTAAATTAGGGACGGCTAGTGCAGATAGCCCTCGTGTAGCTTTACGCGAAATTCAAAAACAAAACAAACAAGGTTACTTGGCTTGAAACTTAATATACCCTGAAACATATTTTAAGTGTCTTTTTGCGGGGGTTTATTATCTGCAGTTCTAGTTACCAAGAAACATGAAAATGCCTATACTTTTATGTTGTTTATTGTTGGTTTGGTGTTTTATGGCGTAAAGCAACCAGGCTACCTGCGCCAAATGTTGTTTTCGAAACTAAGAGAATAAACTCGACCTCAGTTTCTTCCATGTACTGAGTTATAAACTAAGATTTAATGATCACAAATTAGTGAAAGCTCATCAATTTTGAATTCGTATTTTTTATAATGAGCTCTCGGTTTTCAGAGAGAGTGTGTGTGTTTTCTTATAGCAAAGCCACATCGAGTCTAACGAGGGGACTCGCTCCTCTGATTTTAGCGTTGAAAATCCGTAGACGTACCTCTGTACCAGCGGGGAACCGGTTTTCAGAGAAAACTAATAATCGATATAATCATATTCAATCCATCATTTATTATGATCGACTGTTTGTCTGTTGTACAGCAAAGCCATTTTGTGCTATGTGCTGTGTTCACCACGGAGAAATGAGCCCCGGATTTTAGCGTTGTAAGTTCGTAAACTTACCGCTGTGTTACAGGGCGAGATTATGGTGGACTTGCCTTTTTGTGTGGAAAAAATATATTTAGTATTTTCAACCTGATAAGCACCTTATGTGGCACATGGGGCAAGCGGTCAGGTCAGGAACTCCAAGGGTTAGGATGTTCATCCCTAATTTAAAAACTGCTAAGCAGAAAGAGGGCAACTAGTCAACTGTACCCGCCGCCTATATGACCATTCGAGCATCAGAGTTGACTAAAAGTGCAGGGTTGTGTTCAGTGGCATCTCGTTGCTCGTACCTCAGATCTTCTTACTAAACACACAGCCCAGAACACTAACAAGCCCACAACGGATCTTTTATTATTATTATTCTAATACAAATTAAATACATATTAAAAGGTCTAACCTTTCTGGAGAGCTGAGAACCAAAAACTTAGAGAAATCATTTCCACCAGCTCACATATAATGATGCGTGTAGGCCAACGTCTTGATATCTGATACTTTACGCAACGTTTCATGCTTTAACTAAAGGGTGTTTGATTCTAAAGTAAGATACGCCGAACCCTGAAGATGACTACACTAATGAAGCCATATGTATGCTAAGAAGCTGGTAGGGCGGCGACACTTGACGGTGGAAAGTGACTGTTGTCACCACCTGGTGTGTCAAGGAATGATGTGTGGAACTCGCACAGCCACAAATACTGACTACATCCGTAAATTAATGTAGACTACTATAAATTAGCGGATAAATTACAAAGTCGTTAATTTTTATACAAATGCATCTCAAATTTATAAAACTTAGGGATATTCTTTAACTTCTGTATCTATGTTGCTTATGCAATCATCCGTACTTGTTCATGTGGAGTCCTACATTGTTTGTTAATTTAAGCTGTCTATTATATTAAACGCTGCTTGATGACATGTACTCTTAGATAAACGATCGACTTTACTTGGCCTGGCATGGCCAGGTATGTTAAGGTATTTGACCCGTAAGCCAAGGATTACGGTTCGAATCCCCGTTGCACCAAACATGCTCGCCCTTTTAGCCGTGGGGACGTTATAATGTGACGGTCAATCCAACTATTCGTTGGTAAAAGAGTAGCCCAAGAGTTGGCGGTGGGTGGTGATGACTAGCTGCCTTCCCTCTAATCTTACACTGCTAAATTAGGAACGGCTAGCGCAGATAGCCCTTGTGTAGCTTTGCGCGAAATTCAAAAAACAAACGGCTTTACTTGTCTTAATCTGAATACTTAGAATATACGAATAAACTTACCGAAGCATATTTTGTATAATAAACTGTAAAGTCACTAGAGTAAATCTGTATAACTTTCAAACTTACGGGAAAAAGATTTTGTATGGTAACCTACAGTTTCACGGGACTAAGTTTTGTATAATAACCTGAAAACGTGTGGCAGTCAATTTTACTTCTCACTGAATGTACATGAACAACATTCGAAAACACAAGAGGTTGTTTGACAATTCAGTTCAACTTATTTACTGTACAAGAACTACTAGGAAGGTGGTTCAGGTTAGATAGTTACTTACGAACCCTGCCCGAAGATTCTGGCTTAAGCTTCAAATGTATCGTTTTCTTTCATCAGCTTATGGTTATACTATAAGCGAATAAAGGCTAGTCCACACAAACATATAATTCACATTTTGTCACCTAATGTGAGGAGTTTAATACATTTTGTATTGTTTCTTTTGTTTTTGAATGTCGCACAAAACAACACGAGGGCTATCTGCGCTAGTCTTTCCTAATTTAGCAGTGTAAAACTAGAGGGAAGGCAGCTAGTCATTACCACCCACCGCCAACTTTTTGACTACTCTTTTACCAACGAATAGTGGGATTGTCTGTAACATTATAACGCCCCCACAGCTGAAAGGGATGACCACGTTTGATGTGACGGGGATTCGAACCCGCGACCCTCAGATTACGAGTCGAATGCCTTAACCACCTGGCCATGCCGAACTATATTTTTTATTACATTTAAAAAAAATGACATTATTAGCCTGTTAAGCAAATATAAGATTGTAATGATGGTTGGCTGATTGACTGTTTGGAGTCAAGCACCAAGCTGCACAATGAGCTATTTGTGCTCTGTTCACCATGGGTATCGAAATCCGGTTTTTAGCGATGTGAGCCCGCTGTGCCATTTGAGGACATGCAATGGGAATTCATTGGTAACCACTTTAAAAATCGGGGCTCGATACCTACGGTGGGAGTAAAACAGATAGCCCGCTGTGTAACAACAAACGTCATTTGTTGAAAGTAAGTTTTATTCAAAATATTAATTATAGCGTTTAATGTATATATATTTTTTTACATTTCCGAAAACTATTTTAACACGGAATCTGTTAAGCCTTCCGAAAATCATGAAAATTAGACATTGCTTATGAAGAATTTAATGGTTAGTTCTAATCTATGTGGTTAACTTACTGTGATCATAAGTTATTGATAATTGCACCGCATTAAGTTATTAAATAATTGTTTTATGAACAAGTAAATAAAACTAAAATCGTTCTTACATGTTATATAAAACAGAGATTCATGGCCGAAAAAGAATCAACATTTATAGTTCCAATAGTAAGCATTGATAACATTAAAGTGCTAATTAGCTCTTTAACTCTGTCCACTGTCCCTTATCTGCACCCACAATTCAGATGGGCACTGTATTAATCGCTACTAGTAAGTGTTAAAAAGGTTTTTCTTTCACTTAAACCAATCCGAATGCACCATTTGTTGTGTTGGATTTGTTTACGGTTGTTGTTGTTCTGAATTAAGCACAAAGCTACTCAATGGGCTATCTGTGCTCTGCCCACCACGGGTATCGAAACCCGATATTTAGCGGTGTAAGCCCGCAGAATTTGTTTAAGACTACATTTTGTATAAAACAATACAACGTTTACATAATTAAATATTTTCCCAACATTGAATTTTAACTTGTACAAACAATTGTGTGAATATTCCCGTAAAGTAAGGTTAGTTTGATTTCTTATAAAAGTTAGGCTTGTACAAACAGTCTTCAGCTTTCACTTTCATTGAAATGTGTGTATGTGTACAGAGTTGTATGCTTGTTTCGTAATACTGCGCAAAGCTACACACAAGGAGTAACTGCATATAGCTGCCTCTATTTTGAACTGATAGACTTCAGAGAAGACAGTCAACTAGATAACACTTCTTGGGTGCCTATTGTCTGGCTTACAGCGTACCCATAACCCCATAGGGCAAAGCGCATTTCTGTGATATCAGGTTGCAAACTATAACCCTTAGATTTGCAATGTGGGCACTACCCGCATTCCCTATATGTAAGGAACTCAAAAATAATTGATTGATTATTAGGCCTATATAACTGCACTGTCAAACTCAAAGGTATCATAGGTTTATTATTAGGCCTATATAACTGCACTGTCAAACTCAAACGTATGATAAGTTTATTATTAGGCCTATTTACCTGCACTGTCAAACGTATGATAAGTTTATTATTAGGCCTATTTACCTGTACTGTCAAACTCAAACGTATGATAAGTTTATTATTAGGCTTATATAACTGCACTGTCAAACTCAGAGGTATGATAAGTTTATTATTAGGCCTATTTACCTGCACTGTCAAACTCAAACGTATGATAAGTTTATTATTAGGCCTATTTACCTGTACTGTCAAACTCAAACGTATGATAAGTTTATTATTAGGCTTATATAATGTCAAACTCAGAGGTATGATAAGTTTATTATTAGGCCTATTTACCTGTACTGTCAAACTCAAACGTATGATAAGTTTATTAGTAGGCCTATTTACCTGCACTGTCAAACTCAAACGTATGATAAGTTTATTATTAGGCCTATTTACCTGTACTGTCAAACTCAAACGTATGATAAGTTTATTATTAGGCTTATATAACTGCACTGTCAAACTCAGAGGTATGATAAGTTTATTATTAGGCCTATTTACCTGCACTGTCAAACTCAAACGTATGATAAGTTTATTATTAGGGCTATTTAACTGCACCGTCAATCTCAGACGTATGTTAAATTTATTATTTGGCATATATAACTGCACTGTCAAACTCAGAGGTATGATAAGTTTATTATTAGGCCTATTTACCTGCACTGTCAAACTCAAACGTATGATAAGTTTATTATTAGGCCTATATAACTGCACTGTCAATCTCAGACGTATGTTAAGTTTATTATTAGGCCTATATAACTGCACTGTCAATCTCAGACGTATGTTAAGTTTATTATAAGGCCTATTTAACTGCACTATCAATCTCAGACGTATAAGTTTATTATTAGGCCTATATGACTGCATTGTCAAACTCAGAAGTATGATAGGTTTATTATTAGGCCAATTTAACTGCAATGTCAATCTCAGACGTATGTTAAGTTTATTATTAGGCCTATTTAGCTGCACTGTCAATCTCAAGACGTATGATAAGTTTATTATTAGGCCTATATAACTGCACTGTCAAACTCAGAGGTATGATAAGTGTTTTGATCTAAGATCAATTTTGAGACCTTAACACTCCTACGAAAAGTGGGGCCTAATAGGCCCCAGATCAACTTGAAAGGTTATTAATATTAGGCTAATAATTTTGTATTTAAATGAAATTGCCATTTAAATCCATTAATGAATGGATTAACGAGATTCCCACTGTCCCTATCTACTATCTAGCGAAACCACAGCCAGGGGAACGGGCTTGGAGAAATCAGGACTAGAAACGTCTTTTCGTAGGAGTGTTAATCACTGTATCAATATCGCAAATCTATAATAGGAAAAACGGTAATGAATAAAATATTGTTGAACGCGACGTTTGTATTATTTCTTATATAAATCGTTTAGTTACTCAATAAAATGGTAAAAATGCACCTGTTTAACGTTTTCGGTAAACTTTAACAGTCCAAAGACGAAGCCAAGGCGATGAATAAACCGGTTTTACACAGGTTGTGTCTATGGGCGGTCCCCGTCAACGATTTACATGCGTGCCATTTTTCCGCTGAAACGCGGACTTCCGCGGTTTTCAAACGGCCAACGATCACCCACGAGATTCGTGTAAATTCGAGGAGAAAATATGAGCGATTTGGGGGCCGGGTAGGTGGTTTTTGAGGAGAAATCGTATTTTTTCAATGTTTATTGCAGAAAAAAAAAATCTGACCGCCATCTTGGAGGCAGTCTCGTTTCGTCTCGTTGCAGGTCTCGTGGTCTGGTATCGTGTGCATACCAGACGATAAAATATTCTCTACGCTCCAAAGAAACAACAGCGATTGAAATGTTTAAAAGGAAAGATGTTCATTTTGATCCTGTAGACAAGAGAATGTGTAAGGACATCAGATCAGCAGCTTCAAAGTATACCTCAAAGCTGAGGGAGAATCAGAAGAAAAGGGCAGAAAGGCTTGAGGCCTATGGTTCTGTGAAATCTGGCCCAGCCACCTTGGCTAAAGAAAAAGTCCAGAAAGCCGCAGAGGCACAGAGAGCTGCCCATTCAGAGAAGGAGAGAAAAAAAGCTCGGAAGAGAGCACTGGAAACCCTTGTCTCGAAAAAGAGGAAAGTAGCCAAGATTGATTAAAGGAAATTAAGTGATTTGAAATTTGACTGTAATTTATGCAGCAGAGCAGAAGTTGATATCAGTGACTGAAAAACATTTTATTATTATCTGCAGCATACAGTGCCAGTGGTTTATTTTAAAACATATCATTAATTTTATTTTGAAGCAATGTCAAAGCTTTCCTTCATTTGCTGTTTCAGTTTGTATTGTGAAAGAATGAAAAATATACTGATATTGAGGTACCAGTAATTTACTGACAAGATTGTATAGATGAACAAGTTTTACTGTAGGTAGTCATGTAGAGTAATTTTAAGTAATTTGAAATTTTAATGGAATACATGCAGCAGAGCAGTAGTTGTTGATGTCAGTGACTGTACAAAATTTAATTTCTGAGGCATATCACTGATATCAGTAGTTTAATATTGAACCATATCAGTAGTTGAATTTTTAAGCAATGTCATAGCTTTCCTTCATATGCTGTTTTAGTTTGTATTGTCAATTTGTGAAAGAATGGAAAATTCACTGACATTAAGGTACCAGTAGTATAATGACAAGATTGCACAGATGAACAATTTGAACTGTAGGTAGTCATGATTAGTCAAAAGAGTAATTTTATGTGATTTGAAAATTCTATGGAATATATGCAGCAGAGAAGTAGTTATTGGCAATGACTGTAAAACATTTAATTGGCAGCATAGAAGTAGTTGATGATGATGATGTTATTGATGACAAAAAGGACAATAATGAAATGATTTGTATTTGAAATATTTACTGAGTTATTTTGGCTTTATTAACTCATATTACTAATATATTTTGGTTTAGAAAAAAATTAAACTGAATAAATAGCAAATAAACAAACTTAAATTTCATTTATTTACTTTTTATTTTATTTGTTAATTTTAGATATTTTTAATATATCTTCTAAAAAATGAATGCAAATTAAAAGAATAAATCAATCTGCTAAAAACTGTAAATGAAAGTTATAGTTTTTATTAGTTTGATTTAGTCTTTTAATTTCCTTTTGTTATTTTATATGATATATATTGTGTACTTTTCCAACATTGCAATGTCAAAAAACATAAAGAAATTATGTCCCAGATTGCACCAAATAGCATCCATTTTTTTAAAATTTCCCGGGCCTGGCAATTAGTCAGGCGCGGCGCAGCCGCGCCGTGGCGCCTCTAGCGCCAGGCTATATACCTTTTCCTCTTTTTTTCATAAAATGTCATTGGCATGCCTGGATTTAGTAGCCCGAGCGAAGTTCCAACGTAAATAGCCCTATAACATCAAACAACATTTATTTATTCGCTTCTCGCACGTTACTGTGATATCATGGAAATTTCAATTAGAACGTCTCTAACACCCACTCTCACGCTTACTAATGACAGACTTTATATAATACTTGAGCAACACTTAATATTTCATAGTATCGCCTGTCTTAACGGGTTCAGAATATGCTTCTGTATCATTCTAGTAGGAAAGTTAAAATTCAGTCAAGTTCAGAATATGCTTTATGTATCATTCTAGTAGTAAAGTTAAAATTCAATACGGGTTCAGAATATGCTTCTGTATCAGAACAAATGCGTACATGTAATATAGTAAAAAATACAGCTATATTCTGCTCGTTTATTGTTTTTTTTTCTATCCTGAAATAGGTGATATTTTTCTTACCAAGTCGTTAAATATAATAACCAAAATGTTTGTTGTTACAAATAATAGGTGTTCTTTAATCAAACTAACATCCAGGGGTTCTGTTTCACTTAAGCCTAAGTGTAATGTCATTACACGTCAAGAGTTAAACAAATACAGTCTAAAACTTGGTTTCTAACGTAAAGGAATATGACAAATTACCATTATCGAAGAGTATGTGCGTGCACCTTGAATAAAGAAAGATATCTTAGTACGAGTAAGCGTGTTCACGTAAAACGATGACCTATCTTTACGTCCTATAACTAAATCCCTACTAAAATGTTCTTTTGCTTGTTTTTGAATTTTGCGCAAAGCTGCATGAGGGCTATTTGCGCTAGCCGTCCCTAATTTAGCAGTGTAAGACTAGAGGGAAAGCAGATAGTCACGAACACCCACCGCCAACTCTTGGACTACTCTTTTACCAACGAATAATATGAATTATCGTAACATTATAACGTCACCACGGGTGAAAGGGCCAGCATATTTGGTATGATGGGGATTTGAATCCGCGATCCTCATATTTCGAGCCCCCTAACCACCTGGCCATGCCAGACCTTATTGAAGTGAAGTGGAAAGTTTTTTTTTGTTTTTTTCACATGCACCAGATGGTTATTAAGCAACAGAACTTCGTTTTTCAAACATTAAAATGAAAAACATAATTAGCGTTTGTTTAGTTGAATTTCGTACAAAGTTACTTGGGGGCTATTTACACTAGCCGTCTTTAATATTGAAGTGAGAGACAAGAGGGAAGACTACTAAGTAACACCACCCACTATCAACTCTTTGGTTACTCTTTATTAACAAATATGTGGGATTGCCGAACATCTTAACACTACTACGGTTGAAAGGGCGAGCATGTTTGGCGCGACGGGGTCTTACTGCTTACTTGCAATTAAGCACAAAAATACACAAGGGGCTATCTGTGCTCTGCCCACCAGCCACGTCAGACTATCTGCTAAGTCCACTGAGGGGAATCGAACCCCTGATTTTACCGTTGTAAGTCCGTAAACTTATTGCTGGACCAGCGGGGGACCAGCAGTGTAAGTCCGTAGACATACCATTGTGCCACTAGAGGGCGTCGAGCGTCCTAACGGCTGGCCCATGCCAGAAATGAAGCATAGTTATTGGTCTTTATTTGAATATTTTGCCGTTTGGATCCTCTTTCCACATTCGTTCTTATTCCGTTTTAAAATTTCATGTGTAACGATAACGAATTTATGTATTTATTTTAATATCAATGTTTGTTTCAGTTAAATATATATTTAGAAATCCGTGTAACTTATAGTGTTAAAAGCCCCGCCTGTTCTCTAAATTTGTAGAAGATTCTCGAGTGTAAGAATCAACAATGTACTTTATTACATGTGTAAGTAAAATATTGTTGCCAACAGAACTTTCAAGAACCTCGCCTAAAGTGTATAAATCGAAGCGCCAAGAAACAGTTTATATAATATTGTTGTTGGTTTGCTACAGTCAGTATAATATAAACCTTGGAAGTTATAACTGTAATTGTTTATTAATCGAAAACTATAGATATACAGGAAGGTTTATAGATTTTGAACACTATAAACTGTTTAACTTTAGTGAATTAACTTCGGACGTTAGTATTTCTACGAGGATATTAAATATTTTCGTCGGCGAAATCGCTTGTATGAAGAAGCTAGCAAGCTAGCTTCCCGTCAGGTGAAGTATACCTGTGTATCACATGGAATTAATTCGCTCGTAGTGAATCGTCGATAAAATAGTAAGTTTCAGACCAGGTGGAAGACTTACTGTTGTCTGTAAGTTTGTAAAACGTTTGCATATAAATCATTACTGCTAATAACTATTTCTAATAACCGTTATTATAAATTATATTATTGTTTGTATATTGAAATATATCTGTGTTAAAAAAAACTGTGTGTACTTAGCTTGTTGGCAAATATAATAAATTTATACATATCGAACTTCAGTTCAATTCAATTTTAAATTAAAATTTCATAAAATCGAGCTTCTTGAACTTACCACGTTACCAGCGAAAAGAACATTCGTCTGGTTAGTTTGCATCATTTACTGTCACATTGTACATGGTACTACAAACTTAGAAAACTAGTGAGGAAGGGGAACACAGACAACAGAATATTTCCATATCTTTATAAAACTTATTGTGTGTATATGTGTGTATATATACACACACACGAAAATGTAGCTGAGGGAATTATTTATGTATATAAATCAAACTAAGTGGAGCTAATTACATCTGTTTTTATACATATAAATACATATATATATATATATCAGACTTAAGTGAACTAATTATATATGTTTGTATACATATAAATATATATATCAGACTTAAGTGTACTAATTATATATGTATATAAATTAAACAAAATTGAGCTAACTACGTGTGTTTGTATACACACACACACATATATATATATCAAACTTAAGTAAGTTAATTATATATATATGTATATACCAAACTTAGTTGAGCTAACTATACGTGTCTGTATGCATATAGTCGAGTACGACAGTTTCAAACTCAAGTCCAACCAACACTCAATATAACATCAGAGGTTTTACACTTGCAAACGAATATCTAACAACGTGTAGTTAACGAGTTTTATTTCGATATTTGAGGTATAACTACTTTGACTAAAGTATATAAACAGTTACGTTTATAATACTTATATTAGAATTCTAGCTATAGTGTCTCAGTTTTATGATGTTACTACTTCCTTACCTGAAAAAAAAATCCCGCGTTCACATAATAGGCATTCAAAACGTTGCTCCAAGACACTAAAATAATTTTGCTACTCAAAAGTGTTTCTTTTGAAACAAAGAAAGAAATTCATTGAAAGGTTTAAAATATTGGTTTAAGTTTTAATTATACGACTGATATATTTATACATCAACACTTATTTGAAAGAGAATAGTTAAGCTCGTAAAAAAGTCTAAGTCTAGTCTATCGCTTTACGAGAGCCTAAAGCAACAAATTGAATGTTGCCTCGTTGTCTTATATCGCCTCCTAGTTTACCATATGTAAATCAAATCAAATAAGACTTTCGGGGCTTAAAAGATCATTTACTCCATACTTGAAATGTGTTACGTAAAGTTGATATTTCTTAAATCTGATGTATAAATTAAATCGTCCATTTCAAACGTTTTCTTAAGAAACTATGCTGGCTTTAATTAGTACATTTCTTACATTATTCAGAAAATTCATAATAATAAAAATTGTGTGATACTGATATGTTAAACAAGATCATAACGAGCATAGTTAATTAGATCGTGTTAACAGTTTTAAACCTATTTTAAAAAGAAACAAATCATACCATTGTCGTAGCCAGACTAATCGACCATTGGAAGGGACTTAATAAAATTTATGGGGTTTAATTTTGATAAAAGGCTTGTTATATTTTAAATCATTTAGAGACATTAGCACTTTTCGCATTTCACATCTGACCATTAAATCATGCTAATAAGTGTGCATAGTTACAAAATTTAATTAGAATTAATAATCTTACTGTCTCCAATTTTTACATTTTCCTTCTGATTTTTCCAAAATTATTCGGTAACACTCCTTTAATGAATGAAGTAAAAGGAAAAATATAAATTTATTTTTCCAGTTGACACTCTTAGTTAGAGTCAAAATTTACAACTTTATAACTAAAAAATATCAAAGGAAGCTGCAATGGTCATGCTTATTATTACATCTAATTGGTTATTTTTAAATTGATTTATCGAAAAGTGGAAGTATCGTAAGTTAAAGTTCCATTTCTTGACCCGTAGGAGGTTTTCTTTGACTGATGTGTTTTCAATGTGTACTAGTACAAATTAACAAAATTCACTTTAGTGTTTACCAAGTGAAATTTGGTTAATGTGATGATGTAAATATTTGTTTCTTTTTAATAACATATACAAAACACTATTTACAATAATCGTTATGCACTTCAAATAAGTACTTTTTTTAATCAGGAAGAATTTGACTAATTCTTTGTTTTATTTTAGCCTGTCGTATTGGTACCTATAAAACTTCAATTGGAGACGGCCGCTGTGTTACGTGTCCCCTGCATAGTGCTGCTCTCTACAAGGGTTCAATCGAATGTAAGTGTAATGATGGGTATTACCGAGCTCCAACAGATGTGAAAGATGCACCATGTTCTCGTAAGTAAACATGTTATAATATTTTTATCTGGTTTAGTCAGAATAGAAAAGGTTTAAGATAACACGTACGTTTAGGTAGTCACTCTGACAATAACAAACGTGTTATGATTGGATAATTAGTTAGCATTTTTATAGTTTTAGCAGGCCAGAAGTAGATAATTATCCATATTTCTAAATTGTGATTACAAATAAAAATTGATTTTGTACTGTTGGTTCAGCAGTAATTAATAACAAAAGCGTTTTGTTTTCACTTTTATTAGTATTATAGTACTACTATAGTTGTATTAAAACTTTCGTAAACTAAGACTTGTAAGTTATATCCATTTTTTATTCTATATGTTTTTCCTACTGTATTATATAATTTTGAAAAGTTTTATCAAATTGTTAGATTATCTATTACAGAATTACAGTTTGTAAGATGACATTACGTCAATAATCCCTAATAAACAAATCGTGTTGAAAAATTGGAAAATTTAATTATTTACGATTTAGACGTAACATGAATCCTTTATTTGTCCAGAACCCCCGTCAGTTCCCCAGAATCTGTCTGTAAACTTTGTTGACCAATCAACAGTCATCCTGGGTTGGCAGCCTCCTAGAACATCAGGAGGTAGGACTGACATTTCTTATAGGGTGGTATGTGAATCGTGTGGAAATGCTGTAAATTATGTACCCTCCGATAGGGGTTTCAATGAAACCAAAATCACCATATCTGGCCTCAACCCTGCTACAACCTATCGGTTTCAAGTATATGCAGAGAATGGAGTTTCTAGCTTTAGAAAAGGACAGTTTGTAGAAAAAACCGTAACAACAGCTACATCAAGTAAGACATATCGTGTATACGTACATTTTATGTATGTTGTTTCATAAATGACAAATTGTTTAATTTTATGTTCCAAACTGTTGTAACTTCCAGAAGAAGAATTCTTAAATGTTTAATTTTTTTTTATATCTAACATGACGGCTATTGTCTGTCCTCTAACTTCAGTTCTGACAAACAAATTGTTAATTTAGTACTTTAAACAGCAAGAGCCAGTTCTGTGTGACATAACAATGTATTAATACAATATACAACATTAAACATTTATATAACAACATTAACTACATTTGGATTTGTTAATACGATAAATACTAATGGAATATACGTTTACAACAAGTTTTGTTTAGCAAAATAGCATTTTTAAATAGTATGCACCTCGCTCAACAATTTTCTATTTGTTTTCAAGATAATTATTATTAACTCTGATTCTGATCAAAGCAAGCTACCAACAGAGATCAGAATTGACAGGTGACTCAGTAATAAATATAGTTAATTTTGATATGGTTTCCTTACTTAAGTGCAACAGTATTTGCTTTAGGTGGAATACCCTGTGATAATCTACAGTTGGTTTGTAATGGATGTCATGCAGACATATAGTTATCTAACTGTTTCGTACATACTTTGACACTTCCACATAAATCACATTAATTCTTGTTTCACTTCTGTACACAGCTTACCACATCTCTATGAAGGTATCCTTTATGGTGAACAATGTCAGAGTTTTGACTGTCAAGAGTACAGTGATTGTCCTGGCCTGGGACCCTCCAGAAGATCCATATGTTCAAACTCAGTTGTACGAAGTCCGCTACTTCCGACGTGGAGAGGAGAGTAACATGTCCAGCATGTTAACAAAAACTCCGAAATTGTCAGTATCTGGGTTGACTCCCAAGACTGAATATGGGTTTCAGGTGTGTGGTGTCACTTTCACACTAGGTAGCAATGAGACTGTGGATGTTATAACAGGAATGTTTCAACTAGAAATTTCTGCAGTTGAAATGCTGAGGATAAAGGATCCTGTTGTAGCACACTCAGTCTTATTGTTACCTTAGTACCAATTTGCCAACATGAACAGTATTCACCTGTGCGATTGTCAGCTTTCTCTTTAATTTCTATATTCATATGAAGTAAGTGTGTTATTAGTTTTGTTGAACCAATTCTCAATGGCAGGATAATGTTTAGGCCTGATATCAGCTGGTTTAATTGCAAAGATGAAATGACATCTTGTCTTTCTCTCCAACAGAATCTTGGGCAGTATATATTTAAGTGAGATGATCCTAACATCGTTTAAAAACTCCTCAAAAGAACAAATAGCGACAGCTTCTCCTAGTCTAACTTAAAGGGCTAAAATTACATCACATTTGTGAAGGAGAAGGGCTCACAAATGTTTTCCAGGCATTTTTGTTGATAATGTTGAAAAATATTGTGAAATAAATTTGTATTAAGAGTTTACTTTTTAGGTGAGTAAAATGACCAAAGAAATTACAAAAAAAAATACATTTACTTACTGTTTGGAAGAAGTCTTATCCCATTCAAAATGAGACCATAGAAAAATAAAAATAAAATAATGAAACAAAATGCAAACACTTTACAGTACTTCTAAAAAATTTCTGTTACAATTATATTTATGCTAAAAATTAAGTCTAGCAAATGCTTTTAAATTATTTTTTTTCTTGTATTTTTCTAAGATGTAATGAGGATAGAAGAGAGTATGCATACCTTATTTTCTTAAATTTTCTACTCTATATTTTGACTTTCACCAGAAATTTATTTGAGTTTTAATAAACCCTTGTATTCTATTTCTAGTTTCTAATGTTCTCTCGAATCAAGTTTTAAACAGAAACTTATTTTTATAGGTCAGAGCAAAAACAAGTCTTGGCTGGGGAGAGTACAGTAACATTGTGTATATGACCACTGGCCAAGTAGTGGACAGTACAGGTAAGTAAATTGTACAGAAACAGGTTATTGTAATGTTTAGTTAGAGTTTACTGCATCACAGATCATTCAATCAGCTGAAAGCTGTGGTATTTGTGTGAATCCATTTGGTTATGTATAAGTACTGACAGACATATTTCAGTGTTAGTGTGTTGTTTTCAGAACTAAGTAAAGGGTTTTATAGTAACTAGAACCATAAGCAGGAAGACTTGATTTTGACTAGGGGGGGGGGGCAAGACATTTTGTCCAAAAGTATAAAATCAAACTGAAATTCACACTCTGTAAGTTTTTGGAAGTCTCTTGAAAGAAATGGTTCCAATGACTTTTATGCAGAACCATGTGGCACTAAAGGGTTAAAAAGGTGTAACTGAAAATGTCACATGTGGGTAATATATTTCCTGAAAAGGCATAATCAAATTTATTGATGTGTACTGAGCTCTTGCTATTGTTTTTACACAATGCTATATTTTCAGAGAAACAAAACAGGAAAGGTGTTTGCAATGTCTTCTAAAAGACATTCTGATTTTGTAAGAGAATGTTTGTCTTTTGCCACAAGTTCATTGGAAAAAAATTAAACAGTTGTCACTTATATAATGTGTATAATAAAGCTTAATAAATGGAAAATAAACATTGTTGAACTTTTATTGTGGTATTTATTGTGCAATTTCACTGCACAACAAAGTTTTTGCTTCTTGAACACTGTTGGGTGGTTCCTTATAGATTTTTGGCTGTTGATCACGAAAATCACATCCAAATTTGACCATCACGTACCGTTTCATCGAAATCTTCAGTTTCACCAGGACGTTGCTACAATGTAAAAATGATATCAGGGCAACTGGAATCCGTCAATGCTTGCTGACTACTGTTGGACACTGCAATGTGATGCACTGGACATTGAACACAAACAAAAATCGAGAGCAAAACACTTTTAATTATGTTGAACTTAATAGCGTATTAGAAACATAAACGCAATTAAATACGTTATTGACAGTAAACAGTCTATTTCTCAGAGTTCCTACATGATGAAGCAAAACCAAAACTATATTTGTGCATACCCACCAGGTACCTGTCACAATCAGCAAAACTTTTCAGGAAGCAAAACTTTTCATAAAATTTGTTGTGCAGTGTTATTTTAAAAAACGTTGACTGCTTAGGTCACATTTTAATTGCTTAAGAAAAGCTTGCAGGAATATTTTTTGACTGTTATTTTTCAAAATGTTTAGCATATGTGGAAGAAGAAGATAAAATTCAGGTTCGAGTCATCGCGGGAGCAACAGTTGCCGTGGTTGTCTTGGTGGTGGTAATAGTTGTTATGATTGTACTGTACATTAGAAGGTAAATTTATACTTATTGGTGGTCATGTTTGTGTGTACATTAAAAGTTATCTATTATAACAATACTCCATTTGTGTCTGTTCTGACAATTAGTGCATACCTTACTTATTAAATGCATGTGTCTGCACCACGTTCCGATGGATTAAATGGTGGATGTAAATATACTTTTGTAGACATTTATAAACAACATATTGAATGTTAATAGAGTAACATTATAAGTTTATTTATCATAATATTAAGGACAGTAAAGTTTGTCCCTGAGGAAATTTAAGCAAAAAAAAAAACGTACAACTAAGTGCTGATTTATCTCCTTATCAGATATGGTTCACACTTAATAAATGCTTAACTTAAAAGAAGTGAATTTATAGATTTCAGTGTCTGCAATCAGAATTTTCTTGTATTATTCTAGAAATTCTGTATTTAAAGAAGCACTGTTGCATTAAACATGTTAATTTGAAAACAAATGTTTTGTGGGCCTCTACTAATAGTACATGTTATCTTGATCATGTTACTATTGAATGTTACCTTTATCATATTTTCATTCTGAGAGAAATTTCAAATTAGCAATAGACATAATTAATTCAATGCTGTCAATTTTTAAGAGGTCTATAAACCTAAATATTTTTAAAGATCTGTCCTGAAACTCACCTTTTCCTTATTTCTAAAATATAAAACATCTTGCAAATGGAAAGGATTTATAATACTTGTTTCACAGTTATTGTGTATGAAAATAATAAATAGTTTCCTTCCTTAATTGTTTTATTTCTTCATTTTTTTAACACAAAAAAACATTTTAAATTTTTAATTTGGATTTCAAAATAAAATTGGTATGTGATGACTGTAGATAATCATGCTACTGAGTGTAATTTGTTAATTCACTGATTGTTTCTAGAAGTTCTGATGACTGTAACAAAAAGCAGCCAAGCGATTGTGATACTCTGGAATATCACAGTGGGGAAGGTAAGAAATGTAAGTTATTTGGGCTTTTTTTTTCCTCTCCCTCACAGTTTTATTCTAGAAATTCAATATTACATTAAGCCTAATAAGTAGTAAATTACTTTGCAACATCAAATTTAACAAGTAGAAGATTACCATGTAACACTGAGATTATTTTCAGTTCTGTCATTAATATTAACAGTAAAAACTACTTTGAAACACCTTTTAAAGTTAATACCAGGTTAAGGTTGAGAAATGACACAGAAAGCAACTGCCAAAACTTAAAACCAATAAAGCAATGTTCTCTAAATAAACAAACCAGTTGAATATTTTCATTGCTTGTAAATTGGATTTGACTTAAACAAGTTGATTTTTTTTTTGAAGTTAATTTTGACTTAGCTTTGACGACACTATCAAACATATCTTTACGAGATTTTATTATAACAAAGATAAAATTCAAAATGTATACAAAATGGAAATATTTTTGAAAGTTTTATCTGGTTTGGACATATTGTTTTTGTGACGTTCAGTTACCATGGTAAATTGACAGGTGAAGGTTTGTTCTTATGCAAGTGTATTTTTCACAAACTGTTATTGTTGTATTAAAGTTCTTTGATTTAAAATTAAATGTAAAAATTAGGAACATGTTAATAGTTTTCTTATGACAAGTCAAGGGTTTTCTAAATTTGTCTTACTGGCACAAATTAAATCCAGTTATAATATTACAATCTAATGATTAAAGAACGTTGGAACCAAATTTTTATCGTCTTCATCACACGAAACTACATTTCTTTAATCCAAATATGATAACATTTTTTTAAACCGAAGTCCATAAAACTAAGTTGAATCACAACATTTAAACTAAATTTGACTAATAATCAAAATTATTTAACTCAAAGTTCATAAGTTCAGATTTTGTAATAAAATATAAGATCACCTGAGTTGCATGTAAAGGTGCTATTCTTGAGCTGTTTTAATCCAAAGCTTTGCCTGTTAATGGCTTCTGATAGAATCTGCTTTACTTTGACAGTGGTTCCTGGCTTGGAACATCCTCCAATTGTTCCTACTGCTGGCAGTAAGTATATAACCCTTCTAGCTCTTCCCTTCTCTTACATGGCTTACGTCTATAAGTGATATTGGTGTCTGCAGGTGCTGTGCAGACTAGTTTGTGAACTGACTTGTTATTTATATAGATTATATATACATTTAGAGCTGCTGCCACATGTAATGCTACCATCTATAATATTTCTTTGGCTTCAAAATACCAAGTTATTTCCTCCTTATGGCCCTGTATAAGAAACATGAAATCATGGACTGATATAAAGTTCACCCAACTTGATTAATAACTTCTGTTAATGTCTAATTTATTTAAAACAATTCATTGAATGCAAATAATTACAAGCTATTAATTACCTGTGAACTTCAATAAATGTGGCTCACTTAATTTAATTATCTGTGAACTTCAGTGATTGTGTTTCATTTATTTTCCAGTGACTACTCTTCTTTTTACCCATTGTGGTGGTCCCAGGACTTACATAGATCCTCATACCTACGAGGATCCAAATCAGGCAGTTAGAGAGTTTGCTAAGGAGATAGATGCTTCTCACCTCACTATAGAAGCTATTATTGGAGGGGGTAAGTGTTTATTAAGGGTGAAAAGATAATTCTGACACAACTATAACAACCAGTTTTGGAAGGAGGTAAATTTTTATTAAGGGTCATGAGATAATTCCAATACAATTATAATAACCAGTTTTGGAATGAGGTAAGTGTTTATTAAGGGTCATGAGATAATTCCAACACAACTATAACAACCAGTTTTGGAAGGAAGTAAGTCTTTATTAAGGGTCATGAGATAATTCCAATACAATTATAACAACCAGTTTTGGAAGGAGGTAAGTGTTTATTGAGGGTCATGAGATAATTCCAATATAATTTTTTAATGTCATAATCACTTCTAATATATCTTTAAAGCCACCTCTACTGGGGATTATAGGTGTGTAGTTTTCTCAGGTTACAACAGCAACCACATAAGGAAATAAGTGTTAGTAGAGACAGACGCTTCTCACATCACCATAGAAACAGCCATTCTAAATAGAAAATGTTTATTAGACGGTAATTAGATAACCAACTGGACAATCACATTATGCCAAAGGATTTATTTTGAACTAAAATGCTGAGTCACAAAACCCATTAAATAATTTAAGTTTATAATTTATAAAACATATCCCAATTTATAAGATCCATATTCAATACGTCTGTCTCTAATTTATCTTTAGGACAGGAAAATGGATCAAATATGAGAAAGAAGTATTGAACTTTATGGTGTAAGTTTAAAAGTGATTTATTGGAATTAATTACTTACTTATTAATTATATGAAAAAAATTGACAAAGGGTTAAAACATTATTACACATGTTAGTTTAGTTAGTCCAGCTTGGTAATTTCATTCTTGTGTCTTCTAGTTGAGAAGATATATCTATTAATGTAAACAAATGATGTCTCAACAAAGTTGAAATGTGAAGTTTATAGCTACAACTTAGTTATTGGTTCTAAGAAACTATTTTTGAAATCTGTTGACTATGAGAAATTGTATTAAATGAAATCAAATATTGGTAACCTGAATCAAAATTTTTGGTTTTTCTGCAGGAGAATTTGGAGATGTTTGTAGAGGAAAGCTCAGAGTTCTTTCTCAGCCAGAAATAACAGTTGCCATTAAGACCTTGAAACCAGGATCACCAGACAAAGCTCGTGTAGATTTTTTAACGGAAGCAAGCATCATGGGCCAGTTTGACCATCCAAATGTCATTTACCTGCAAGGTGTGGTAACCAAAAGTAATCCAGTCATGATCATTACAGAGTATATGGATAATGGATCTTTGGACACGTTTCTTAGGGTAAGTTCACATTATTTAATAAGTAGTTAGTAGATAATCTCTGAACACTTTTATCTGGATAAGCTCTTTGCATGAGAGGCAGTCAGTTAATGATCTATGGATAATTTCCTTAGAATAAGTTTATCCTAATTGTAGTCAATAAATAATCTTCACAAATATTTTCACTGGGATAAATTACTTATGCTAGAGATAGCTAGTAAATGATCAAACATTTACCTCAAGATAACTTACTTGTGTGAGAAGAAGTTAGCAAATGGTCTCTTAAAAACTTTTCCTCATAGTAAATTCATTTTGTAAGAGGTATTCAATAAATGATCCTTCAACATTTCTCTCGAATCAAGTTCATCTTGTAAGTTCATGATGTTAGCAAACAACGTAAGTTCAAGAAGTCTTGATGGAAATGAATAAAAACCCGAGCACTTTTGAAAGGTGGAAATTTCTTCAGGAGAAAACTGAAAATCTACCAAGTTCTGCTTCAGAGAGTTATGTCTGAAAGGTTAACAATGTTAGAAATACCAGAACTATTCATTATTATCTGTACATTTTCTTTATGTAAGTTGTATTCAATGAATGAACTCTTGACTATTACTCTCAGAACAAGTTCAATTTGTAACGGGTATTCAATAAATGAACCTTTAATACTTCTCTCAGAGTAAGTTCATCATGTTAAGTGTTGTCAGTAAATGAACTCTGACAATTTTCCTCACTGTAACTTACTTGTGTAAGAGGTGGAAATTTAGTTACCTTGGAACATTTTCAACAGGGTAAGTTAGTTGTATGAATGATAGTCCATAAACAAATAGTCTTTGGTTACCTTCCACTGGGTAGATTTGTTACAAGAGTAATGTTTATAGTAAATGACCTCTGAAATCTTTCTCTAAGGTAGTAATTAAAGTGTATTACGTCAGTGTTTTTGTGTGAATGCCTTCAGAACACCTGATCTGACTTTGTTCATTGTTAGAAGTGCCAATTGGTTGATACGTTGACTGACATATGAAATATTATCTTACTCCAAAAATGTGTTTGTACTTAATATTCCATAAAAAAACGTTTTGTACAACATGAGGTAGACAGTTTAGATTCATCTGGAAGTAGTTGATAACTTTATACAAGTAAATATGATAATCCACTATGTTTATTGAAATTATTGTCACCTTAGTTGATAAGGGGTTATCAAGAAAAAAAAAAAAACAAGAAAAGATGCACAACAAATAATTCTGTTCTCTCTCTGTTAGGCAAATGATGGAAAGTTCCAATTAATCCAGCTAGTTGGAATGCTGAGGGGAATTGCAGCTGGAATGCAGTACTTATCTGAAATGAACTATGTTCACAGGGTAAGTTTTGTGGTTTATACAAGTAAACTTTGAAGATAAATTATTTACACAGATAAGTACACTCTTTACTGTTATTGTATTTTCTGTACTACATGTTTGAGGTGGAAATTATACACAGACTTAAATATCACTTTTGTTTTGTTAAGTATTGTGGCTAAGATGAATTAGGTTTCTATTCCCCAGTATATACATTTCAAATTGACTAGGTTCATTATTAGGTTCACACCTTATGCTCTGAAGCATTGGTGAGATAAACAGAAATGAATTAATATGCTATTGAACACAAGTATTCTTATTTATACAAGTGTTGCTTTGTTGTCTTAACAATATATTTAAACTTTTTATATCATTTTAAACAACAAAGAAGAATTTTTACCTCTAACTTTAGCTGACTTTTGCTGTTGATACATTTTGATTTTGGAGTAGATTCATAAATTATTTCAAAATAACTATAGTAATGAGAGGATTTTATGTTTATGAAGAACAAACATTATTTATGGTAATAATAACTAATCGTTTCTCTGAAGGACTTAGCTGCCAGGAATGTTCTTGTGAATAAAGGCTTAACTTGTAAAATTGCTGATTTTGGACTGTCCAGAGAGATAGAAAGTGCTGTGGAAGGAGCTTATACAACCAGGGTAAGTACTGTAAAACCCCTTTAGTCTGTTTAAACATATGGAAAGTGGTACACAACCAGAGTAAGTACTGTAAAACCCCTTTAGTCTGTTTAAACATATGGAAAGTGGTACACAACCAGAGTAAGTACTGTAAAACCCCTTTAGTCTGTTTAAACATATGGAAAGTGGTACACAACCAGAGTAAGTACTGTAAAACCCCTTTAGTCTGTTTAAACATATGGAAAGTGGTACACAAGCAGGGTAAGTACTGTAAAAACCTTCTAGTCTGTAAAATTCATGACTTTCATCTGTCCAAACAGATAGAAAATGCCACACGACTAGGTTAAATTCTACAAAACGTGTTACAGAATACATTTATTCAACTTGAGTACAAAAACCAATATAGTTTGTAGAAATAATTATATTAGTCTGTCTGTAGAATGAAAGAGTTTTAAAAACAGTACAACGAGAACTAAAACAATTTTGCTAAATCAACTTTGTTTTAGGGATGTGTCGTAGTATTTTTGTATAATGGACAATACTAGCATTGAGTCGTTATAACATCACAGGAAATATTTGTTACAGTGTTTACAGAGGCACCAATAATGTATGGGTGGCAGACAATACTAACTTTGTGTTATTATTACATCACTGATATTGTTACAGTAGCACCAATAATGTATGGGTGGCAGACAATACTAACTTTGTGTTATTATTACATCACGGATATTGTTACAGTGGCACCAATAATGTATGGGTGACAGACAATACTAACTTTGTGTTATTATTACATCAGGAATATTGTTACAATGGCACAATGTTTTTCACTCAAAAACAAAAATATTTGGTAAACTTGTCTTCAAACTCAGATCAGTTTCTTAGTTTAATTTGCTGAAATCTCTTAAATTTGAATGTGTACTTACAAACTACAAATTGAATTATAAGATATGCAGCATTTTTGAGTGCCTATATTTATTTTTTTAATATCAAAAATAGATGTTACATTGTCTGTTTTTGAATATCACACAAAGCTACACAAAAGCTATCTATGCTACCCATCCCTAATTTAACAGTGTAAGACTAGAGGGCAGTCAGCTGGTCATCACGACCAACCTCCAACAAATAGTGAGATTGACTGTCACGTTATAACACCTCCACAGCTGAAAGGGCAAACATGTTTAGTGTGTGTTGTATTGTAGCTTAATTGTCTGTAGCTTGACTTAGAACTCATTACAAGTTACTACTGAGAAATATGTTATAAAGTTGAACCTTCTAATGTCCACTTCTCAAGGGAGGAAAGGTTCCAGTAAGATGGACAGCCCAGAAGCTATTGCTTTCAGAAAATTCACGTCGGCCAGTGATGTGTGGAGTTTCGGTATTGTTTCTTGGGAAGTGATGTCATATGGAGAGCGACCCTACTGGAACTGGTCTAACCAGGATGTAATCAAGAGTATTGAGAAGGGATACCGTCTTCCAGCACCCATGGTAAGTTACTATAGCAACATCAGACTATGGCTTATAGTGTGAAGTGACAATGATTTTTGTTAAACAACAACACCTGAATTTTTGGATCTGGCTGTCTGCTTTGTAACTTGACCACTTGTGTGAAGGACGTCTGGTTTTGGCATTGTTGACTTTTGTATAAGCACTACTCGAAATAAGTTCTGTAACTGCTTTGTTACGTTACTTTGTTTAATTTTAGGGTTTATATTTTAAATTATTAATGGCATTGGCATAGAACTGTTCGTTTATTTTTTTTATTCATATAAACACGTAAGTGTTATCTTTTTTACTCAATTTTTGTCTCTTTCTACTTTCAATACTCCAGTTAAGTAAACTGTAATAGAGCTTATTGATTCTGATGTTCAAAATAATCTTGAATAAGTTTTAATACTTTTAAGAAATACCAATTAATATTGTATTTTTAACATATAGGTTGAATACTGATCTAAATCAAATCAGTCTTACAGTATTATGCTTGAAAGTACTGTTAAAAGCAAGGTTACTTAATCTATGGTTTAATGGATCCTAATCATTACGACTACAAGTTACTCTGTACTCCTAATCTTTTATACTTAGCTTAACCTTGATTAGGAATTATTAATAATTCCTTCTACTTAAAAGGTATACCTTAACAATATGAAAATATTTCATATTCATTTGAAAATGTATGGCACTTGAGTAGCTGAAACTATTTAGTCTAACAGTTTGTAAATAATGTGATGGTACCTACTTGCACAGTGTAGAATAGGTTTCATTTATAACCCCTTCATTGTAGCAGTAGTAGTGATTGTGTAGAATATTTATTTTGGTAATTTTATTATCATGTCACAGTTTTCCATACATTGATTTAAAGCTATTTAAATGGGTATGTTATGATTTCAAAGTAGAATCCTTTGTCTTGTAATGTTACATTTCTCCATCTTTAGTGGCACTTGTCTTTTAAGCTTGCTTCTTTCAATTATGTGATTTATACATCTCTGGATGGCTAGTATGGGTATTAACACTTTTGCTAATAAAGCAGAGAACAGCGTTTCGACCTTCTTAGGTCATCTTCAGGTTAACAAAGGTGTTAATACCCACACCAGCTGTCCAGAGATATATTTTTACTTGAAGTGAGTTTCTCATTATCCTGGATTATGTGATTTGTTTATCTTAAGTACACACAGTACTTCATGGACAGTTGGTATTCAAAATGCACTTGTGATAAATCTTGGGGTTTCTTTTACTCTTGTGCTTTGATTTTTCTGGGATGGTAAGAAGGAAAACCTATTTTGTAAGTGAAAGCATAGTTGATTCTGCATTTGTTTTCTAACATTTATCATGGCTTGACAATGACATACAGCTGCAAAAGTAAAATGGTGAATGTCAGAGAAGTTCCAAGGTTTATCCCTAAACTTCTGTGAAAGCATGTTCTATTGAGAACATACCTCATATTAAATGTGTCACGTGATCTACACACTACACTATACGTGATCTACACACTACACTATACGTATATATATAATATAACCACTAGAAAACTTGGGGATTTCCTGGCATGTATTATATGGATGCAGAGATAAAGGAAAAGAGGGTAAGTATAGGGTGTAAGTTCTCACAGCACAATACAACACATGCAGCAGGATGTACAGTGCTATACAGTAAAAATATTAATATAACAAAATTAATTACAAAGCAGAATGGTTCTTAATCTTTTGTATATTCCAAATTTTTCTAGGATTGCCCAGAAGCTCTTCACCAGTTAATGTTAGACTGCTGGCAAAAAGAACGTTCCTACAGACCAAGTTTTGCAAACATAGTCAAAACTTTAGATAAATTAAGTAGGTGTCCAGATAGCCTAAGACAGATGGCTACAAATAAGTAAGTGTGATGTTATATTTTCAGTTTAGTTGGGAGAACCACATGAAACTTGCATTCTAAAAAACATTTTGTGTGTGTGTGTGTGTTTTAAATCGACTGATATGACAAGAGATTATAGAAAATTAACAAAATTGTTGAAACTGGATGTTAGAACATCAGAAAGGTGTATAATGTTGGTTGAAAATGTAAAAATTTTTTCTTTCAATACATTTAGGGTAAACAAAATGTTAAACTAGTGGTAGGACTCTTAATGGATGATAAAGGAGAGCTGATTGTTATGAGATGACTAAGTTTTGATTTTTCTTCAGTTTTCAGTAATGAAGGTTTAAACACTATTCCAAATATTAAACAGTTGATTAATGGAAATGAAATCTAACAAGATGATTGCATTCATTCTGAGTGGGTTAAGAAAATATGGGGAAGTTTTTAAAGAGAAAAATAAGGTTCCTAGGCAATGTAATATTTCCCCAACTATTTTGAGTGAATGTGTGAGCCACTTACTACTACAATTTTGTCAGTCCTTGAATAGCAAGAATGTACCAGAGGATTGGAAGTTAGCTAATATAACTCCTTTTCAAGGGGGGTGACAAAAATTTTCGTAGTAATTACACTCATTAGTCTTACATCAGTTGTGGAGAATTGTTTAACAAAATGTATTATTTTATTGGATAGTTAATGTCGTCTCAGTAAGGGAAATTGTTTAACAAAGTTTACTATTTTATTGGATAGTTAGTGTCGTTTCAGTAAGGGAAAATCTTGCCTTACAAATCTTTTGACATTCTTTGAAGAGGTTACTGCTTATGTAGATGAGGGTAGGGTGTAGATTTCTTATCTGGAATTTCATGAAGCATTTGACAAGGTGGTACACAAAATATTGCAAAATATTATCTAGAGGTGTGGGGGGGATAAGTTAGCAAATTGGATAAATGAGTAACTGGATGGAAGAAAGCAAATGGTTGGTCAGTCAAACTAAATTAATGTCGCAAATGGGGTGCAAAGGGGTTAGTCTTAGATTCATTGCTCAATGATATAGATAAAGGAATGGTTAATAAGTTAATTGGATATAATATCAATGTCTTGAGTGTTTCTGGCTGTGAAGAAAATACTGCTGGTTACAAAATGATGTATATCATTTAGTGAGTTGGGTAAATAAATGACAGATGCATTTTAATTATAATAAATAATCTGAGGTGTTTAGGATTGTAAAGGGAAGTGTTAGTGTTGATGCAACATTTTCTTTTCATACTTGACAGTAACACTAGGGGACATCAATATAACCTTTGGTTATCCTTAGCTAAGACAATTTTTTGTAACAGGGTGGTTGTCTTTTGGATGTTGTGGAAGCAGCAAGTTAAAGTGGGTTTAAGAGAAAGTTTGATAAATATATGAATGATAATGGTTGGATTTAACTTTTTTTAAATTTATTTATGAATAGTTTTTATTTAGTTTAGAAGATGAAACAGCCAAGATGGATCAGTAGGTCCAATTTTGTTTCAAACGTCAACATACAGTGTGTCTGCCCCACAAGTCTGGATTCATAGGGATGAAATACACATTAATTATTTTTCAAGTTGCATGCCATTAACAGCTATACTCTTGTTAATTATTGGTATACTCTACCATCAGGGTGTTTTCTGTCTTGAAATATGTATAACTAACATTAGAAATGTGTTTAACTTTGAGAATATAAATGTCTATTTTTCCTATGGGCTGAGACTACTGGAGCACCATGTAAAAAATATATACTCTTCAAAAAAAAAAGAAACGCAAAAGGCAAAATATGAGACAAATTGTTAACAAGTTTATTCTGGGTAGTTCTGTATGACGTGTGTGAAACTTTGCACATTCACTGCTGAACATCCAAAGTCTGTAAAGGCGAAGTCCACGCTCACTAGGTGAAGTTTAACGTCACTCAACGTCAATAACGAGTATGCTCCCCGTGAGCATCAGCAACTGCTTGGCATCACATCCTGTGGAATGGCTGTCCACTCAGCCTGCAAAGCTGCTGCAAGCTGAGGTAGAATCTCCGGTTGAGGTTGTCGCCGTCGCAGACGTCGGTCCATCTCGTCCCAAAGATGTTCGATGGGGTTTTAATCTAGTGATCTGGAGGGCCAGGGAAGAACGTTGATGTTGTGGTGTCTCAAGAAGACAGCGGTGAGTCGGGCTGTGTGAGAACGGGCGTTGTCATGTTGAAAAACGTCGTTGACGTTCACCATGATGGGTTGCACATGGGGCCTAAGAATCTCGTCGACGGTTGCGTACGGTCTGATCGGAGATCCTACGCAGCCCTGGTATGGTTGAGGCAATAGACGTCGCAGTGGTGGTCCTATCCCGAAGGTGACTGTGCGGGCGTGGTCACACGAGGTCTGCCAGATTGTGGACGGTCACGAGTTGATCTATGTTGTTGGTGACGATTCCATAGCCTTGTGATGGTGCTTGGGTGGACATTCACAGCTCTGGCAACATCTGATCGAGATTCGCCTGCTTCCAAGCGACCAATGGCGTTGTTGCGTTGTGCTTCAGTCAGTCTTGGCGTAACTGTATTGCGTATCGGTGGCTTAACACTGAGCTATGGAAACCGAGAACCCGTCACTTTTATAGGGATTTTGCACATGTTGATCTCTCAAACAAATTTATTGGACACAACTTTTATTGTCAGTTTGGTCTGACAATCAGTGCCTTAACACGTGTAACATCACATACTCTGAGCTTGTAACGTTATTACATATATTTCTTTTTAAAATAACAAAAATATCCCTTTTGCGTTTTTTGTTTTGAAGAATATATGTACAAAAAACGAACAGCTGTACAAAACTTAATTACAAATTATTGCTCAAGTTAACAAATATAGAGTTGGCTGATCTACAAATAATTTTATTGAAATACTTAAACAGCTTTAGTTACAAATCAAAATAAACTTGAAGCCCAAACGTTTATGAATTTAACAATCTATAACAAGCAGAACTATGTGACAGAACAGTGTAGTGCAAGTTACGAACTCCATATATAAAATGTTTCTTACATAATAAATTGTTCTCATTGTATTTTTGATGGGTTTCAGGAACCAGAATCCTCTAAATCATCATCCACCAGATATGATACAATTCAAGTCTGTGCCAGAGTGGCTGAACAGTCTGAAGATGAGTCGATACTTGGGGAATTTCAATTTGGCTAACGTAACAACAATGGAAGCAGTCGCCAGGTTAACTCATGAAGACTTGACCAACTTAGGTGTGGTTCTAGCTGGACACCAGAAGAAAATACTCAATAGCATCCAGATGCTTAGAGCTCAGGTTTCAGAAGGATTCCTTGTGTAATGTTTGTGTACACAAGCTATTATTGTTTATATGATTGATGGTCATGTAACTTCTGTGCCAAGCATAGTTTTGGACATAAGTTCAAGCAAAAAAAATCAACTACACCAGATTCTAATGTCCCACATGATGACCATATGAGCATGTCAAACAACAGAAGAATAAGATGTCTTGAGGTTGAAAAACTTTGACCCATTGTGTCGATAATCTGAAGACTAGGATGTAATCCTTAAGCCCTCTTTTTGTGAGCACCATTTTCTCTTCCCAATATCTTTATAATGGGAAGAATAAGTCTTGTCATGTTAATGCCGAAACAACAAACAGTTGAAGACTAGAAAGTGTTGGTGCTAGTGTACAGAATGGAACTTAACTGCTGGATCAAAGTCTAGATGATGTAAAGAAATTAGGAAACTTTTCCTCTTTAAGTTCGGATAGTGGCTACTTTTGACATAAGAGTGATCCCTTCAAAATATAAAATTAATTTGAACAAGTAGACTGGTTGAGTAGTAAAAAAAATGGTACTTGCTTGTAAACGATAACCGTATTAACGGTTGTTGTTTTTTCATATTGCATCATCACCCGATAGAAAAACCAGCTGATTATCTGCTTATTCTCACAACCTAAGATTTTTGACCATTAAAGACTTATTTATTTCTCACCTGTTTTATGTTAAACAAGCCACAAAGAAAGTGGCAGTGTAAAATAGTTGTACATTGTTGTAAGATAGCTACAGGCATATATATATAAATATATATACATACATAAATATATTTCTATACAAATACACATGTATTTAGCAAGTAATCATGTGGGTTGGTGTACTTAGAAGTTGTTCAGTTTCTGGCTTCTGCATAGGTATTATGAACTCCCTAGTCAACAGGTCACATGGCCAAGAATTTAATATACTGTTGGGGAGGAAATAAAATATGAAAATATCATGCTTTTATTTCTCCATGGCTTCTTCTGGTAGAAAAATAAAATCAATAGTGGATTAGTTACCAAGTGTTGCTGAACAGAGTTCTTATTCATCCATGTCTTGTAGCACCAGTCTACTTGGACTGTATAACCAATCTTGTTTTGGGTAATGGAATATTAAATGAACATTAATTTGAAAAATGAAAAGTGTGCTGTGTCTTGCTCACCAAACTAACATTTTATTGGTTTTCAAGGCCCAGCATGGCCAGGTGATTAAGGCACTCGACTCGTAATCTGAGGGTCGCGAGTTCGAATCCCCTTCACACCAAACGTGCTCGCCCTTTCAGCCATAGGGGCATTATAATGTGACTGTCAATCCCACTATTAGTTTGTAAAAGTGTATTGTTTGTTTTTTTCGAATTTTGCGCAAAGCTATTCGAGGGCTATCTGTGCTAGCCGTCCCAAATTTAGCAGTGTAAGACTAGAAGGAAGGCAACTAGTCATCACCGCCAATTCTTGGGCTACTCTTTTACCAATGAATAGTGGGATTGACCATCACATTATAACGCCTCCACGGCTGAAAGGATGAGCAACCTTCAGATTACGAGTTGCACACCTTAACGTACCTGGCCAGTAAAAGAGTAACCCAAGAGTTGGCGGTGGGTGGTGATGACTACCTGCTTTCCTTCCAGTCTTACACTGCAGAATTAGGGACGCTACCGCAGATAACCCTCGTGTAGCTTTGCGTGAAATTCAAACTAAACCGTTGTTTTTCAACGTAAAAAAATAAAACTTAAATACAAAGCATTTTGAATACTTAATTCTCAAAATTCAGGGGCGTTTGTCGTTAACATCCTCAAAAACGAATCTTTTTTTTTAAATTAATTTTAACCTAATGAATTGGAAATAATGAAAACCAACGTTTTACGCGGCTTTAATTCCTTAGCCCCTGGTTAACATGAGACTAGGTTATGATTAGTCTTCAGGCATGGGTTCCACGGGGGCGTTTTGTTTCAAGCGCACATGCACATGTGTGTGAACTTTCTATTCAATTCGTATTTCACACTAGTGTGCCCCTCCCTGGGAATACTTTTTGCGGACGCCCAACCATGTCTTCAGGTAAATTAAACCTATGGTAATGATGCTATCTTCCTTTGTGTTGATAATCAGAAGACTGTTCAAAATACATTCGCGTAATCCGTCAAAATATCGGTGCTTGTTCTGTTTTTCCCTGCACTACTTAATCACCCCTTCTCCCAACAAAATCTCTCTTTATGGTAAAGAAACTAGAATTATTACTGTCATCTGAAATGACCTGTATTAGCTTATTACCAACTTATCAGAATATTATTTCTATTAGTTTCGTGTGTTATTTTGATGGATCTAGTGAAATATCGCTAATTACGAATTCGAAAAACTTATTTCGGTTGCTTTTTATAATTTTAGTAATTCTCGATTCAATTAACAGATGGCGATATTTACAGCACTACACCAGAGTAATTAGGAAGCCAATGAGCACATCGCATTTACACTACTTTCAAACTATGTACTAGTGTAAGATTTAAGATATGAGCCAGAACTAAATATTTGAAATATCTAAGTACGAACATCGGCAGAAATTTTATAATTAACATCACGTTTAATTATATGAAGCATTCATTCTTTTAACAACCTTATATCCAGAACTTTCTAGCAGGAAGGAGGAGAAAAGAAATAAAATTCTACAAAATTGAAAACACTGGTTGGAGGATATCTGTGACGAGAGGTAATATCTTCTAATTCAACACTTCCTCTTATAACAGAATCATTGTTGTTAAAGGTTTGCTGCCAAAAGTCAGACTTTAACCTGTGAGGGTTTTTTTTTTTATATTTCATTGGTTAGAAAGAAGTTCATATAAAAATAAGTAGCTATTTAGTAGCTCCCGTCATACAATAGATTAAAAACTAAGAACGCATTTTGAATAAAACATTAAAAGATGGTTCCAAGACATCATTATGTATCCAATAAAGTCTAGTTCTTATATATAACAATGTGAACTGAATTAGTGCTTTAGTTACAGAATGAATGATAACGAATAAATGATGGCGTTTCTTAATACCAAAAGTTTTAGAAGCTTTAATCAATCGAGACATTCCATTTTTGACGGAATTGCCAAAAGATTATGATTGGTTGGTTTAAAGTTAAACGCAAGGATACACAATGGACTATCCGTACTGTGCCCAGCACGGGTATTGAGGCTCGGTTGTTAATATTATAAGTCTTCAGACTTGCCGATGTCCCACTGGAAGGCGTGTGTTTGTTTGCTGTTAAGCAGAAAGCTACACCATGAGCTATTTGTACTGTACTGTACTCACCACAAGTATCGAAGCTAGGTTTTTAGCGTTATGGGCCCTCAGATTTACTACTCCACGAATGAGGGTCTCGTCTTTGATCAATATAATTTTGTTAGAAAACGTCCGAGAAATAGCTTTATTACAAGACTATTTCTGCACGTGACATTTTTTATTTCACCGGTAGGTGTCTAGCTAGCTAGAAGTGAACGAGATTCTTTTAACATTTAAATAGATGTTTTAATCAGTATTTAAATGTCAATTTCAATACCACAGAAGAACATGCCTATTGACACGTTTCCCAAAATCATCTCTATATTCAATTTTGTGTTATTGTTTTGAGTGGTTTCAATTTTAAATAGAAAATTAGCAAACACATAAAACGCTAATCAGTTTACTATGTTTATGATTGAACTCGAGCTTTATATTAGAATCATCTGAAGACTTGTTTGTTCGGTTACATTCTCTGTACCACCATACCTTTTATAACCTTAGACTTATGTGAATTAATTATAAAGCGTCATTTACCGATCGTTAAACATCTTGCATGTCATTGTTGTTGTTTTCCAATCAGTTCATAAAAGATAAAAACATATAAGAACCGCCAATTGCTGTACACTTGTAAAAACATGACAAAATAAAGGTCGGGTAGAGGTCATTATGTTTAACGTGTCCTTTTTTAAAACTTAAACAAAAGTTACTTGTAGTCGAAATATTAAAAGAACGTGAAAACATGCACCAAGAAATCTGTCTAAACACATACACAAATAACCTGCATATGTAAAAAGTAAAGTGCCGACAAGTTGCACATTCATATATAACTTAAAATATTTGTGTCTTTCGCACATCTTAACTACTTACTTGACAAAAATATCCACAAAACCTTTAAGTTGTACATACAATACAATCTTGTTCTCATGACATGAACATCCGTTGAATAGCTCCTATTATCGTTAATAGATCGCGTAACCTGTCCACAGACTGTGCCGCAGTCCAAACTTGGCTGGCCACAACTCAGTTAAATATTACTTCACTTTATAAGATTTCATCAGAATGCTGGACGTTACTTCTATATAAAAAAATAAATAAAACATTGCCAGATAAAATTTGCGTATCTCTGCTTGCTAGCAGTGCCGCATGTGAGAAGTGAAGGAAAGATTTCGCGAAATAAACCTCGAAATAAAATATATAAAAAGGATTTCTTCTTACAGTGAACAATCAACAGCTAATCAATATTTAGGTCGAAAAACACATTGTTGATAATAAATTTACACTTTAACTTGTAAATGAATAATTTGCGCAATCCAACGAGTAATATAACAATATTATCGTCAGTATACAACAGATTGTTTCTACATGTTTAATATATTCTAAATCTCCATACAATAACTTACAGCTGTGTGTTATTTAAATCAGCCAGTAATAGGTCACGTGGTAATTTAACACAATCTACCTTACTTCACTATATAAAGACAGATGTAAAATATACGGATATATGGCGTACGATGTTACATTACTTGTCGACTTTGTGCAGTTTATTTTATCGTATTGTAGATTAAATATTAAGGTTATTTTCATAGCTCACAGAAATGTGGCTTCTATAGTGTGTAATCGTTTGTTTTCTTTTTAATCAAAAGGACAATAAAACAATTGAAAAACAAACACACACGATTGAGAATACTTGTATAATTTTTCAGTTTTTGAACTGACTTGTTTCAAAGTAGACCGATACTAAGCCACCAGCCGTAAGCACCGCGGGGAATCAAACACCAGATGGTAGCGTTGCAAATCCGTAAACTAACCGCTGTCCCACCGGGAGTTGTTTCCAGAAGGCCGAATCCTGTTAATTTGCATTACCATACACGTACAGGGTAAACCAAAATAAATTCCAGACTAAATGCATTTACTTAGTTTTAACTTTAATAAACCAAACGCAACAAAAACATAGCTAGTGTGTTCAAAGGCTACCTGTCGCTTCGAAGTTCGAAGATTACAGCCTTTATGACACGTTACTTTTGAGCCATCGTGTGTGTGTGTGTATATTTATATATGTATACTTTCACGTGCTTAAGTATACCAGCGTGGTGATAAACTGTCATGCATATTCAACACCCACACACCTATATGAATGAACTACAATGCCATATTAGCCATTACAGAGGGTTAATTACAACAACGATAAAGCAATACCATTTTGTTTGTTGTCACTCGTAAAGGGTTAGTTGTGCTATTCCAACAACGAATATCGAAATCCGGTTTAAAGTGATATAGCTCACGAGGAGGAGGGGCATACGATAAATGTTCGTGTACATCTTACATTTATATACCACTACGTAATGGATAAACTAGTAAAAACACCCACCCCCATATCTCATATTATAGCTTGTAACCGGGGAGTCATTTTATTAATGTAACGGTATTGTTTTAATTTTGGTTCGTTAAAATGTCATTGACGACAGGTTTGCATTTGCTGTTTGTAACAGTCCTTCATTTTCATATCTTCCTTAACCGTGTATTAATTTTCTATACATGTATTCAATTTCTCTCGGTCGCACCAAACATGCTCGCACTTTCAGCCGTGGGGGCGTTATAATGTTACAATCAATCCCACTATTCGTTGGTAAAAAGAGTAGCCCAAATGTTGGCGGTGGGTGGTGATGACTAGCTGCCTTCCCTCTAGTCTTACACTACTAAATTAGGAACGGCTAGCGCAGATAGCCCTCGAGTAGCTTTGCGCGAAATTAAAAACCAAAACAAACATTCAATTTCTTATTACATGAACTAATGTTTTATAATATCGTAATTACGTCTTGAAGGGTTTACTTTTCTTCTCGTATTGTTACTTCGAAGATTCTAGATCTGATGGGTTACAACCATCCTGTATTTGCTGATGCACACATTTTCTATGGCTACAATAAAGTATATATGCTATAGAACTGCCACTAACAGATGTCGGTTCAGTTATAAAGTCATTACTCTAGGGTACTTGTGCCCCTGTAGAGAAGGGTTTCAAAAAACGACAGCAGTCATCGTTACAAAACAAACAAACAAACAAACAGCATTCATAAAACAGTTTACTTCCAACACACACGCACACGGCTCGACTCGTTATCTGAAGGTCGCGGGTTCGAATCCCCCTCACATCAAATATGCTCGCTCTTTCAGCCGTGAGAACGTCATAATGTTACAGTCGATCTCACTATTTGCTGATAAAAGAGTAGCCCAAGAGTTGGCGGTGGGTGGTGATGACTACCTGCTTTCCCTCTAGTCTTATATTATAAAATTGGTGACGGCTAGCGCAGCTAGCCCTCGTGTAGCTTTGCGCAAAATTAAACAAACAAAACAAACGCAATATTACGACTATAAACGCGATAAGGTTAGAAAACTTCATGTCTCCCGTGACTTTTTCGTCGTAACATACAATATAAAGTCCTCCGCTGGTACAGTTTTAAGTCTATGGATTTTTAACGCTTAAAGCAGGGATTCGATTCCCCTCGATGGGATCAGCAGAAAGCTCGATGTGGCTTTGCTATAATAATAAGAAATGCAACATCTAAAACTGACAACGCATAACACCGCACACTAATACGTCAGATGTTAATTTTTCCAGTCATTTTATGACTGGACTTCAGTTATAAAAAAAGCCTCATTTGTTCTACTGAGCGGACAGTACAAAGACTTCATTGTGTTATCTCAAAACAACCATGACGACATAACGTAAAAACTAATTAACATTCTTAATATTAATAAAATGCTAAACTATTTACACAATACATCTCTTGGGTTCTATATGTATTTTACACAGAATATCACCCAAGAATTTTGGTCAGTTCTTTACAATTAGTGTTCACTCGTTATAAAAAAAAACACCACCACCAAAAACAAAATGATTTAATGTGAGGTAATACGTCACTCTGTCAATGGTGAAAGGTAGAAAACACACGTAGCTGTAAATATGTTACATTACCGTTTGGCTTTGTGAATGTTAACGTTATTCTCGGCGCTCACAAAAGTGAACGGTACACAAACATGACAATAATTTAAGGATGTTCACCCAATGATCTGAATGTAATGACGGTTCTATAATCAACAGAAATACAGCTTCGAAATTCATAAAATCGTTTATTATTGCGGTTTATTACATAATTCACAAATAATCCACGGCAGCCTCCACACACAAATCAAGGTATTTTTCCATATTATACATAAACATCAATATCTATAACAAATAATCTCTTACCCTAACAAATCAAACCCTTCTAAAAATACGCATGTACTTAAAAAAACACTGAAATTATTCTAAAGTAATGGTTTTACAGAGAATTTAAATAACGACACATACAAGGTCCCGTAATACTTTGTCAACACACACAGCGAAAACGAATATTAAAAGAAACGGACTAAGTAAGCAAGATAAAAAAAAAAAAAGTACTTTAACACTTAAAAGCTGTACATTACGACATAAAACAAGAAATATTTCTGGGCAGCGTTTAAAATCAAATGAATTGTTTTAAATTTACCCATATCATTTGTTATTAATCAAACTATTTAAAACAAAAGGTACAAGTCTATATAAGAACTTATTTAAGGCTTATAGAAAAGTTCCTTATATTGGAGGGTTTAAAAAACACGTACAAAAACATCACTAACTCGTGATATCCAACACTTCTTTGTCTGCTAATAGTAAATATACCACGAGACTATGAATTTCATTACATCAATATTGTGTAAAAACCGAGCATTTGGATTTATCCTAAAACTAGAATCAACGATCTAATGATAGAATTATTTAGCGGTCGAACAAAATGCGTCTAGATTAAAAGGGATCGTCAGGTTTAATGACAAATAACATCCACTGAATATCTCTCACATGGTACAAGAGTTCACGTGCCACAGTTGAAACCAATACTCTTGATTAACTATTAATAGGGTCTGCATTGAGTAATGCATGTTTAAATGAACGCAATGTTGCACCTATCTATAATTTCTTCTACATTATCTTTCGTTTCCTGAAAGAAATCCAACTTACAATCCTAGAATCTTTTATCTTAGCTTAATGTGCTGCCACATTTAACTGTGAAAATGTAGAGAAACAAGGGAAAATTAACATGAATCATTATACATCATAAGAAAGACTCTGAACTCCCAATACAGTTAAAGCACTAAGTTTTTAGTTAAAATATTTATTGTGATGCTTCATGCATGTTTAACAAATTCAAAGCCAAGAATCTCAGTAAAAATGAAGGAATAAGCCTCTGCATTTTACAGCAAACATGTATTACAGCATTTGCATAAAACATGTTGATAACATTATAAATGCGCTAAACAAATTAGTTCTTATTAAACAGTATTCAGTAACGTTTCTTAAAATAAACGTTTCACACTAACCTACATTCCAGTTTTTAGTTTATCTTTTAAACTGTCCTAAAAAAAAAAATTCAAGTTTTCTCAAAAGCCTAACTTTCTTAGTACTTATGTTTTATCAGCATTCATTGTAAGTAATAATGAATTATAGAACTGTTTTTCTTCATGATAATTAAAGGTTATGGCATTATTACTTCATATTTCTGTAGTCTTGGTTATATTAGTAAAAAGGTAAAGCTTCCAATACACGTGTACATTTGTTACTTGTGAATACAGTCAAACTTCCAGTATATGTACACCTCTTATCAATCAGTACAATACAACCAACCTTCCAGTTTGATGTGTACCACTACAAGATCAGTCGTTATTCCAGTACTTGTTACTTCTGATGTGTACCACTACAAGATCAGTCGTTATTCCAGTACTTGTTACTTCTGATGTGTACCACTACAAGATCAGTCAATATTCTGGTACTTGTTACTTCTGATGTGTACCACTACAAGATCAGTTATTCCGGTACTTGTTACTTCTGATGTGTACCACTACAAGATCAGTCGTTATTCCAGTACTTGTTACTTCTGATGTGTACTACTACAAGATCAGTCGTTATTCCAGTACTTGTACTTGTTACTTCTGATGATGTGTACTACTACAAGATCAGTCGTTATTCCAGTACTTGTTACTTCTGATGTGTACTACTACAAGATCAGTCGTTATTCCAGTACTTGTTACTTCTGATGTGTACTACTACAAGATCAGTCGTTATTCCAGTACTTGTTACTTCTGATGTGTACCACTACAAGATCAGTCGTTATTCCTTGTTACTTCTGATGTGTACTTGTTACTTCTGATGTGTACCACTACAAGATCAGTCAATATTCCAGTACTTGTTTACTGATGTGTACCACTACAAGATCAGTCAATATTCCAGTACTTGTTACTTCTGATGTGTACCACTACAAGATCAGTCGTTATTCCAGTACTTGTTACTTCTGATGTGTACCACTACAAGATCAGTCAATATTCCAGTACTTGTTACTTCTGATGTGTACCACTACAAGATCAGTCGTTATTCCAGTACTTGTTACTTCTGATGTGTACCACTACAAGATCAGTCGTTATTCCAGTACTTGTTACTTCTGATGTGTACCACTACAAGATCAGTCAACTTGTTACTTATTACCACTACAAGATCAGTACTTGTTACAAGATTCGTTATTCCAGTACTTGTTACTGATGCGTACCACTACAAGATCACTACAAGATCAAGATCAGTCAATATTCCAGTACTTGTTACTTCTGATGAGTACCACTACAAGATAGTCAATAAGATCAGTACAATAATATTCGGTACTTGTTACTTCTGATGTGTACCACTACAAGATCAGTCAATATTCCGGTACTTGTTACTTCTGATGTGTACCATTACAAGATCAGTCAATATTCCAATACTTGTTACTTTTGAAAGGTACTAACACAGAATTAATCAAGTTTCCATTGAAATTACTCTATTTTATGTTGTTTTTCCCAATTACAATTAGTCTGTTCTTATACGTTTGTCAAAGAGATCTAATACGTATTTTAATTAGAAAGAAATTCCACAGTTTATAGACTTTATATTGCCCTTAAATACAGCAAACACAAACATTTGGACAACTGTCTCTGTGTACCTAGCAAAGGTTTAGTGATTAAAATAACTAACAATTTACCTCTCAATAGGAAAACAAAATCACAGAAATCTAATCAGACAAAGCACTAATGAAACAGAACATCCAAATAAAATAGTGAACAAATGTCATGAAATGGAAACTTTTTTGAAATTATCTATTTTCCCTTAACTTTATCTCAAAGTGTAACTGAAACAACTTTTCCAAAACTTACTACAGTAAAATGTCAATGATATATAGATGTAAAAGTCTACAACAAAGAGATAATTGCTAATTACTTCAACTCCTTCCTTCTTCTCGTTTAACATAACTTTAAGCCTACTCTTATCTATACCCAAAGATGAAACAAATGCAAATGTAGCTGCTACTCTTATATTTGGCTAGTATGCATAGAGAAAGTGTATTTATTAACTACAATGTCCAGCTTTACAAACCAAGCTCCATCAAATGAAAATGATCAGAGCACAGTTGGTTATTTTTGACACAACAGTCTAACAAATACAACCTAGTTTGTCGTGTACAAGCAACTCGATAATTACAAGTTTCTACAATGCATTCAAGTTTTTTAATGTTGACTTCGATCAGTCTTTAAAGATTTGTAAGTTGGATCTAGACGTCTGGCTATAGTGTAACAAAAGAATGGATTTCGTTACGAGGGAACTGCTGGTATAAATTCCTGAGGAGGTTTGCAGTGAACACTGCAGAAAAATGTTTTCAAACATACATAATATCTACACTCTTATGTGAATACCATCTTCATTTTGTCAACTGTAGCATGAATATTAAATTGCTTCACTAAATCCACTCTTTCAAAATTAACGTACGATGGATCTTGTCCACTGTCCAACTTTGTAAAAACAAAACATTGAGTAATGTTAATAATATAAGTATTAAAATGTCCCGAAAGTGTAATTTTACTATTAACAAAACTAAAGCTTGACAATGCCAGTCAGAAAAAGAACATTAACCTGATAAGGCAGAACTTGACACAAACTTAGTTTTATGTACCTTATAACTTCTCTGTGAAATAGATATTCCCATTTTTCATAAAAGATTTACCAGCTAGTGTTACTCTAAGTTAATAAAAACAATATTTAGAGTGCACACAGTCATAATATATCTAAAAACATTTAATACTTCTCAAAAAGTGAGCATCTAAAAATATCTAACCTTTCTACAACCAATACATCATTGTTATCAAACATTAGTTTCATAAAGATATCTGTTTCTGCAGGTGAAACAGTTGGAGTAGGACTAGGCAGGTACTTGAACCAAGTAATGTGACCAATCTCAAGATATACACAAAACACGCACATTAAAACCTTTAACTGAGATCATAATTCTCCGTTGACAGACTTCTTTGAAATGTCCACAACCTTATTTCAAATTTATTTCATGGATTTAAAAGTTTTAGCTCTCACTTCCACAATTCAGTATCTACTAAACAGTATAGTAACATGTGATGTCAATACATTCTAATTATTTATTTGAAATTGTTAACTGATAAAACAATATATAAAAGACACAAATCTGTATCAGATTAACACTTCTTAAAACATCTCTAACTCATGCTTGTGTTCAGTAACTATTTCAGACACATACTATCTGAAGTAAACTACTGGAAGATTATTTTTATATAAGGCACAAATAATTACTTGCCATTCAAACAGTTTCCAGACACGTTTAGCATAGCGATACATAAAGAATGTATTCTGTACATTACCAGATAAGGAGCTTCTCCGTGTCGTCCACGCACGAGTCATCAGGACTAGTTTTTATACCCTTTTGATATGTTTCTCACATAACTTAAGATACTGTGTAGGTAACTACTTATTCCTAGTTGATTTTCTCAGTCGTTTTGATGTTAAAGATTGTAACACAAAAGTCTCTTGGACAGTAGTGGCTCTTTTTTGCCTGCCATTTTTATGCGAGGAACATTTTCTTTTTGTAGTATGTGACGTGGGTTTTTCTTTCTTTCTGAGGCCTGGTCGTCTGCCGGGTCTGCTCCGCAACTTGCATCTACTATTATTTCTTGTTTTAACTTCCGTGGCTTCAGATTTGACAGCTGTTGCTGGTATATCACACACATTTTTCTGACTAACCCTATCAGTACAGGATTTAGTAACTGTCACTGGTTGTACTGGTAGTACATTATTTTCAACACTTCCCATAAGTCCCTTGTTATTTTTATTAACAGAGGTGCTAGAAGTAGAAGTTATGCTACTGTCTGGAAGAACATTTTCTATTTTATCACTGCTGTTATATAAAGAGCTGAGTAAACTATCCTGTAGTTTGTTTGACAAGCTATTACCATTCTCTTCTGCATCCACAGACAGTTTGTGCGAGATACTATGTTGAAGAAGTTTAACAAAGGAAAAAAATATTTTGTGGCAAACGTTACATGAGAAGGTATGAAAACGTGATGAGGCCACCGATTTCTGCTCTTCTTTAGCTGACATGTTCATAATCTCTTGTTGTTTTGACTGAGCCCTAAGAATTCCAAGCACAGAATTTTGTATCTGGTCACGCACCGACAGAGTTGAAGAACTCAATCCACTATTGTGTTCAGTTTCTTTTTTCTTTTCTAAACTAATTAGATTTTCATTTTTGCTTTCTTCCATCTCTCTTGCAGTTGGACAGACATCCCTTATGTGTTTTCTGAAGTTTGCCAGATAGCAGAAAGTCCTTCGACACATAGGGCACGTGTGCATTTGATTAACAAAAGTTGAAGATCCTGACTTTATGGGTACATTAAATTTTGGACTCATCTGTGGTGTTGCTGGGGAACTCTGTTTCAACTGAAGAGGTTTTGACTCTACAGTAGTCTCCAATTTAAATCCACCATCTGACATTTCAGAACTCTGACTGACAGAAAGAATGGAGTCTTCAACAAATTTTTCAGTGAATGTTTCTAGAACTGGGGATTTCAAAACCACAGGGAATTCCTCATCAGATTTTACTTTGGTAGATATGCCACAGTTGACTGTTAAACTTTTAGAAACAGACTTCTGACTCTGAGATTTGTGAGAATTTTCAGCTAGTGGTTCATCACTAGATGGATTTAAGTTTTTTTGATAAATTGCTCATCTCAGATTTCTGAGGAAAAGCCAAATAGGATGAGTTACATGGTTTATCCAAATTAATATCAGACAGTTCCAGTTCTTTCTTTGTTTTATTTCTCCTAGAATTTATTTTCACCTGCTCAGGAACATAAACTTTCCTGCACTTACGTAATGATTTTCTTGTATTATATGTTGGTAATACAGATATGGAATCCAGAGATGATGGACTAGATGCAATTAATGATGTTTCTGATATATCTTTCTCAACCACAACAGGAACCGAGCATTCTTCTGGTTGAGAATCATTTTCTAAAAGTACCAAACCAACATCACGATGCTCTTCATCTATTTTAAAACAAGTTTTTTCAAGTTTTAGTTCCACAGTTTTCTTATTTCTTTCACATCCTACATCTGTAACATTACCTTCAAGAGATACCTGGTCACATTTTAGTGGTAAAGTTCCTAGTGTACTTGCATCTTTTTTGTTTGCATTATTTTCTGTTGTTGCTGTGTTATCTGTAGAATTAACAGAAAAAACAGATTCTTGCTCTTTTGTTCTATAACAGTTATTCTTCATATGTTTTTTAAGCCTAGCTAAATAGGTGAATCTTTTACCACAGTGAAGGCAGCTGTGTCTTTGACTCAGTGTTTTGTTATCAGTATGAGGGGCAGTTGAGCTGTTTCCCTCCATTGCAATTTTTAATGGACATCCTCTTCTGTGTCGTTGGAATGCTGCAAGATAATAGAATTTTGTTTCACAACCATCACAGCTAAATATTTCAGCTTTATCATCCTTTCCTATTCTGGTATGTTGGGATGAATATTTTGGGTACCTTAGTTCCCACATGGGACTCTTGAGATTTTCAATTTTTTTGTGCTTTTTGTGATGATTTGAGGCATGTTCAAACCGATCCAGATATCTCTGGATTCCTTTCCCTATCTTCTTCCACCTTAACATTTTATTTCTGTATTTCTTTTTCATGTCTGGTTTAAAGTTAATAAATGCCTTGTCTCCACCACATTCTAGAATGTGCAGATGTAGATCTGATACTGAACTAAACAACCTTTGACACTTGGTACAGTGCAGTTTAGAATTTTCTGTGCATGTCAGAGGGGGTACTATACTGCTTTTCAGTACCCCTACTGAACTACAAAAATTGTAGCATATTTCAGGAGGAATTTCCTTCTCTCCTTCAATTTCAATGTGTGTGCAGAAAACATTCAGATGGTTGTTTAACTTATGATCTTCTATTACTTCCAAAGAACCAAATCTCTCCCCACAAGTGTTACAAATGTATTTTATAGTTCTTTCTTCAATGCAGTCTTTGCCCAGAGGTTCAGTTGTCTCTGTCTTTGGTATATTACTTTTATTCATGAGAATTTCCTCATCAGACAATAATTCAGATTCTTCTGACAAATTATGCACGTAAGATGATTCACTCCCTTCTTCACAGTCACCGTATTCTTGTTTTAACCCAATAGCTTTTAAAATGTTTGATTCATCAAGCAGTACTTCCGGTTCTGTACTTCTGGGCTTTGACCATTCAGTTTCATATGAAACTTCTTTCATTTGACTGAAGTCAAAGTCTGAAGGGAAGTTGTAATTTGTCCACTGCACTTTGGGTCTAATAGTCATCTTACATTCAGCAGTAGGTTTCTTAGCTCCATTAAGAATTTGTGAAGATTTTCCATCAACAAAATTTATCAAATTTTCTGAAATTTTCTCTGCTACAGTCATGAAAAATTCTGCTTCAGAAATCTCACCACCAGCTTTCTTGTCATTCTGTAAATCACTAGAATGACAGACAAAAACAGATCTTCCAGACTTGTACTTGCCTTGTTTCCCTCTGGGAACATAATGATGAGCAAGACGCCAATGCCGACACATATTGACATACGAGGTAAATTGTTTTTTACAAACGCTGCAAGAAACTTGAATTCCTGTCTGACAATCACCCACTGTAAGGTTCACAATTTTACCTTCAGATTCAGTTCCATTATTATTTGCAATCTCACCACAACCTTCTGTTTGATCCACATTATAACTGTCTAGCAACTTAACTGAATGCTTCAACCTTTCATGTTTCTCAAGCAAGACTTTGGTCAGAAAATTTCTTGAACACTGACTACATGGGAATACATGTTCCTTATGGAATTTCATAATGTGTTTTTTTAGCGATTTTTCCAGAGCAAAAAAACCATTACAATAATTACAAACTACTGTTTTCCCTCCTTTATGTAAGGTCTCATGTTTCTGTAACTTTTCTGCTGTTCTGAATTTTTTGAAACATAAGCTGTATTTGAAAGTTTTAGTTTCACTATGAACTGATGAGTGACGAACCAGGTTCTGCTTGTGTGTGAATGTCATGTCACAATCAGGGCAAGAGAAATTTTTCTGACTAGAAACTGCTGGGTGGTTGGTGACGTGAGTTTTCAGGTCATCCCTCACATTAAATAACTGTTGGCATAAATGGCAGCGATACAGTCCTATCATATCTTCTGAAGTTGAAACTTGGGTTATTTCATTTTCAATTATGGCTTCAGGTGTTCCTATTCTTTTTCCTGTATGTTCTTTAGAAGGTGCCTCATAAACGTCTTTCAAAGAATTCACGTTAATACTGCAGTTTGCAATATCCGAGTCAGATAAGTACTTGTAATTGATATGGTTTCTCAGGAAATGCCTTTTGAGGCTGAATGCATGACGATAAATTCCTGCACATATGTCACACCTGTATTGCTTCTTTCCTTGTTTGCCATTCACAGTGTGCTGTGGCTGCATATGAAACTGGTACTCTTTCTTCTTCTCTATATTTGTTTTTATTGTATTTTTATCTGCATTGTACATCACAGAACTCTCTTCTTTACTAACTGAATGATGCTGTTTTATCTCTGTAGAAACAGCACCTATTTTTTTAACAGGTGAAGCACAGCAATCATCATTATCCACTTTAGCACGAGAATAGTTCCTTTTATTCTTTGGAAAAGTTTGAATTTTGCTTTTGGTCATGTACACAATTTCTTTCTCATTTTTCACAACAGACCTGTTTGACACATTCTTGGCATAATAATCATTTTCTTTAGTGTTTTCTTGAAGAGACTGGTCTAATTCCTCTTTGGCAGTAAAACTGGTTCCTTCTTCACACATCTGGAAAGATTTATTTAATTTGTTCTTTGCAAAAGAAATATTACTTTGCAATATCTCTAAATTAGACTGACCTAATTCATTTTCAATAAAATAACTACTTTCTTTTGAACTCCCCAAGACAGGCTGACACAACTCATTACTGGCAGAAGTTTCTAAAATGAACTGTCCTGTTATATCTCTGTTGACAGGAGAACTCTTTTCTTTGTTTTGTATATTCTTATTATTTAAGTTCTGAACAGAGTTGTTCACCTTATTTTGGATGCTATGTTTCCTGATCTCAGTTCCATCTTTAGCTATGTACATGTTATTTTTTTTATCAGCTGCTACATTGACAACTACAGAAGATTCATCTCCATAAGATGTAACATCCACGCACTGCTTGTTTTGTCTTAGAATTTTTTTTAACTTTTCTATAAGACAGGCTTTTTTCTAACACCTAAATACGTATTTCACGTCTTCTTACAAGATATAACTATCTCCTCATCAAGAGTTCCAGAAGTACATTTCATATCCAAATGAGAACAGTTTTCTTCAACCAGCTTCTTTTTAACAACCAATGAAAACTCCGAAACTAATGGTTTTAATGTAAAAAAAATAGTTATTTAGGATTTGAAAGTACAACAAAATCTTTAAACAGCTTAATCTATCTACACAGAAATTAACACAAGTAGGATAGAAATAATAATTTAACCTTAAGCTGTTAGAACAGATACTGAACTACTTTAAAAATTACAAAAGTGATTTAATCATTTAACTACTTAAAACAGAAAGACCAATGAAAAAAACAACAGATAACTTATTAAACAAAGAAAAAAATTTTTTGAAGTATGAAATGTTAATATTTACACATGTAGCTCTAGCTTTACCAAATAAATAAATTAACAATAATAAAGTTAATTTATTAACTTTTGTTTGTGGATTAACCATGATTTTTTGTAATATCAGTTTAAGTACAACAGTCTAAATTTACAAAACTGAAGTCCTATTTACCTTAACTTTGTTTTATTATTCTGCATGTGGTTTTGTTTTGAAGATTTTAATAACCTTCTCCCTGAAAAAAAAAAATATATAAAAAAATTATACATCACTGTTTATTTTTTCAAAGATATAAAATTTTAGCCAGTGAAGGAAAACCACAAATAACACTTGTTTTATACATTAGCTCAGAGACCCCTGAAAATATGTCTTTCCCACCAACGTACCTAATAAAGATTGGCAGTGCAGCTACTTGTACAGGGTATATATTTATTCACAAATGACTGAAAAAAATTGCACTCCTTTTTTTGCTTCAACTGTTTATCATTAAACCAGAATCAGTCTGGCTTTCAAAATATAAATGTAACTAGTATATGATAGGATAAGAGACATTTTTTTAGCTTTCTTTTAACAAATAAATTCCTCCTTTCCATATTATCCAACAAAAATACTGAGCACACTAATTCCCAATTTATCTGATCACTGAAATAAGTTGTATATGAGAGAAACCATTTGGTATTCTAATGATCTGATACAGATCTGTGAAATGAAAATGACTTACTGAGTGCAGTATGCACTTTCTCTAAAGCTTTCTTAAAAATGCAAATAATGTTAATTTATCCTTACCCAGTCAAGCTGATAGCCATCATTACTAGCTCATCTTGGTATAAAGTATGGTAATATTTAAAAAAAAAAAAAAAAAAAAAAAAAAAAAAATATTCTTGATGATGAGAAACCCACTTGAAATAAAAATGCATCTTAGAATGGCTAGTATAGATATTAACAATTTTATTGATAAAAAGAGAACAACATTTCAATCTTCCTTGTTCTCCGTTTATCAATAAAAGTGATAATACCCATACCAGACATTCTGAAATTAAAAAAAAAAAAAACTCATTCTCTTCTGGGAAAAGGTAAGTTAACAGTTAAGAACAGTCTGGAGCGGAGCATTTAATACTGCATAGCCTATAACATGTAGTATTCATACAGATCATAAAATAAATAAAAATCTCCTTATATCAGTTATCCATCTTAATAAAGTACAGACACACACTACTATAATATAAAATTACACAAACCAAAACTTGTTACATAGAAAATAAAAAATTTAAAAATTGCAAGAACTTATGAGCAAAAGTAGAGGAATATGTAATAACATACCAGCTACATTGCACCTTCTGTATTTAATTACCCACTTATCAATCTACCTGCACTTCAAGGTAATAACAGAAAATTGTGCACCTAATTTTTAAGACAAATGGTGTTTAAATTTTTTTAATGGACTTACCAGCTCAACACAGCTTTGTGTGGGAACAACCGATAATATCTAATACAGACTTTGGTTTTTAGAAAAAAACTAAACAAAGGCTGCTCCTATGCACTGATTCCATAAATGAAACATTGTTTTCATGTGTAGAAATATAAGCTAATACATTACACATACACTTGCAGTGCTCTGTATTATTCATCATCAGTTGAAAATACATAGCTGAATGATGAAAACTGTTGACAAAGTAACTGAACTTCAATACTACTCTTCACCCTAGACTGCAGTGGTTCTTAACCGTTTTCATCGTCTTACCCCCTGAGACTCTCTCCAGGGCACTACCATGACCCCTATAATAATTTTTGTAATGGTGAACTTTGCATAAAGGTAGAATAAAACAAAACAATATAAAAGATCCTAATTTATTTAAAATGTTACAAATAAATGACCTTGAGAAATGCTACAAGTGCTAAATAAATGTAAAATCCATGGACTTAGTGAACATTATACAAAACCAACTTATTCACTCAGTGTGAGGGTTGATAAAATATATATAGATGAGAAAATATACTAAATATGATGGAAACTTTGATATATAAATTTTAGGTTTGATGCATTAATATTATATAATTAAAATGTTAGGCAATTCAAAACGTAATATATGAACATTTTTACTCAAAATTAGGTGGTTGCACAACAAGCATCTTGACGCGGTTCAATTGCCGCACTTCAGAGTGTTTCTCATTGGCACTTGCCAGAAAAACTACACACTGCTCCGTGATTTCCCCAATAATTCCCAAACCTTCCGTGACCCCCCCCCTTGGGGTCATGACCCCCAGGCTAAGAACCACTGCTCTAGAGGAATAGAATTCTCATTTCCTAAGCAATGTTAAAAAATTTATGGACTAGTAATGATACATGAAAATGGAAAAAAACAAAAAAAAATTGAATATATAAACAACTGTTTTCTTAACCATGTTTCTCCAAGTTTTGACCTTTTCCCATTGTTTTATTTCATGTCTTACAAGTAATTTTTCTGTAACAATCTTCTTACATAATTACATATTCAATTAAGTACAAAATGCAAGTTCTGTCTTATTAATGTCACTCCAACACACCAGAAGAAATACAGCAATCATGAATTTAAAGGTACGTTGTATGAGTTTTGTCTTATTTACACCATTACAACACACCAGAAACATTGCAGTGATCATGACTGGAGTTATGTTGTACAAGTTCTCTCTTATTAATGCCACTCCAACACACCAGAAGCATTGCAGTGATCATAATTAAAGATATGTTGTAAGCTACACTAATCAGTATAGTACACATCTGAATAGTTATATCTGGATTTCAAGTCAATTTGAAGTCAGACCTTCTCTTTGAGAAATTAAATTTTTAGAATTATAACTGCTAGATGCACACTTTAGTAGATAAAATTACATTCAACATTATTACATTCTATGTCAAATATTAATAAAATGACAAAAATGTAGCTGATTTTTATTAACTCACTCCTTCTCATGACTCAAATTAAAGCATAATGAAGTGATTAGACAGGTAAGAATTCTTTAACATCTAGATGTGTTTCACAACAAATGATTCACAAGCTGCCATCGTTTGGATATATTTAGCACATTTCAACCACACTAGATTAATTAGTGATGGCTAAGAAACGAGAATTTGAAGATGTAGTTTTGTGAATAAATCATGAAGTAATGATATACATTTAGTTTTTCCTTTCTTCATACACAATTCTGCTAAAAGTAAAATTTAGTAAAATAAACTAACCATGGATTATAAGTCTCAGAAGTTTAGTTTTGTTTTACAGAATTGAAGCTTTGTTGAAACTAAGGGCTAATAACAGGACCTAACCTTCACAGATTCTACAAGTTCTATCCATTTTCTTTGAGGGAAAATTCAACAACAGGGTACAAAATGAATATGTGGCCAGTGCCAAATGGACCTAAAAATTGCATTGCAAGTAAAATTTTTAAAAACAAGTGCCAGGCTGGTATGAAAAATATTGCAGTGAACATGTCACTTCCAGCCAAAATAAAGAGAAGTTTACCCCTAACATAGAAAATCAGGTCACAGTCTTGATTTATTATAATTTGATGGAAAATTACAAGGTTATACTGTCTGGTTAGTTGCAAATCACATGGCTTATTTATACAACAGTTACAACACAAGCCAATATTCAACTAGAATTTCAAATTGTGCTGGGCATCTACAGTTAATACATCTATTTATCTGTTTTATCTAGGTCTACATATAACATAAAACAGGTTATTAAAAAGAAAAACGTGTGTCTACACATACACATGAAAGCATAATTGTCACTCGTCCAACTAGAATTTATGTATATGTACAAGTTTTAGTTAAAGCAAAGATAAAATGGTCTAGGTAAGTAATAGTAGTTTAAATATATAAATTATTATTATCATTTTTTCTTATACTCTAGCTCCATCTAGGCTTAGACAGACTAATACTAGTAGCAATAAAACAAAGCAGGGGTTCTAATGCAAATCAGAAAGACCAGATGAAACACTCAGAAATACAGATGTAAATGAACATATATCTGTGTAATGTAAAGCTTTATGTTTATTATTATTGCTAAAGCAAAATATGGTTTCATAATGTATAGTTCTATGGATTTATGTAATCCAAACAGTAAATTTATGTCTAGATCAAAAACAAATAAGATATCCATATGCAGCCTGGTTTGATACTTAGATCCAAATCTGTGTCTAGCCTAGCCTAAAAATCTAGAAAGTTTAAAGAATTATGAAGCACTTATGGTAAACATTTACCCAAGGGTTTTGAAAGAGGTTCAGGATTGGATATGCAAGTATTTACTATAATGTATTTCTCTAAGTCCTTCAACAGTAAGCAGATATAAGACTGGAGGGTTGGTAAACTTAAATTATTTTCAAGAGAAATAATAAAAGCTGTTCCAGTAATTACATGCCTATTAGTATTATAACAGTAATGAGAAAAGTTTTTAAAGGTCTGATAAAAGGTGCTTTACAAAGTCATTCAATAAAGTTAAATTTTGTTTGATAAATAGCATGATTTTTCTGTTAGAAAATCTTGCTTTACTAAACTTTTAGCATTCTTTGAAGAAATTACTGCCAATACAGATATGGATGTATCTGGATTTTAAGAAAGCATCTGACAAGGTGCCACATAAAAGGCTTGTTAAAGGAGTTGTCACAGTTGGAGTTAGGAATAGATTGGTTCACAGGATAGGAAATTGGTTAAATGCATAAAGGTTGTTATAATTGGAGTTTCAGTCAAACTGGATTAATTCCACAAGTGGGGTATCTTGGACTAAGTCTTAGGATCTTTGCTCTTTCTGATTTACATCAATGACACAGATGAAGAATGGTATTTGTATTTGCTGATAACTAACATTTTGGGTGTAGTTGTCTGCAAAAGGAATGTTACTGTCTTACAAAAGGATTAGGACTATTTAGTTAGTTGGGCAAATAAATAACAAACGAGTTTTAATTGTAATAACTGCAAGATAATGCATGTGGGTTATCATAATTGGAACTATGAATACAGTTTTCATACAAATAATATTGACAGTGTTATGAAAAAGGGGGACCTTGATTAGTCTCCTAAACCATCCAAGCAGAATGGTGTTGTTAGTGGCAGGATAAATAGGATTTCAGGTTGTATCCACAGAACATTTGAATACAAGTCTAAAGAGGTTATAACATCATTGTATAGGTTATTGGTTAGGTAACATTTAAAGTATTGTGTTCAGTTTTAGGTTCAGGAATGATAATGATTTGTTAGAGTTTGGAAGAGGGTAACTGGGATGAATCCTTGAACTGAAAGGTTATCACTCGAGAATAAGTTAAAGGTTCTGATTGTGGTGTTGAAGATTGTTAAGAGAATTTATAGCACTGACACTTTTTTCACCATATTTCATGGCATGAATAATAAAACTAGGGGATGCAAGTACAAATTTTGGGAAGGAAGAATTCATTTTCAGATAAGACAGCCTTATTTTTCTGACAGAATGGCTGGCCTTCAGGTGTGCTGGATGTAATTAATTTAAGGGAGTTTCAAACAAAGCTTGATAAATATTTTAATGATAAGGACTGGCTTTGAGGTTTTCTTTTTTTGTTTGTTTGTTGTTGTTTTGAGGGTGGAAGAGGGGAGGAGGTACTACAGTGGATAGAAAATTCTAAATAAACCAAAACATTTTGTTGTACATTAAAAGTATGTGAATGCATTTATAATGCTGAGTGTTAGTTGTGAATTCTCATGTGTTAGTAAATAATTAAAAAAAATCAAACTCACCATTAAATACACACTTCTAATTATTTGGGAGGTGAATATTTTTTTGGCAACAATTTTTAACTTAGCATGTCTGAATATCACTTTGAAAAAAGCTTGTGCATTTATTAAGTTTGAGATGTGATAAAATCATTAACACATGAATGCACACAGGGTTATAAAGATTAAATTTCATACCTTAAAAAATACACACCACAAATTAAACGATATACCAGTCACACTTTGACAGAATACATAAAGTACAGACTAATGGTCAGTTTTCATTACACAGACTAAAAACAGTTTCTTGTGGAACAATATCAGTGGATAAACAGAAGTTCTAGGTGTTTACACCCAATTTTAATGGTGGTGTAGTTCTTAACTCAAACACCATGGGGGAAAAAAAAAAATTATAAAAATGCAAGGTTAAAATCAAAACAAACCTACTTTATCTGATAATATTTTGTCAGCTTAATATGAATATTTATATATTAGGATATCTGGTATAAATGTGCGATCAAACTGCTGAGTAACCAGGCTTAAATGAGTAAAAGACAGTTCTAAATACTCCAACTATGTTAGTTTTCAAATGGCATAGCTTTGCCAATGTACATAATTTTCAGTTCCATGTATTTATTTACAAACCACTAGTGATACGAGATAATTCAAGTCTGATGCAATCAAGCAAAACAACAAACTAGATGAATAAATAATTTTTTTTTCACAAAATCTCTAAACATGTACACAGCAATTGGAGCCTCTGCTCTCCCAACCATAAGCCTTTCTAAGTCTAATCTAAGTATGTGAACCTCGTGAACGTATTACAAGCTTAGTTGAGCTTACCAAATGACCTTTATCAAGCTATCAGTATACTAATTAAATCTTTTATTCCCATTACTCAAGAAAGTAACTTTTGTTAGCAATGTGCTACTTCCCATAATGAATCTAATTACATCATTCAGTTTCCTTATGGACAGAGTAAACCTTGAGAACCAGAAAATGAAATTCCACACAGTACTCAAAAACCTCAATTATTACATGAGCGCGCACACATTATCCTGTTTTAGAAACCAATCGCAGTTAGCTTCCTATAGGAAATGAAAGAACCTAATAACGCAAGGTTAACAACAAAAAATACACACCATTTAAATCTCATGATATTCAATCTAGTCTTAACATTAATGATTATCAGTTCTTTAAACTATTTTTTACACTATTTATTCACCAAATTGTACTTGGATCTATCACTTTGTTGACTATAAAGTACTTAACATACAAATCACAAAATAATTTCAACATTTCCCAAATACATAATTTATTCACGACCATAGTTCCACCAATAAGGACCTTATCAGGTACAGACTGAAATGTTCTATAACACGGCTTATAAAATACCTTTAATTAAACAAAAACCTAGAAGATACCTTGACATTCACCTACAAACAAATGGGGTAAGAAGTGGAGAGACGCTCAAATTGGTTTGGTCATTTAAAACACGTTTTTATAAGTTTGTTTTTACACTTCTATTTATTTCTAAAATGCCCAGACTACCTACTTTACTTTTTTCACAGGCATAATATTCTGCAGTTTTTTCTGTATCAAACTGGTGCTAAGTTTCAATAATGTGGGATGCAAAGGTTGAATCTAATCTTCTTAGTTTCCAGCTTATAGAATGTTATTTAATTCTGGTTGCTACAGAACATCACCGACATACACTAGACAACCAAACCAAATTAATCTCCTTTCTACTTCTTTTTCCATTTGTCTCTCGGTGAATGTTAAAGTGACTTCCGGTTCTTTGTTTAAAGGTATATTTAAACCCTTTAACAAAACATTCCAGTTTGTACCTAATGATGCTTTTATGAAATTCACAACTGCATTCTTTTTATCAGTTCTGTAAAGATAGAGTTTCATCAAGTTCTGAGTTTCAAGTATCAGTTAAATAATAAATCAATCCCACTAGATACTTGTGACAATGTTACATTGAAAATAAATGTTTTCACTTTGTTGTTTTAGTCAGTTCTTTACAATGTGTGTAGTAAAAGGTGAAAACATGAAATTATTGTACATAGTGCAACATTTCGAACCGATGTCAAACAATGTAAAAAAAGTTGGTAATTTGACGGCTGAAAGAACATTACTGATAGTAGTTTGAAAACAAAGCAACAAAGTACAGTAAGCAAGTAAAATCCATTATTTTATATTAAAGAGCAGACACTAATAAGTTAAGGACAAAAATGTACCTCTTGCTCCATCTAGATCATCCCATCTACTAAACCAAAGATAAAAATAAAACTCAAAGCCAGTCCTTATTATTCAAATGTTTACATATTCTTCAGTTAAACTTCCTCAAGTTAACTGCATCCACATCTGAAGGCAGCCAACTTCAAGGGCTGTTAGTAAAATAAAGTTGTTTTAGTTCAAGATAACTTCTACCATGTCAAACTTTGTCCTAATCCTACTATTCTCACAACTGAGTACAAAAGAAATATGATACATCAATCTTATGCACCTCAATCAGGTTACCTAGTGACCATCCTCCAAACCCTTTCCAACAATTCAATGTCCATCTTAAGGTGAGGTACCTAATACTGAACACAATACTCCAAACATGGTCTACTAGTAACCATCCTCCAAACCCTTTCCAACAATTCAATGTCCATCTTTAGGTGAGGAACCTAATACTGAACACAATACTCCAAACATGGTCTAAACAACTACTTATACAGTGGAATTGTAACCTCTTTAAACATGTATGTATTCACAGAACCTAAGAAACCCTTTGCCCTACCACTACCAATAGGTTATATTCCCATCAAAATTATATTAATAATTCAAATTATATCCCACATACATTAAACTTATTATAATTACAGAATTATCAATCTTTAATCACTTTAATCTTGTTTATAATACTAGTTATTTTATTTTTATGATTCAGAAAAGAACATGAAGGTTTATCCCTGAAAAATAAAGATAAATGTCTTAAGTTAACAGCACTCATTATTATATTCCAGTTATAATTGATATAGAATTAAAGTGTTTATCTCTAAATACTTCATTCTGGGATGTAAACATTCTATAGCAGTGTAAATAAAAGGACGAAACTTATCAGTCAAGTGAATGGTGGTGCATTTGTCATGTTTTTCTACCCTTTAAACATCTTAACTAATGAACTAATTTTTAAAATGTCAAAAATTAGGACAGGATATGCTACACACTATTCAGAATATATACGAGAAAAAGTATCCAGTAAAATTTGTGAAAATAGAGCTGCACATATAATACAAAAACAATGTTTTATTAGAAACATTTTCCTATATACAGTTTATCATTTTACTACTTATGAAATATTAAACCTCTTCTCTTCAAATTTATATTTCAATAAGACTGAATGATGAAATTTATAATAGCAAGCATGTTTAATATTATCTATAGCAACTAACACTTTTCATCCATACAACAGCAAGACTTCATCATCTTATAATCTTTACACTTTCACAAGAAATAATCTTATGACTTAACACAATGTGTCCGAAATTAAACATTCAGATTTAAGTCTGAAGTTACCATGCCTGATTTTTAGGTGGGGGACTCACTGAAAACATAATGGTTTGAAGTATCTAGAGGTTTATGTAATCTCTGAATACTGCTTTACAATTGTTTGGAACTAAAATTTTTTAAGTACAACTGATACTTTTTAAGTAATGTTTTATCAACACAATGTTTATATATGAATCAAAAGGTTATAAAAAGATTTTATTCTTCAAAGTTAGGACTACCTAAACAAACTGCTTGCTTCCACTCACTTAGCTGGTAACAGAAATTCCAAGCTGTTATGTAGTTTGCTCTGAATAATTCTTCAACCATAAGCAAAAAGAACAAAAAAAAATTCATATTCATTTCAAGCAAAAGATCTGACCCATTTGGTACTTCAACATATAAAATTCTTAAAACTGTTCCACATATGAGATTATTCAGACTATATTGGCTACACAACACAAATAAATAAAGCACAAGTACACCTCTACCTTCAACCTTTGATACAAGTATTTGAAAACCTGTGTTATAGCATCAACTTTAATTAATATATAAAAAAGCTATATGTAAAGTAGAATTTTATATTCTTCAAAACTAGGAAAATAAAACTAAATAAATAAATGTATGTGTGTGCGTGTGTATATGTGTAAATGATAACCTTCAATGATTTTAATTCTAGATCACAGGCTGCTTTAAAAGTATGATTTCATTTCCTAAACAAAGTTAAAAATATTTCCAATTTCAGAGCAAACCAAACCATAATTTATGTAGAGGCATTAATATATGAACTTACTACAATTAACATGAATATCAAAATTAACTTTGGTATTATTATTATTAATGAAATACATTCCTTTTGTATTAAATTTGTATGTAATGACAGCTTGTTGGAAAGTTATTATATAAAAGGAATAAATTAAAAAAACATTCAAGGAAATAAAACATCCTCCACATCCTGAGACTTGAATGTTTTGGTAAAATATGCTAAGAATACACACAATAGTAATAATAAAATTATCAATCATACTTTTCTCATTTATTAGGCAATACAAGATCACATTAATAAAAAACAATATACATATCATGATAATTATTACATATTAAAGATACAATAAATTAAAATACAATGAATAAAATGACATTTCAAACATTTTTAAGCAAATCATGAGCCTTTTAGGTAAATTATTTAATATCAAACTACAGCTAATAATAAATATGTTAAAAAATTTAACAATCTATGCTAACTTATTACACTTTTCTTGTGAAAAACAGCACAAACATACACATATAAGAAACACTGAAAAAAATCCATAAATACGAATGATATACATCAACTTAAATATATCATTACAAATATAAAAAAATGGCATAACTTACTTGAGATAGACTATTATTACATTTGTTTTCTACAAAACAAAAATAAAATAATAAAAAACTTCTTTAATTAATACATATACAGATACAAGTGTACATCATAGTTTTACAGGAAAGGAACAATAACAGGATTTTAAAAACTGTAAACTTCTAAAAAAAAATCTGATTATAATTGAAAATAATTACTGAAGTATCTAATAACATAACACTTTCAAACAACATGAGACCTATTGGTCCATCTCAGCTGTCCCATCCTCTAAACCAGGAGTCAGCAACCTCTTTCCACATAGGGGCCAAAGACCATGTCTGTGAGCAGAAGGAAAGCAACATTAAGTTACAAACTTGAATTCTTTTTTCAGGCCATCACGGGCCAGGTGAATGTGATATTTCATTTGGGGACTGAGAGCCATAGGTTGCTGACCCATGCTCTAAACTAAATCAAAATAATTTTTAAAAAATAAACAAAAAGATCATAATGGCAGCTCTCATCATTAATATACATACCAGGCTTTTTCTTAAACCTCGCTTAAACTTAATCCTTTTACAGGGAATATTCACTGGTAAATAATCAACCTATAACACCCATACAACATTCGAAAGAAATGAAACTGATGTTTCATGTTGAGATATCATGAAGATATTTATTGCAGATAAACAACTCAAGTTTTCAACAAAACTCTTATTATATTAATCTGTAAAAATTATACAACCTAATAATAAATATGTACACATCTATCTAATATCAATACAATGTTCTTTTTTTACAAAAAATTTAATAATATGAAATTAATACCAAATTAATATATTGGTGAGATTTTTCAGATTACTCGCATGGAAAACTTTAATCCTGAACTATATTCAAGGGTTCAAGTTTAAATCACACTTATTTTAAATATTTATAAAATCTAATTGTGCAAACTGTGATAAACTTTATCAATAACTTTCATATATAATTATGAATAACAGAAAATCTTTGTAGGGAAAGTGAAAAATATATACAATATAATTTTATCTTGTTGTGAGAAAGCAGAGTGGTGTTAAAAATGGGAATCTTCCGAACTGAAAGAAAATTATTAGTGAATTTTCTCAAGAGTTTGTTGGTTTTTCCTTAAGTCCATAACTAGTAGAATTTATAAGGAAGTAAATTTTCCAAACAAGTTTTAAATGACACTGAAATACTGTTTCTATTGAAGATATTTTATTAATTTGAAAGTCTGTTTTGTTTTCATAAGTGGGTCATAACATCTAATGAGAATAAATATAAAGAAAGGCACCTGGACTATATAAATTTGAAAGGAGTTCACCATTTTCATACAAGGGAAACACCTGTATTATGAAGAAAGAAGTTTACTTGTAAGTATCTATAATTCTTAAAACTTGTAATAGTGCAAGGCTATGAATTTTATTTATGGAAATTACACACTAATGTACTTGATGAGGCCTCATTTATAGAAGTGTACTTATTTTCTAGCTACAGAAAAAATACTGAGATGTAATAAACATAAGCAATTATCAAAACACGTAATTCAGAGAGATTTCAAAACCTCAGCCCAAGTCCTGATTTTACTAAAACACTGAAAAACCAGAGGATATCATATTCATGTGTTTGAAATAGTTTAGGGTTTGTAAAAATGGACTAAGTATTGAAGTTTCTATTCTGATTATGTTAGAAACAGAAGCTTGAATATTAGGGTTAGAAAGTTGAAACTCCAAATGTCTAGATTCACACTTATTCATCAGCAAAATAGTTCTTGGTTAAGATCTATATTGCAAAGAGTTAAGAATCACTTTCAGTTATAAGTAATTTCAGACACTTACATAACCAACAGCAGTATTTCCAGTTCCACCTTTTACTCAGTTTATTAAGATATAATTTTTGAAATCTGTAATAAATTTAAAATCATTTAAACTTTTATATGTATTGAAAGCAAAATATTAAATTTACATTTGGTCTGTTTGGTGGTTACAAGGGTGACATCACTGAATCAAATGACTCTTTCATACACACATCTTCAGTAAAAATGTTACGTGAATCATCAGTTTACAAAACAAATCCATGTAGGATTTTAATACTATGTTGGTTTAGAAATTTTAGGTTAGTTTATTTTTGATGTAATAAGTGAAAATTTTGATTGAATTTATCGTGTGATACAAAGTGAATATTAAAAACAATGTGAAGGTATGAAAAATAGTACAGAAACAAGGTAGTTAATACGACATGGGCCTGAAATAATAGATTTTTTTTTAATACACCCCTACAACTTATTACAGATTGAAAGCATATAAACATATTCTATCTCCAAGATAAAAAATATATTTTAAATGGTTTAAAACAATTTAGTTTTAGGTATAATCTTCACTCAAAAGATTATTACAAAACAAAGTATTTATTTTCCCAAACTTATTAAAAGTAAATATATATATGATTATAATATTCCACATAACACATACTCTTCATAGTTAAGTAATACAAGTTTCCAAACCTTTGTTCTAATAAAGTTCAAGATGCAAGACCAGCAATTAATAAAAAAATTTAAACCTATACATAAAATTACACCTTTAAATAAATCAATTAAACTATACCAAATAAAAAGGTTAATTAGCGTTAATTATTATTAATACACATTTCTTAATCAACACTGGAGCTACAGTTACACTACCAGAATTACTATATGCAATTCGTTTACAAATGATTAATGTAGACTGTGGTTGTAACTTCTACTAAATATTCACATTTGTAACTTTTCGATATTATTTTTTTCCAAATAAAATTATAAATATTACTGTCTAAAGTTAAAAAGATAAAAACTCTACCCAACTAAACTACTTTCAAACACTGAAATAATCGACAGCGATATTTCCAATTTCACGATTTACTTCATTTAAATAATTTAATTTTAAGCGTATTAACAATATACTTTTGACGTTGGGCATTCCAACATTACACCAGTCCATATTTCATTTCATTATTTGCCAACGCTTACAAACGTCATTAGGCCTAAAATTTGAACGGAATAGGCCTAATGGAGATGGTGGTCCTCGCCCATATGAACACATTTAAAACTTATAAAACAACAGTTTTCTCAAAGCAGGATATTTACAATATAAACAATAAATATGTGAAAGTTTTCAATACTTACATAATATAAACGGCTGTACGACTGGAACTAAGAAACACGAACTAACGTGCTGATACGATCCACGTTTACACAACTTATTGAAACAGGAACCTACGAGTAAAACTTAAACTGCTTGACATCCTATAATCGCTCAACATGCATGTTACACACACCACGAAAACTGTCTCGTCCAAACGCGGGTGATACCACTTGTGTCTGATCAAGGGAGGGAACGACATTCAATCACACATGCCTAAACGTACGTAGATAAGTTTAATATATTTTCATAGTTTGGAATTATGCCTGTTTCAGTTTACATATTTAAAACTTATAAACTTATGTACAAACAATAATTTTCACTACCTTACAAATGAGATACGGTTATTACTAAAGTATGATCAATCGTAGTTCATTTAAATTTCCATGCACTTCAAGGAAGGTAACACATCATGAACAGAAATTAAATTGAAATAATAAATTGTACATACATTTTCCGCAACGTTTCGTTATCGTTTTTACTTCTTATCTGTTATAATCTTATAAAAAAAATGGGTGTATATATGATATACATCACAATTTGTCGATTCATATACTTAATAAATTACTTTAAAACACGATAGCCTAGAAAAGGTTTCAGCCATATTCCTTTGTTCCAACACGTACGACAGAAAAATCACCATTAAACAGGTTACTCCGCAGAACTTACTTTTGTTCAGTACAAACTAATGCACAAAACCGTAACCGAATCGTTTAATTGTCCAACTTCTGAATAAATGAAAGTATAAATACATAGACACATAATTTACTATTTTGAAATTATCCAATGAAACATTATTTGGGAAAGTATATTTATTTTGTCTTTCATAATTATGAACAGTTTCCACGGTCAATCAAATACGGTTTTTCGTCTAGCTTTGGGAATAGTTTGTACACATTGCAAGATATATTAGCTTTTATGCAGAAGACGAAACAAAATAGATCTAAAATCATATACGTTTCTCAAGTAGAATTTCTGAACATGCCGTTTTTAAAAATTAGAGTAATTTCCGAAATATATATATTTGATTAACGAGGGTGTTTATTTGGAGTAAAAATAATAAATTATCTCCCACTGACGATTATGAGAATCTCAAATCACTGAAGAAATAGAAAGACAAAAAAGTGGTAGAATATTAAAAATTAATAAAAACAAACACACAGTGGAAAGAAAATGTTAAAAACATACTGAATAAGAAAGCTTTATCAATAATTTATTATCAAAAGTGAAAATAACGAGTTAATTAAGAATAATAGAATCTTCAAATGATAAGAATGCGTTGATTCATCATTTGGAGTGTTTAACGCCCTCACTGTTAATTACTAGTTCATTATAAACAGTAATATTAATGAAACTAAATTAACTTACTTTTTTAAATGGAATATAGCGCTTGTTTCGATAGCAATTGTCATTTAAAACATATGGCTTATATAAAAGGCATTCTGACCACTGTTATACTTACTGTGTCCAAATCGTCTGATGAATTGTGGTATTGAGCAAAACGCATGATTTTGTTTTTGTTCTTGAATTTCGCGCAAAGTTACACGAAAGTTATCTGCGCTAACCGTCCCTAATTTAGCAGTGTAAGACTAGAGGGAAGGCAGCTAGTCACGACCACCCACCGCTAACTCTTGGGCTGTCCACTGCAGAGAACAGTATTAGATTGTTTGTTTGTTTTTGAATTTCGCGCAAAGCTACACAAAGGCTATCTGCGCTACCATAGAGGGAAGGCAGTTGGGATTGACTGTAATATTATAACGCTCCCACGGCTGAAAGGGCGAGCATGTTTGGTGTAATGGGGATTCAAACTCTCGATCCTCGGATTACGTGTCGAGTGCTTTAACCACCTGGCCATGCCGGGCAGGCAGCAGTTATGGTGGACATAGTGTGGCTGAAATACCATTCATTTTTTTTACAAAGCGTTGGAACCGAATAAATAATGTTTTTAACAATACAGCATTTCAAATACTGTTGTTTTATTACAAATACAGTGGAGCATGTCATTAATTACAAAAGACAAACAACTGTTTGTTCTTATGTTCTGTTTTGTGTTTTTTGTTCATTGTTAAAGTAATCTAAACCTCGAGATAACGTTCGACGGTTTCTGTGACAAATCAGGCTTAAGCTGTTATGGGTACATTATTCATTGATGAGAAGCACAATAAACGTGTATGTTTTCATATAGCAAAGCCACATCGGGCTATCTGCTATGTCCATCGAGGGGAATTGAACGCCTGATTTTAGCGTTGTAAATCCATAGATGAAGGACCAAAATAAACATTTATATAAATCAGACTGAAGTTTATTGTTAAAACTAAACGCGTAAAACAATTCTATTGTTATTTAGTTTCTTTTGGTTTGTTTGTTTGTTTTGAATTATGCGCAATACTACTCGAGGGCTATCTGCGCTAGCCGTCCCTAATTTAGCAGTGTAAGACTGGAGGGAAGGCAACTCGTCATCACCACCCACTGGCAACACTTGGGCTACTATTTTACCAACGAATAGTGGGATTGAGTGTAACATTATAACGTACCTGCGACTGAAAGGACGAGCATGTTTTGAGCAACGGGGATTCGAACCCGCGACCTTCAGATTACCGGTCGAACACCTTAACCCACCTGTTCATGCCGGGCCATCTTTTTGGTGACAACCTTTTAATTCAGGTCCATTAAGACAAGTTCAAATTAAACTAGAGATACACTTATTTTTGTTACTTTGGCTACTGATTAGTAAACTAGACTGATTTATATGGACGTTTCCTTTGTTGTAATATCTTTTAATTTTATTTGATGGTACCCTTTTTAAATCTAAAAATATTACAGCCATGGATCAGGAAATTTGTTTGGTGATGTGGACGTATTAAGTCGAGCATCCCCTGAGGGCTCTTACCAAGATTCAAGGAGTAAAGTCCTATTTAGATAAGTAAAAACTACTTTACCTTCAACTAATTCCATGTAGTTTTAGTTGCACATGGAGCTTGAAATAATAATATTAAAAATGGGCTATCCGCAATCACACGTTCACGTTGTTTAATGTACTTCTAACATATTTCAGGAAAACGAACAACACACTGAGCGCCTGTATCATTCTATGATTATAAAATTTTATTGCTCGCTTACAACACGTGTATACATGTTACACATACCTTAAACACAAAGATATCTTTTTCGGAATGATGAACAATACTAATATAGAGTGTTTTAAATTCTGAAATGTATTATGAAGCACATCTTCACGAATATAGTCAGTAATAATAATAAGGAAAAAATAAATATATCAATAATCGACATAGCCAGGTGGTTAAGGCACTGGACTCATAATCCGATGGAGGGTTCGAATCCCCGCCACACCAAAGTTGCTTGCCCTTTCAGCCATGGGAGCGTGATAATATGACAGTCAATATCACTGTTCGTTGGTAAAATCGTTGCTTAAGAGTTGGCGGTGGATGGAGACGAGTAGCTGCCTTCCCTCTAGTCTCACACTGATAAATTAGGGACGACTAGCGCAGATTGCTCTCGAGTAGCTTTGTGCGAAACTCAAATCAAACAAAAGGCACACGTCTTTGGAGTGTGACGGTGACAAATATAATTACATGGCATTTACGCCTTTCCTTCTGTAAGGTACTACTGATAAAATACTAGCAAACATTTTTCAATTTCAGTGAGTCCCAACATTTTGGTTTTCTCAGCATTACCTTTTAGTACTGCAAGAAGTATCCTTTCTCGATCGCAAAGAAAGGGCATTTTACATCCAGTAACTAGTGTAATTGAAACATTAGTATCGTAAAATTTCAGTAAGACTCGCTAAACAGCTAAACTGATGGCTGTGTGAATTTGAAATACGTGATTCATGGCGTTCTCGTCGACATGCATAATATAGATCTACGAGTAAATGTACTCCACTAACATTTATATGGCGGGAACAGTGACTGGTTACGTAATGTGACGTCATGCGTCGCGTGATTCATATTTAAAATATAACTTTTAATGCTGCTGAAAAGATTGTTTAGAACTAAGCATAAAGCTACGCAATGGGCCATCTGTGCTCTGCCCACCACCGGTATCGAAATCCGGTTTCTAGCGGTGTGAATCCGAAGAGATGTTGTTGTGCCACTGGGAAGTGGATGCATATTGTTCAATCCTCTCTGTGCTAAAATTTTCAGTTTTTGTGTTCTATTTCTCCACTAAACATTTCTTGCATTGTTTGTACAGAAACCAGAAAGGTTCATAGACGAGAATTATTTAAAATAGTCTAATTGGGAAAATAAACAAACTATCTTTACCTTTGAGTTAATGAAAAATTAAAAAGGTTTTTTTTTAAGAATTACAAAGAAAAATGTGAACAAAAAATATTAATCAATTTCTGAAGGACTTTTTTTTTTATTATTAGAAGGTACTTGTTGTTCAGAAGCTTACAACTGTACACTAAGTTTTGTAACGAGTGTGCGCGAAGCTTGTTACTTTGAACTTTGACCTTTATCCCCTGAAATGAGAAATTTCTGATTTCCTGGTATTTTATAGAACTTATAGTAAAGGCCAAGAATGAGTAATAATATGCCAACGACTCATATTCTGCCATGTACTCGTATAAACGTATTAGTCACACAAGTAGTATATATCATGACTTACTGGCTGAGAGGCAAGTACATTTCTGTTAACCTTAGAAAGCTCGCCGAGTTAAATAAATGCATTTTATATTGCAACAGATTTATTATTATACGTTTAGTTTAATACCTACGTTTGTTTTTTATGCATGTGACATATTTGTTGGATATATACTGCGCGACTCCCACTTGTTATTTAAATTTGTGGTGGATTCGAGAGCAAGTATCAATATGTGATTTACGAAAATACTAGCGTGTTTTCGAAAATCTCGCATGATTGGTATATAAAAGCAAGCCATCACAAGATGCCAAGAGATAAAATATACTATGACAGTCTGAAGCTATGACTGTGATTAACGCTTATTAATTGAAATACTACAGAATTTGACCAGAACGTTTATAGATTTCGAACAATACGAACTGTTCAACTTCAAAGAGTTAACTTCTAACATTAGTATTTCTGTTTTTGGTTTTGTTTGGAATTTCGCGCAAAGCTACATAAGGGCTATCTGCGCTAGCCGTCCCTAATTTAGCAGTGTAAGACTGGAGGGAAGACAGCTAGTTATCACCATCCACCGCCAACTCTTGGGCTGTTCTCTTACCAACGAATAGTGGGATTGACCGTCACATTATAACTCCTCCACGGCTGAAAGAGCGAGCATGTTTCATGCGACGGGGATTCGAACCCGCGACTCTCGGATTACGAGTCAAACGCTTTGACCCACCTGGCTATTCTGGGCCGTTAGTAATTCTACGAGGACACTGGATATCTTTTCTACTAAAACCTAGAGTGGCATTCATTAGAATTCTACCTCAAAATATACGCAAATATGTCCGTACATCCGCAGTTATCAATGAACACGGGCCATTTTTGACAGGACAACGAATAATAATATTCTACATATGTCCACCAAGTCTAATAAAAATTATAGAGCATAAATAGTGAGAAAAATCGGTTTCCTCAGTTTCCGTATTAGCTGATGGTGACTCTGGATTTTTGTGACCCTTACCTTTGACTCTCCAAAACCAACTACTTCTAAGGTGGGTCATAGTTCAAATGTATGTCAATTTCCATCTAAATAAATTCAGCCGTTTGCGAGAAATTTTGCTGGCACACACGTTTACACAAGTATGAAGTGAAAATTACCTCGGTAACCTTCAGTCACATATATAAATATCACCATTTGTACTTTATTAGCAAATTGAATGAGTTGTTAAATTGAGTTTTTACACGTGTAGTTAGTTATTCATGAAATTGTGATAAATTTATATATATTTGTAATTTGCTTTGTGTGCCAAAAACAGAGATGTCTATAGTATGAAATACATGTAGACAGGGAGAGAAAGGGCCTTTTGAAGATAGTTAATAAAACTTCAAAACTGAATTCCCTTCAATGATACTGTGCACCATATATAGGTGCCATTCAGAGTTAAAATTGGGGTGAAGTTCCCTGCTTTGAAAATTAAAGCAAAAACACTCCACCTCTATTAAAACCTCAAACGTGTGCATCATATACTAAGAAGCACGTGGGGGGAGAAACTAATGGTTCGTGTGAGGTTTAATAGTAAAAAGAAAAACGTTGTTGCTTTAAATTCTCAAAATTCTATTGAAAAACAAGGAATTAGGACTAACCAGCTCGGTCTTAATAAAACTCCTTATCCATTTGATCTAGTATATATACCCCTCCCAACGTCAAGAGTTATATTTTATATTTTTCATTGCTTAAAGCTCATAAGAAAACTGAAAACAAAATTGTGCAAACGCTCATTTTGGAGCAGAGAAACACGAATGTTTAAAAAGAGAAACTCTTTTTACCAAATATGTAAAACCTGACATGACTTAGTGGTTAGAGCATACGATTCGAATTCTGTGGGTCGACCTTTTAGCCTTGGGGTCGTTATAATATTATAGTTCATTGTTAAAAAGAATATCCCAAGAGTTGGCGGTGTTGACTAGTTGCCCTCTCTTCAATCTATCATTCAAGATTTAGGGATGGCTAGAACAAATGGCTTCTGAATAATTCTGCGCATAATTCAACACAATTCACAAACGCACATTCAATTCAATATAGTCAACATTGTTATCCAAAACAAATTCAATTTCCATTTTCTTAAACTAAATCTGAAACGTTTGATATTATATTTCCCAGATATTTAAACATATAACCTATTTCCATTCAACTTACTAGTAGCTTATTCGAAATGTAACAATTTCCATAGAATTAATCGTTCTCAACATTTTGAAACCGACATGGCCAGGTGGTTGGGGGGAGCTCGACTAGTAATCTGAGAGTCGCAGGTTTGAATCCCCGTCACAGCAAACATGCTCGCCCTTTCAGCCATGGGAGCGTTATAATGTGACGGTCATTCCACTATTTGTTGGTCAAAGAGTAGCCCAACAGTTGATGGTGGGTGGGTGATGACTAGCTGCCTTCCCTCTATCCTTACACTGCTAAATTATGGACGGCAAGCGCAGACAGCTTTTCGCGAAATTCAAAAACAAACAAACGAGCCATATGTTTTTCACGGACTATACGCTGGGCTGTAAAATAAAAACCTTGTAACGAAATTCAAAAGAAACTCAGTTTTTTTCATGTTATCAAGAAACCTAGGCATTCTGTACTCTTTGGTAGTGATACGAGATAGAAAAATAGTAAAAAGAAATAGCTTCTCTAGTAATTAATGACAACTGCAGTTGTTTCAATAGAAATAAATAAAATAACTACATAACACACTTTACGCATGCGTATATAGTGACGTAACTAAGCATTAATTAAGCATCGAAAATGCAAGATACGTATTTGCTTTGACGAACAAACTTAGTCCGATTGTTTCTCTCAACAAAAATTTGAGAAAAACCTATTAGGGATCAAAACGTAAATGTTTTATAATACTTTGTGTCGCCTGTGTGATGCCAGGGATCAAAATGTAAATGTTTTATAATACTTTGTGTCGCCTGTGTGATGCCAGGGATCAAAATGTAAATGTTTTATAATACTTTGTGTCGCCTGTGTGATGCCAGGGATCAAAACGTAAATGTTTTATAATACTTTGTGTCGCCTGTGTGATGCCAGGGATCAAAACGTAAATGTTTTATAATACTTTGTGTCGCCTGTGTGATGCCAGGGATCAAAACGTAAATGTTTTATAATACTTTGTGTTTAATGGTTTTCATCATATATACAGAAAAAAAAGTTCAAGTGTTATCCGGTTTCAAAAATAGCGTTTCATCCATAGAAATGCGAAATGTATTTGAATTGTGTTATTTGGTCAGAACGACACCAGCCTAAGAAGTATCTGGTTAAAAAAAACTGTGACGAAAGACACAAATATAAATATATATTGCATTTATTTTTAGTGCAGTTATCAAGAAAGTTCCATTTTTGTTATTCCAGGATGTGTATCTTCTTTAAATACTTAAGCCTAATTAAATATTATCACCACCTATATGTGACAGATTGAAATACTGTTTCCACAGTAACATTCGAAATAGGCTTACCAGATAACTGGCAACGTAGTGTACTCGGAAGCTTAAATACAGTGATTGGATCTATGGTAACAACTGAACGGCACTACACAAATCTTTACGTAATTTGTTTTGCGGTAGGATATGAATCTGACTTCACTGGTATTATAGAAACATTTTAATTGTTCGTTAGCACGAATTACAGAAATTTCGTTGTTCTGTTATATGTTGAGAAATGAACAAGATTTACGAATTAAGTGAACAGCTGTGGAGCACAAAGTGACACGATGAACCAGTTTAATGGTAACAAAATAACCTTGATGGTGGAAACTGGAATTTCTAGACAGCCAATACGGTTAAATTGGGGATGATTCACAAGACATAACTTATTTAAAATTATCTCAATCAAAAACTCTCCAGATGTCGCCCACTGTTTTCCCAAACCAACTTTGTCGTTTCAAACCACGTTTCTCTTTTACGACGATAAGGTATCACATTTCTGTGTCTAGTAGCTATTCAAACGTGGTACATTTTCCACGGTTGAAAGGGCGAGTATGTTTGATGCGACGGGGATTCGAACCCGCGACCTTCAGATTACGAATCGGGTGCCTTAACCACCTGGCCATACCAGGCCTTCCTTGGTGAGAAAGGATGTACCGGTGAATACAATTGATGTATGCAGTTACGAAAAGGTAAGCCTTAAAAACTTACATTCACACCTACATGTTTCAGTTGTGAGCTGACAAAAGTTGTTAACTATACCAACACAGAAATTATATCATGTATGAAAACAGAAGCCCATCAGTGCTTTTATAACATGCACAAATATTTATTGATTTTACATATACACATACGTGTGTGTATTACGATTATACATTAAATACGACATACCATTATGCAAACACACATTTTACTCATACTAGCTGCATAATTATTAGTTATAATTATTATCTTGAATACGCAAGAAAACTATTTTATTCGTCGAATGCAACACGTATCTTAACTGATCACTGTGTTGCATAATTAGACAAACTGGACCTCACACACCCCTCACACGCACATATAAGATTAAAGAAATGCTCAGACAAACGATATCCATTATCATCGAAATAACTTTTACGTAAGATATTTTATATTATATTGTAACCATAAAAAATTAGTTATGTTTCTCGGTTACGCATGTACACGTCAAATACTGTCTACGTAGCGTGTCTACACACACACGTCACGTAAATATCTTATACCTGCCACATGTGCACGCACACACACACACACGTCACGTAAATATCGTAAATACCTTCTACCTACCACATGTGCGCACGCACACACACGTCACGTAAATACTTTCTACCTACCACATGTGCACACACACACACACGTCACGTAAATACCTTCTACCTACCACATGTGCACACACACACACGTCACGTAAATACCTTCTACCTACTATATGTAAACACATACAGATATCACGTAAATATTATCGTCCACCTACTACATATATATACTTCACATAGCTATTACCGCATATCTAAGTATATAAGTGCACGTATAAATATTTTAAAATGCGTTCTAAACGTTTCGGTTTTGTTCTCTAGACGCCTCTTTTCGGAATCCAAGAGATTATTACGCGCTTTGCACGTTAGTTGATTACGAAGTTTATGATATATTCGGTTGTTGTATCATTTGACATTTTATTTAGGAGCAAAATAATAAAATACAAGTTGGATACTCTCCAACCACTATATAAACAACGGGCGTGTCTAATATGATGACAGTTAAGTAGATGTTAAAATAATTTCAAACATGTAGTTTGGTTTGGTTTGAAGTTCGTTCATGAAGCTCCACGAGGGCTATCTGCGCTAGTCGTCCCTATTTTAGCAGTGTAAGACTAGAGGGAAGATAGCTAATTATCACCCACCGCCAACTGTTGAGCTACTCTTTTACCCATGAAGAGTGGAATTGACCGTCACATTATAACATCCTCACGGCTGAAAAGGTTAAAATGTTTGGTTGGACCGGAATTCGAACCCGAAAATTGGAAATTAAAACGCCTTAACCACGTGGCCACACCAGACCCTAATTAAATGCAATTGTTGTTTTGAATTAAGCACAAAGCTACACAATGGGCTGTCTGTGCTCTACCCACCGCAGGTATCGAAACCCGGATCTTAGCGTTATAAGTCCGCAGACATACTGCTGAGCCACTGGGGAGGGGAGGCAATTAAATGTAAATCACACATGTGTGTTAGGGTAAGTTATAATAAACGAAAACTGAACGTTTCGCACCCCTCCAAGAAACTTATTATTCAGGTTAACACAGTGCACTCAGCAATGTTGGTTTAACTAAAATAATTGTTTAATAATATACTTAGAAAATAAATTAAACAAATTTAACATTTCTTTTCATTAATTAATATTTTATTATTATTGAATCACAAAGAAGCATTACACGCATCAAAATTATACATTTCGGTCCAGAAAGTGGCACAATCTCTATGGAAGAATTACGTTTAGATGTTTGTGACATCCATTGGAAAAGAACACGTCATCGTTTTTCTGTCAGCGACTCTTCAGGTTTAGATTCACTACTTCATAACAACATGACGCCTGGTGTTTAGAGGGCCCAGCTCTAAAATGCAAGTTACGAGTTCGAATCCCATCACTTAACAGCCCTGAAAACGTTGGCAAAGAGTAGTCCAAGAGATGGTGGTGTTTGGTGTTAGCTAGCTAGTTTATCACTTCTAAACTAGGGACGGCTAGCAAGTAGTTTTGCACAAAATTCAAGAAACAAATCGAGCCACCAAACCACTGAAGTTATTTCGAACATATTCCTCGTTAAAATCAACGAGTTATTATTTTTACGGTCATTAATAATTCGTTGCTGACTGATTGTATTGTTTCAACAATAGCAATGCTTTACCGTAACGTCCGGGCCCGGCATGGCCAGGTGGTTAAGGCACTCGAGTTGTAATATGAAGGTCGCTAGTTCGAATCCCTGTAACATCAAACATGCTCGCTCTTTCAGCCGTGGGGGTGTTATAATGTTACGGTTAATCCTACTATTCGTTGGTAAAAGAGTAGTCCATGTGTTGGCGGTGGGTAGTGATGACTAGCTGTCTTCCCTCTAGTCTTACACTGATAAATTAGGGACTGCTAGCGAAGATAACCCTCGTGTAGCTTTGCGCGAAATTCAAACCAAATCAAACCGTAACGTCCGATATATAAAAGTAATTCTTTTTTAACATCAAGGCGAAACGTGATAAAATGTAGTTAACGATACAACAATTCAAACGTGATCTTTTTCCCAAATTAATTTACTTCGTCTTTCACTTTATAATTATTTATAGAAGTTTTACTACTGAATTTTTTATAGCGAGTTAAAATCTCTTGCTGACTAGAAACCCACTTGAATTAAAAATGGGTCTCAAAACGGCTGGTATGGGTATTATCACTTTCTTTGACAAGCAGAGAACAACGTTTCAACCTTCCGAGGTCATCTTTATGTTAACAAAAGTTTAAATCTCTTCTGTGCGATATAAACAATGCAGATGCAAAGGTCCTTATCAGGGAAAATATGTCCAGTTCTTCTGTTTATATAAAAAAGATCACCAAATAACACTGACCAATGTAATAAATACTGAAATTAGACGAATTTTTACGACGATTTTAGGCATTACGTAATAAAAGGCCTTGGGGCGAATTATTATTATTATTTTAAAATAATTTTAAAATGTCTCCCATCTACTATTGTTTATTTTTTCATTAATATCTTTTTTTTCCCCCAATTATAATGCACGAGCTATACAGACCTTTCTCAATTCTTTTTTTGAGATACCAGAAGCGTTCTGACGCAATATGCACATTAACAGCCGTGAGAGTGCAACAAATAAGACAGTCAAGTTATTCAACTAACAACAGCCGCATACACGTAGCAGTAGCTACAACTGACGGTTCGCAGACCCTCTGGTCAACAGTTCTGTCCAACGCTTAGAGGTCCTTGACCTTGTCGTTTTAGCACTTGTCGAATGAAGCGCCGTTTAAATACTGCTTTGCTTCACGCAAAGCTACTCAAGCGCTATATGTGATCGTTTGTTAGTTTTTGAATTTCGCGCAAAGCTACACGATGGCTATCTGCGCTAGCCGTCCCTAATTTAGCAATGTAAGACTAGAGGGAAGGCAGCTAATCATCACCACCCACCGCCGACTCTTGAGCTACTCTTTTACCAACGAATAGTGGGATTGACCGTGACAGGGATTCGAACCTACGACTCTCAGATTAAGAGTTGGGTACCTTAACCACGCTATGCGTGAAAGTCTTCCATAATTTTGAAGTGATAGAAGGAAGACTGCTAGCTAATATCATGCACCGTTAACTTGTGGGCTACTCTAATCGAATAGTGGACGCCATCCCCAAACTTGTGGAGAGCGATTTGATTTGATCTTTCGATGGTAACGGGGAGTGAACCACAATCGTAAGATCCATAAGCCGACACTATCCGCTCGGGAGAGCTTGGCTCATTGTTTAAATTAAAAATATTGAATTCGAGTTTTCGAAATTGATTTACTGTGAAATACTGAAGTTATCTTATTCGTAGCCGTTTCAGTTGTTTCGTATTTCTAACAAACTCCCAAGAATTTTAAACTTAAGAATTGTGTCGTTCTAGAAAGAAATAAACACTCCACCATTTCCTCCCCCCCATGTTTGCTCTATGGGAGCTCTGAGGGCTTATTAAGTTTTGATAATCGCGATGGACAGGGAAATGACCCATTGTAGCTTTGTGCTCAGAAACAGATTACCGTTTCCCCAGTAAAACCGTGACAAACAAAATACGAAAAACCGAAACCATGAATGACGATTTTTATACTGTCTTTTAGCGTGTAAATATTTAGTCAATGTGATTGTACTTCTTTGATAGCAATCACTTTGATGAAGTTCCCTCGAATTTTGACTTTAGACAAAGTTAGCTTCTGAAGTTAAGCACAAAGCTTCACAGTGGGTTCTCTGTTCTCTGTCAGAGGAATATCAACCCGTTTCTTGAGTTGTGAGTCGCAGATACGTCAGTGGAACTCAGACGAACTTGATTCCGCGCGCTCGGAACCTTTACGATGAGAGCTGGAGGTTTAATGTGGTATGCTACGTTTGTATAATAAACCGTTCTACAAATAGATGAATACGTCATATTTTCTCAAGTTTTGGCATTAATTCTCACACTTAGTATACAAGTTCTAAAAAATGAATTTAAACGTCCAATGGAGATTGTTAGAAGTCAAGCACAAAGCAAGACAATGGACTATCTATGCTCTGCCCACCCCAGGTATCGAAACCCGGATTCTAGTGCTGTAAATATGTAGACATACTTTGCCACTGGAGGGGGGGGGAAAGAGCTTTGCAGTTGATGTTTTGACATTAAGAACGGTGCAACGCTACTTAGCTGCGTACTGACAAACGACAACAGAACTTCATGGTAAAAGGCGTTATGACTGTTGCTAAAAATACACTTAGCGTGCAACCATAACCATAATTCTTCCATAAAGTTAATTTTGTCAAGAGAAATTGTTAAAATGGGTTATTACCTCCACACCTGATTGGTCATGTGTGATAACAGAAGTTGTAACCAAGAGATTAATTATTCTTAACTTCTCCGAGATAGTCACATGATGTAAATGTTCAGTACAACAAATGAATTACTAGCTCCCTCTGCTTCCTGCGAGGGCAATGGTAAGTTTACAGATTTACAACGCTAAAATCCTAGGTTCGACTCTTCGTCCTGAACGAGTATAATGTGATCTATTTAATATTAACCTCTAGCCGTAGCAATTAACTTACTCATAACGAAACTAAAAGTGAACCTGGTTATAAATTCAAATAAATAAATATCATTTTCTTCCAATATTACCACTAAAGACTAAAATACGTTGTTTTATTAGTAGATTAGTATTTTATGTAGCAGATGTAGTATTAACTCCCTATACCCTAAGGTAAAGGAAATTATGTTGGGAAGAAGTAAAACAGACGAGTTTTATCCTCGTAAGAGCATAATTATATATCACAGTTATTTTCACTAATAAAGCCCTAGTGGCACAGCGGTATGTCTTCGGACATACAACGCTGGAAACCGAGTTTCCATATCTCTGGTGGGCAAAGCACAAATAGCCCATTGCGTAGCTTTGCGCTTAATTTAAAACAAAAAAAAAACCACTTGCACGGTTTTGGTTTGTTTTGTTTTGAATTTCGCGCTAAGCTACACGAGAACTATCTGCGCTAGCCGACCCTAATTTAGCGTTGTAAGACCAGAAGGCAGCTAGTCATCACCACCCACCACCAACTCTTGGGCTACTCTTTTACCAACTGATCGTAACATCACAACGCTCCTACGGCTGAAAGGGCGTGCATGTTTGGTGCGACGGGGATTTGAATCCGCGACCCTCGTTTTATCCATTATTCAGGGTTATGACTATCTAAGAGTTGTTTTGATAAAGTTGGGTTCCTTAACATGATAAACTACTCGCAGGAAGAGCCCACTTGCAAGGTAATAGGCAAAGGTGTTTTCGGTGTAACATTTCTATACAATTGAAAGTTAAAATGTAGTTGTACTCCCTCGTTTCAGTTCTAACTCATTCAGTATTGTTCGAATACTGCTGAATGTTTATTTATTTATTTTTGAATTTCGCGCAAAGCTACTCGAGGGCTATCTGCGCTAGCCGTCCCTAATTTAGCAGAGTAAGACTAGAGGAAAGGCAGCTAGTCATCACCACCCACCGCCAATTCTTGGGCTACTCTTTTACCAATGAATAGTAAGATTGACTGTCATATTATCACGTTCCCATGGCTGAAAGGGCAAGCAATTTTGGTGTGGCGGGGATTCGAACTCGGGACCCTCAGATTACGAGTCGAACGCTTTAACACACTTGGCCATACCTGGCCCACTGCTGAGTGACAGGCACTGTTTGGAAGTAATAATTCAATAGTGGTGAGTTTCTGTTGATATAAACAATACTAAGACTGAGTTATATTAAAACATTTGGATAAATTATAATAAATAATAAATTGAATACGTCCAAATAAAAATTTTGATCTAATTTATTTTCTGTAACGCTTCCAGCGGACAGTAAAGGCTCAGAAATAATCGTAAAAAGGTAATAATATACAAATTCTACTCACACGCGTTCAACTTGGAGCACGGTGGAAAAACTACCGATTAAAAAAAACATTATCGAACTGTAATGTAACTATTATTAAAATACGGAAAATATGGAAGTGAAGAGTTGAGGCGACCTAATTTCGATCGGATTTAGAATTATAAACAAGGGTTTTGTTTTTTTTGTTTGTTTTTAATTTACGCAAAGCTACACGAGGGCTATCTGCGTTAACCGTCCTCAACTTAGTAATGTAAGACTAGACAGGAGGGCAGCTAGCTAATCATCACCACCCATCGCAAACTCTTAGACTTCTCTTACCAACGAATAGTGGGATCGGCCGTCACATTATAAACAAAGGAAAATAATAAATATAAATTCGCAAAATAACAGTTTAGTAAAATAAGATAATAATCGAGGTAAATAATGATGGGAAGAATAGACTCTCGCAGAGGTATGGTTGAAGACGGAGATTTAACGAGATAGAAGAAGGTAAATGTCCTTAAAGAAAATGTTTAAGGGAATATAATTAGAGAAAGTTACCGTGTTTCTCCGAAAAGAAGACAGGGCTTATATTAATTTTCACTCCAAAATATGACACTAGGGCTTATTTTCGGGGGATGTCTTATTTTGATATATTAAAAAAATGAAGTTACAAAGTAAAACTATTAAACTAACCATTTAAAATAAACTATTATTAAACTATTAAACTAACTGATTAATACTTACACAAACTAATTAACTAACTATTAAACTAATTAATAAATTAATTTTTTTTTGTTTCTTTCCTCTTCCTGCCACTCTTAACTGGGGCTTATTTTAAGGGTAGGGCTTATATTAAAACTATCCCCAAAAATCACACGAGGTCTTATTTTATGGGTAGGTCTTATTATCGGAGAAACACGGTATTTGAAAGTAAATATTTTATTTATACCATACGGGTATCTGGTATTGAGTTAAAAGATGGTGTTTTTTTGTGTTAACTTGTTGAGTGGTGTTTTTCTCATGACTGAGAGAACCAATGTCGAAGGGTCATTGTGACCAGGAGAATTGAAGTGTCTTGGAACTGGGAGGTCACCGGAGCCTTCTCTTACAAATTTAAGGAGTTCACGAAAACGACCCCCCAATCTGAGAACTGATTCTTCAGTATATATAATTTGTTACACCTGCTATACTGGACGTAATAAATGTCATATCGGCCAATAATTACGTTGGTAAAAATATCCTGCCATACGAGTGGTTTTGGAGAGAAAGTCTTGGTTCTTTGAACATAAACATCTCAGCCCTGTGAACTGCCCTTTAGGGATGGCAGTCTTGGTTTGATGGAAAGGTAAGATAAGAATATATATCAGTAAATGATGGTTTTAGAAGATTAGGATGTCGATGTCCAGAAATGATGCACTTGTGTCAGAGATCTGGTAAGTGTATTTAAGCGCATAGTGGAGCTGTTGGACAAAATCCATTCACTTCTGCACTTAGGCTTTGGTAGACGTAACAATACTATGATATTGTTAGTACAACAGATAAAGAATTTCAGTGACGATAAGAAACTGATGAGATGGAGTAACAATAGATCAATGCTGTCGTGTTTTTGTGGAAATTAAAAAAAAAAATGAAATGTAATAATATTATAACACTGCCAAGTTTCGGTAACAAGACAATACTGAGACGTAGTTACACTACATTATTGCCATGTTTTAGTGACAAGACACTTGGCTGAGACGTAGTACTACTGTAATATTGCTACGTTTCAGCGATGATATGACACTGTTGAAACGTAGTAGCATTATAACACTGCTAAATTATATTCACACTAAGACACTGATGAGCCGGAGAAACGATATGTACAAGCTATTCAGATAAGTAACTCGGAAACGTTGTTTAGATAAGATATCGGTATGAGCATTGCCAAAGATTTGTTGTTAGAGTATTAATATATTGTAATAATACCGTGTCTTCTGAAGTTCTAGTAGGAACAAGAAACTACCGACAAATTATATTAATTCTGGGTAACTGCTGAGTTGAAACGTTAGAACACTGCTATAATTTAGTGAAATGAAAGTTTAAAGAAAGTAGTAATATCACAGTGCAGAAGAATGTTAGAACACCGTCGAGACGTGATACTGTAACCCTAAAACTTAGTGATGAGCAGTGAGAGTAAAAAACAAAACTGCCAGTAGGCAATATTACAAGTTAGCGCAGATAGCCCTCGTGTAGCTTTGTGTGAACTTAAAAAAAATTGCGCTAGCCGTCCCTAATGTAGCAGTGTATGACTAGAGGGAAGGCAGCTAGTCATCACCACCCACAGCTGACTCCTGGAGCTACTCTTTTACCAACGAATAATAACGCCCCCACGGCTGAAAGGGCGAGCATGTTTGGTGCAATTTTTTCTGTACATTCGAATGTAAAAAAATAAAGTTCTCCGTGACGGTAAACGGACACTAAACGGGAAAATTGTGACCCCTATTACAAAGCTACGTGCATGCATGATAAAAATTTCGCGAAGTTGGAAGTTGCACATGGCGTAATAAAAATGTTTTTCCAGTATCATACATATAAGCAGGAATTTCATTATTGTATAATGTATCAAACAAAGTTGCTTTGTTTCGTCATTTAAGCGTTTCAACGTGGTCGACTACTTTTCCAGGTGTAGTGTTTAACAATGACTACCAGTGTTTTTGAAGCAATATCACCTTGTTTCTTTACTAGAGTGTTGAAACTCTGCCAAGACATCCTTTGCTGCGTATGTTACAAAACTTCATTAAACTACTCTTTGTTCATATTATATTATTTATCATAACATAAAATAGTAGCTAATAATCTATACTTTGATTGTATAAACTTTTTTTTAAGTTCTTAATTTTATATGGCAATATTAAGCATGAAAAAAAAGAATCCTGATGTGGTCGGTCAATTCGACAGAGCTCGTGTCACGCATGTATCTACACACATCATACAAGCCTTACAACCACAACAGTACTTGCTAGTATTAAATATAATCAGTGTTTAGTCCTATAATATTCCTTAAGGCATATTTTATATAGTCAACTGCAGTTGAAAAGCCGTGTTACATCCTTTAAACGAATTATTTAAGAGTAGATCTAAACGTTTAAGGACCCCCTTCCCTCACATAATGCATGTAAAATCGTAGAGTATGTTGCTTAACATCATTGCGGACGTACGTTCCAGGCACACATCGCGACGTATAATGGATACCCCTGCATGTATAATAATACATTCCCGTACCTGAGTTGTCCAGGCCAAAAAGTATGGATTATTCGGACAGAAGTTGTCATAGCCTGGCAACTGTTCTAGACCCGTAGGTAGTATTGGAACATGGTTAACCTGTGGTTATGGTAAAACACGTAGCTTTGGTTATGCACACTAAGGAGAAACACCGTTAAAATGATACTGTCAGTAAAATAAATGCAATGAAATAAGATACTTACTACCTGTACTATTCAAAATGCGTATAAAACAGCTATCGAAGAGAGAACTGAGAAACTGTTGCTGTTGGAAGGTACCATAGTAGTATTTAACTTTCGTGTTATCATTCATGTCATAAACATTACAGAAGTGCGTCAGATCATTTTTCCTCTCTCTTTTACCCCCCCCCCTTTAAACAGCATGCACATAGTGACATTTGGGGGGGGAAGAGGAAATTTTTAAATTTCTGAGCACCGCTAGATTTCACATCAAAATGTCTACAACGACTAAACCTTGACCTTTCTCACAACTCGACCAGCGTGATACAGTTGCACTAGGTTTCATCACGGTTAGGCCTAATGTACCTATTTTATAATAAATCAATCTCAACTAAGTCATGGTTTTAATATATGCAACACCCTGTACTTGCTTTATAAACATGTCCACATATTTATTCTAAATATTAATTTAATTATCATAGTTAAAAGATAAACAGTCAAATTTCTTAAATCTCAATTACGCTAATTTCAAATATGTTGACTAAAAACCTTATTTATTGTAGTTGTACCTTCTTAAGCCTGGCTTAAGTAATTAACTTAAATGTGAAGTGTCATATTCATGTAAACCGTTTAAGCATTGAGGTTTAACTACGTTAATTCCTAAAAAACAGTCTCATTTAGTACTTTAGAAGGATTAAAAAGCCATCTTCATGAAAACAAGGATTAAAAAGACGTTTCGGGAAAAACGTTCACAGAAATAACTATTTTTAACATACCTTCAAAAGACATTCAATTAACACTTCAGAAACGTGTTTGAACAAGAATGGCAGTTCTTACCTTCAATTTACTCTAACGCCACCTGTTGATTGAATATATAGTATAACACATCATATGCGCTAGAATTTTTGTCAAACTAGTTCGTATTAGGAAGTTTCTTGTAGCAACTTTAAAAATGTTAACTCACTCAGTTGCAATATTTGCTAGCCGCTAAGGTAAAGGAAGTATTGGTCCAAGTAAGAGAGCAAGAGAATGACCTTGAGCGTCAACGTGGCAACGTACGACTGGTACGGTAAGTACTGGGGTTACAATACGTGCTAGGAAGAAACAAAGGTAGATTTTTCAATCTCGTAGCTAACTGAGAGACACACGTCAACCCACACAAACTGCCAGATGTAACAAGTATAATTTCCGTAGCGTCATGTCCTGGTGAGATTATTTGAAGCACGTGACTTATGTTGTTTCAGGTCACGTCACATCAATTCTGAGCTAGAACGTCACGTGATTTTATATTAACACGCCACACAAAGACTACTAAACTTCACAAGAGAACAATAATTTATTACCAAAAATACATAACATTTCAGAAAAAAAGCTTAGAAGAAACCGATCACCTATCCAGACTCGGAAAACAATAGTTAAAAAACACAAACTTTAATTATTGTAGTGCAGCTGCCTGTCTTGATGTTTGACTCAGCTTGACGTCACAAGATAACACACAAAATGACAAGTTCCATACGTGTAATGTTGTATTTCAGACTTCCTAAACAAGTGAACAGTAAAGACTAGAGGTTATATACCTCATTCCCCCCCTATCTGCGGAGTGTCATGTGCCCATAATTTTACACACGGTTCTTCAATGATGCAAATTTAGCATTTTAAAATAAAACACACTAAAATATTACGGTTTGCAGATGACGTAGTGACATGGCCTTCCTCTGAAAGCCCGATACAAGAAGCAAAACGAATACAGTATCAACTAAATCGTTTGCAGAAGTGGTGTTCTAAATAGAAGTTAGTTGCTAATCCAAATAAAACATAGTTCGTTATCATTTACAGCAAAAACGTAGTGAAAGAATGAGAGAGATATAAACAAGTCTGCATCAAAATATTTAATATAAAAATAAAAGCAACAGAAACAGACAAATGTCACGTGTGAGACCAGATTAACTTTTAAATATTACAGCTAACATCCACAACTGGGCTTAATATTCTCAAAACTTTGAACAAGCTAAAAATCAAAACAAAACTAAGAATATGTAACTCACTAGTAAGTACAGCTATGGAATACTGAATGCCAAGCAATATTAAGTATTTATATATATAAATAATTGTCTGTAAATATAAATATATATAAATAATTATCTGTAAATATAAAGACTGCAAAACAAAGCATTCAGAATAATTGAACTGTCCAGGGCACGGCATGATCAGGCGGGTTAAAGCGTTCGACTCGTAATCTGAGGGTCGCGGGTTCGAATCCCCGTCGCACCAAACATGCTCACCCTTTCAACCGTGGGGGTGTTATTATGCTACAGTCAATCCCACTATCCGTTGGTAAAAGAGTAGCCCAAGAGTTGACGGTGGGTGATGATGACTAGCTGTCTTTCCCTAGTCTGACACTGCTAAATTAGGGACGGCTAGCGCAGATAGCCCTTGTGTAGCTTTGCACGAAATTCAAAAACAAACAAGCTGTCCAGAAAACATCCATAGACCAATCAAACCCTCATAGATTAAAAACAGTTTATTCTCACTCGGTTGAAACTATTAAGCAAAAACACATCACAGAAATAAATTAACTTCTTTTCACTTACTTAGCGACACTCCTCCTGGTAGTAAAGACTTCTATCTCCATATGAACCACGTCACCAGAAAGAGTAGCAATAGTAAGTCCTGTGTTAAACTTAATCTTCTGGGCGGCCCGTAAGTCCCTACCCATCGATGTATCTTATGTATCTAGTGTATCTGTGTGCTGTCCCTCATTCTCGCTGCATAATATTATGCGTACTTGTCACAATACGCTCTTCAAGTGTAAATGGGCTTACATTGGCCATATTTCTCTGAAAAAAAATTATAATACGTGCGTAATTGAATATAACATAATAACATGTGGAGGGGTAGGGACTTATGGGCCACCCTGTATATTCAGTGACTCTTTAGACTTAGATACCATTGTAGAAAGGGTTTATATATTTATTTTTAGAGCAAAGCCACATCAGGGTATCTGCTGTGTTCACCAAAGGAAATCTGACCCGTGATTTTAACGGTATAAATCCATAAACTTTCCGCTGACCTTCCGAGTGACTATTGTAATTAGGGGTATCACCAACGAAGGATACTACTACCCACGACCTGGAGTGTGAATCTTATCATGTACCCCAGAAGAAGACCAACTCCACCAAATAAAATCAACACTCCAAGAATGAAACACTAAAGCTGAGGAAAGACCTCGAACATTGAAATTGGTCCACCATGTGGAGATGATCAGTTAATATTACCCCTCGGATCTTTCCTCCTTCTGATCTCTCTAACGTCTAACCATTCCATCCTTGTTCACAGTATCATTACGACACTTTACTTAAGATCTCAACTAATTACAAAATATTCTATCCCCCTTACAAAGACTGCTACTAACCCTACTCTTATTTCCACTCCAGGGAGAACCTAGAGGGAGTCCTAGTCCCTTGGGGGGAATTCTCCACTTATAAGTTCCTAACTTTGATGTTGGTGGTCAGTAGGTAACATTTAGTTCTTGGTGAAGTAGTGTATTTAAAACTGTTGGCCTCTAAATAAAAAGGCCTATTCTTTATAAAAAGTGAAGTATTTCGTCATTTAATAACAGTCAGTATTCCTTTTTCTGAATAATTCCTGTAAAGAAACTGAGTTAAGTTATAGTAAGGAAAAGGTAAACAACCTCTACGTCGAGTGAGAAAAAGGAATTACATCCATTACGTCACACATGATGGCGGAAAGTATTGACGTGACAGGATTAGCTCACATTGATGTCAAGTATGTCATTATCTTCGTGACAGCGTAGCATTATAATGGTACTTGAAATAATTTAATAAGTAGGATTTTGTTTCAGCTATTAATCGCTGTGCTTTAGAAAATTAAAAATGAATATTGAACGTATAACGTTTTTACGAGTCATATTTATTTCATTATGTTCTTACCAACAAAGATCAGATAGTGGGACTCGTATAAGAAGTGCCTATATCCAAACATTTTAAAAGTTGCTCTTAAACTAAGCAGAGCACTTCGTTTATTATGCTCGTACATACGTACAAACTTCGAATTCGTTTATAATTACGCGTAATATTTCACTGACGGCAGTGTGCCATTTCTACGTGAGCATGACAGTGAGTTTGTTTTAGTGTGACTAGCATGTACTGTTTACTGTTTAGGGCGCTCGAATTTTCGATCAAATCACCAAACATACACACCTCTTGAGACTTGGGAGCACTTTACAATGTAACGGTCAATCCTATTATTCAGTTAGAGTACCCTCAGAGTTGGCGACTGGTAGAATTGAGTAGCTGCATTCCTTCTACTCTAAATTATGAGTGGATAGGGCAGAAATCCCTCCGGTAAATTTTGTGCAAAATTCAACAAGTAAACCGTTTGTATAAGGTTATTTGTATACTATAAAACTTTGTGATAATATGTAACTAATTCCTTTATCGTCGAATTATTGGGCCCGGCATGGCCAGGTGGTTAAGGCGTTTGACTCATAATCCGAGGGTTGCGGGTTCGAATCCCCGTCACACCAACCAGTTTTGCCATTTTAGCAGTGGAGGCATTTTAATGTTACGGTCAATCCCACTATTCGTTGGCAAAAGAGTAGTCCAAGAGTTGGCGGTGGGTGGTGATGACTAGCTGCCTTCCCTCTAGTCTTACACTGCTAAATTAGGGATGGCTAGCGCAGATAGCTCTCATGTAACTTTACGTGAAATTCAAACCAATCCTCGAATTATTGACCCTCTTATCACACGAAATGTTTTACTAGTTTATTCAAAACAAGCGTACCAAAACTTACTACCAATTCAAGTTAATCTTTCTGGGTTCCATTAGTTATTGCTTGTTTCAGGTTTAAAATATTTGTATCTGTCTCCCCTGATAATGGAGAAACAGTACAACTGTATTTTAACAACGAAAGTAATGAATAAAGGGAAAATAGTTTTAAAAATAATAATGAAAGCTGGGAATTCAGACAAATCTGTTAAGTGATAGAACGTTGGTATTCTTTCTTTCTCTCTGTGCTATTGAAAGATTTTTGATAGTGTTGGTTTGGTTTCTGAATTTTGCGCATAGCTACACGAGGACTATCTGCGCTAGCCGTCCCTAATTTAGCAGTGTAAGACTAAACTGAAGGTAGCTAGTTATCACCAGCCACCGCCAACTCTTGGACTACTCTTTTACCAACGAATAGTGGGATTGACCATCACATTATAACGCCCTCACGGCTGAAAGGGCGAGCATGTTTCGAGTTATGGGTATCTAAACCCTTCCTTTTTTTGGATATATACATTGAGAATTTAAATGCCATTGTTAAAGGGCTGCTTTTATCTGTTCTATGTTTTCTGCTTGAATGTTGTTAAACTTTATCATATAATATATCAGTGGGAACTATTTGCTTTAACTTCGTCTAATATTGTACTGAGGTAGGCAGTTTAGAAGGTTTGAGAATAATATCTGGAGACTAATTCCTCCCGGTATTTACTTGTGGAATGACCATGGGATAGTTAGTGCACGCGCTCTTTGAAAGATGCTATTACTATATGTTATATTTTGCTGATAGCTCTCTCACTCGTGAGAATACTTATATAATCAATCTTTGTCCAAAATTTCTTCGGTTGAGGTCCTTCGACAGTAAAAAAGAACCCACTGAAGGCTTATAACGCCGAAACCCGGATTTCGATACCTGTAGTGAACACAGCACAAACAAACTGTTATGTAGCTTTGTGCTTAGCAATAAAACAAATACATAAGTAAGAGAGAGGTGCTGTCGGTTGTTTTAGTATTCTTTCACTTGACTTGTAAATGAGTGAAGATAACTTTCCACTATGTTTTCACACTGTTTAACAGCTGTTTTCAACTCAGTCAAAATGAGGAATTAATTTAACTCTATCATACATATCCTGCCGTTCCTTCGGTTAGTTTTGGTTTTCATTTCTCTCTACGATGCATAATAAGCTAATAAATACTTTTCCAACCAAACAGTAGTGACAGCGCTATATAACTTTGAAAAAAATACAAAGCTAAACATTTCCATTACCCAACAATAGTGACAGAAGTACGGATCTTCGAAGAAGAAAATATATTGTTAACCACAATACCTCACTCAACAATAGCGATAACTGTTAAGTTTTTCATTGTGCTAGGTTATCGTTTCAGTACATGCTACAGAGAGTGTTAAAAAGAATGTTCAACTTACAACTGAAATAGAGCAGGAATATTTGGATAGTTACTTATGACCATTAGCTCGCATTACGTGTTAATTTATTCAGTATCTATTTGTCTTGCGAGTGAAGAAACTAGTGATGTGTAAAATCGAGACATCTTAGTCCGCTTTGTTGTCATTATCCAGTCAACAGTTTCTTTCAAGTTCAAATGCTAGTCCTATATAGCTTGTTTATTAACTTGCTTTTTTTAACATGGTGTACGCGGGTTACTAGGTTATAGAGTGTATTCTAAAGTTTCATAGAGTTTGCATAGAATAATAATAATAATAATATAGATAGTCAAAGATTGTGAAGATGGTTTCGCTCTGTCAAATGATGATAAACTTATGGTTACTTCTAGAACTAGGTGGCGGCTAGGCCTGTTGAAGAAATATAATTAAGAATGTAAATAAGAAATTTAGTTGTTTCCTATTCTCAAGTTATCGACTTTGGGACACTCTGGATAGCAGAAAAGAGACATACATACCAGAGATAGAGTGATTATGCCAGGTAGCTCTTCATATCTAGCCTATCTTTGTTATTCTCATGCCAGAGATAGAGTGATTATCTAACGTATCATGACATGTAGAAAAGAAAATCCAGATGATTTCTAAATTGCTCTAATACGCACGCTGATCACATCATTACGTAAAGAGTGCTAGCTCACTCTCTCATATTCTTATTACTGAAAGCCCATAGTGGGCCAGCTACGAAAGATGTGGTTTAAATAATCTCAGTATAATTTTGATATAATATCACACACACTGAGTAATATTAAATGTAATGCATCGTAAACTAAGTGTTCCACGTTATAAAACAGTGGAATACTACGTATATTAATACAACAAAGTGTTCTAAAGAGGATAAGATCAGTTGCTTATATCATGGTTACCTAATTATTAGAACAACTGATGTGTGTTTGTTCAATTACAGTGTTCAAATCTTACAAATGAACGTGCTTATCAATTCCCCTGGTGGCAGGCCCGGTATGGCCAGGTGGTTAGTGCTCTCGACTCAAAATCTAAGGATCGCGGGTTCGAGTTCCCGTCATACCAAAGGTGTTTGCCCTCTTAGTCGTGGGGGCGTTAAAATGTTACGGTCAATCTCATTATTCGTTGTCGATGGGTGATGATGAATAGCTGCCTTCCTTCTAGTTTTACACTGCATAGATAGACCTCGTGTAGCTTTGCCGAAAATTCAAAACAAACTAAACACTTGGTGGTAAGCTAGTACAGCACTAAAACATAGTGCTTGTTTGTTTGTTTTTTGAATTTCACGTAAAACTACACGAGGGCTATCTGTCTATAATTTAGCAGGGTAAGACCAGAGGGAAGACAGCTGGTCAAAACCACCCATCACAAACTCTTGGGCTACTCTTTTACCAACAATTGATTGTCACATTATAACGTCTCCACGTCTAAAAGGTCGAACATGTTTGGTGTGATGGAGATTCGAACCCGTGACCTTCAGATAACGAGTCGAACACCTTAATCACCTGGCCATGCCTACTTGTAGGATGTCTTCATTACGTCATCTTCCACGTGTCATTCAGTATAAAAGTAGGAATTTGACAAATAAAATGTAAACATGTGGGGAATTACGTCATTTTTATTTCAGGTGTTAATGGATGTTTCTTCCTGTTTATGTAAGACTCGGGGCTTTAGAAAGGAAGTGTGGCTTCCAGATTCGAATAGGGACGTTAGTATTACATGTTTTATATATATCTAATTTTATCAAGTTATATTTTTAAGAAAACTTAAAATTCCTTTATTTTATAGTACCAATATTATATATACTATCTTTAGATGTTTTTTTTAGCTAAACAGATAAACTGCGTAAATCGGGTTTCGATACCTGTGGTGGGCGCAGCATAGGTAACCAATTGTATAACTTGGTGCTTAAGAACAATAGAAATAAAAGTAATCGATGGTCATCGATATAATTATAGCATCACGGCCTATTGTCTGTCCATGTAACTACTTCGCAGGGTGTGGATGGATCTACAACAAAAATAGGTTAGGATGTTCATTAGGTTCGCTCCCCGCTAGTGCAGCGGTAAGTCTACGGAGTTACAACGCTAAAATCAGGGGTTCGATTCCCCTCGGTGGGCTCAGCAGATAGCCCGATGTGGCTTTGCTATAAGAACACATACTCATTAGGTTCATGCACGGATACATACAGACTTAATGGGCGTTTTTGCATTTTATAGTTGTTTTTTTTCTCTTACTTCGCCCTTCTTGACGGGTCGTAAGAAAGTTTGTTGGATTTATGCGGAGAAAACCGCAAATTTTCAGTTTTGTATCTTATATTGCGCTGCTTTGACATCTTTTACAATTACATACAAGGGAAGCGAATTTTCGTTTTCTAAGCAGTCATTAAGTCATTAATTATGACTTTACATAACTTCCGTCCAGAGGATGGATACTCCAGCTAGTAAGTAATATTGTAGCTTAATATATAGCATGGCCAGGTGGGTTAAGGCGTTCGACTCGTAATCTGAGGGTCGCGGGTACGAATCCTCGTCGCTCTAAACATGCTCGCTCTTTCAGCTGTGGGGTCGTTATAAAGTGACGGTCAATCCCACTATTCGTTGGTAAAAGAGTAGCCTAAGAGTTGGCGGTGGGTGGTGGTGACTAGTTGCCTTTTTTCTTGTCTTACACTGCTAAATTAGGGACGGCTAGCATGGATAGCCCAGCCCTTGAGTAGCTTTGCGCAAAATTCAAAACAAACAAACAAAATATATAAAAAAGAAATATTTTTGTTATTATACCTTTCTAGTATTCCATTTAAAAGTAATAACATATTTTTTATATTTTGATTGTAATTTCAATTAAAACATAAGGGGTATGCGTGTTTGTGTTAAACTGATTTTGATGTTCTGTTTTTATCTCCTATGGTTCTCCAATTTCCAGGCCAGGTGGTTAGGGCGCTCGACTCGTAATTTGAAGGTCTAGGGTTCGAAACCCCGTCACACCAAACATGCTCACCCTTTCAGTCGTGACGGCATTATAATGTTACGGTCAATCCTACTATTTTTGATTAAAGCGTGATGACTAGATGCCTTCTAGTCTTACACTGCTTAATCAAGGACAGCTATCGCAGATATCTTCCCCAGTGGCACAGCGGTATGTCTCTGGATTTATAACGCTATAAACCTGATTTCTATACCTGTGGTGGATAGAGCACAGATAAGCTATTGTGTAGCTTTATGTTTAACTTAAAAAAACAAACAAGCGCAGATATCCTTCGTGTAGCTTTGCGCGAAATTCAAAACAAACTAAATCTTCAATTTCCATGAATCTGTCAACAAGCAAGAACTAACTAGTATTCATATTATGGAAGAATATAAAAGAGAGAGATTTGAGCCTAGAAGTTTTTTAGTTTACTTCTCCCATTGATTTGAAACCTGCATAATGATGAATAAATAATTAAATAGTTTTATACCTTAGATACCAGACTTAAATATAACTTAGATATCATTCTTTAAAAATAACTGATTTTAGATATTTAGGTTTTATTTTGTAGTTTTATTACCACGTAACTAACGCTGCAAACATAAGAATCCGTACACGCGAGATCCGTCTTTAAGTTTACTGTACATGTATCCAAGATACAGAAAAGTAAATATATCTAAACGTCAAACAAGCGAGTTTCCTGAAGATTTCCAAAACATGACCAGTGTTCTATGTATGGAAAAATTCCAAGATCAAAATATCAAAGGTCAAGTTCATGGGTTGCTCAAATGAGTTCATGTGACGTCATAAAGAAGGCCATTTAGAGTCAGTAACCTGATAAGTAATAGAAACAATTAATTTGTTTCTGGAGTAAATAATATATAACATCTGATACTTCCACTGATCAACTTTAATAATTCAACCATTCCTTATTATTATCTGAAAATATACCAAGCTTTCCCTCCTTTTTTTTTTTTTTTTCTCTATCTCTATGTGATAAATTATGGTCGATTTTCTGAAATATCTTTACCCTCTCTCACTGTCACGTTTCTCATCACGTATTTCTAACAAGTCATTTTTTTTGCACTCGATAAGAATATTACCTAACACGAATCAGATGTCCAATCTCTTTAGGCCTAACTGAAATACTGCCTTCTTATGAAATATTGATATTACTTTAACCAATTGCTTTTTTCCCTCTCTCAGATTCCTGGTTTGTTTCTTCTGCAACGTAACATCAATCAGTTAATGGTAGTTCTTTCTTGATATGTAAGGGAAACCTAAATACTATACGTGGCTGAAAAACTAAATACCCTCTATCTTTCTTTCGGAAAGAAAAAAATAATGTAAAATTGTAAACTTAAAAATTACAACAAACCTATTTATACACATAAAAGCTATGTAAAACATCAGTGAGTTCAACCTATGAGCACCAAAGCCGGTCTGGTTAAAGATAACACTGATAAAAAAATTCAGTGTTCAGTTGGTTGTGATTTAGGTTTAGTTTAGGTTAAGTTCTAACGACTTGGATTGTTTTTAATCCACACATTGAATTTTTAGTATAAAAGTAATTTTACCACCCAATTTGTATACATGAACTTAAAAAACAACATATATTCTATCACTGCGTTTTATTTAAATTCAAAGTTTTTAAAAACATTAAAATATGTAACTTATTTTTAAAGGAAAATTATTATTTCTTCCTTTTATGGTTCCAATATTAAACGCATTAATACATACACTATTTGCGTAAATCTTCTGCTGCTTAATGGTATTGAATTATCAAATATAAAAATACTAGGAACGTAGACATTAATTTAAGTCGCGAGATGTGGAAATGGTTTACACAATCATGTTTATTCATATTTAGTAGTCATTTAAATAAAAAAGAGCACCATTGTTTGCAGAGAGTGACTATTAAAAGTGTTTATCTATTATAATAACAATCAGTTTTGGTCTGTGCTAAAAATGTGCGCGCATTTCATTTCAATAGGTGTAAACAAAACGCGGATGTAGAAGTCCTGAATACCTCTCTCCTATAAATATATATTTAAGAAATATCAAACAAGCTGGCCACCAAACAGTATACATTTAAAACTAGTTGTGTTTTTTTTAAAGTAGTAGTTTCGTATATACGAAAAAAAAAGAGAAAAAATTATATATATACAAGTGAAGGAAACAAAAAAAACTTCAAATAAAAAAGGGGGTAATCATGACTATACATGGACATTGACCTTTAAAGGGCATGAGTACTGGGTAATACTCTGCCCCAAAGTTCTACCCAATAATACACTCCAAGAGTAGACGACACCAAAATTAGGGATAGAGGAAGAGATCTCGTGCACCTGACCCTCCTGGGTATTCAAAAATTAACCTACCTAAATACCCACACAGAAGAAGCGAAGCGGATATAAGTATACTATAGTAGACATTTTGTATAACAGCATATACAAAGCTTATCAACGTATTGAAAAAGGTCTTACGTCAGGTCGTAGAATAAATTTATTAGATTATTTATTTATAGTACTAAGTATGGTAAAACTTATCGTTACTTAAACTAAAGTAAAAACGTACACACATTATAGTGTTAATTTATCTCTTTATCGAATATTGGCCTACTTAATAAAGGCTTAACTAACGTTAGGCCTAAGACTAGTGGACTTAATGATTTCCGTGTCAGCGATTAGAATTGTTTTATTTTATTCTAGAAATCCTGTATTTACAGAAGTACTGTTGCATTAAAGATACTAATTTTAAAACAAATGTTTTGCGAGGCCATGCTAGGATTAGTAATAATTAGTTTTGTAGAGCGAGAAATTAAAACTTATACCCATATTTAATTACGTCATGTGAGGATGAATAGTTTAAGTACTAAAAACTCGACTTGCACGTATAAAGGATGTGTAACGTAAATAATACGTACGTAATTGCATTATGTGCAATTAAAGTGTTTGTGCCAGTTTTGAAAGCGCAAGTGTTACGAAGCTAATCCAGATATGCATTCTTTTCTTGTGCAAAGCTGTACAATGGGCTATACAACTACAGTTTTAAGCTGATAGACAACTAGCCCACAGCATTTATCGCCAACTTTTGGCCTACCCTAGTCTAGCCGAAGAGTGGGCATTGACAGTCACTCTTATAGCGCATTTTCACAAAAACTTACAACTAACTAGCAACACTCGGATTCACAAGTTAAGCACCCTAAACATCAGGCCAACCCGTGGTACAAGTGTCTTTCTAAGAATGGTATTTTAAGGAAATGTTTCCAAACTATATATATTTTTTTAATGTGCATGAAATACCATGTTCAAACGTTCCTTCTTTGATGTTTTAGGCAGTTGATTTTTAAACATTTCAAAGTGCTTTGTTATTGATTCAACACTTTAATTGGTTCACACGATGTTTTAGGTAAAAGTGAACTGGTAAAGGGCCCTGCTTAACGGAAAGTTTAATCAGCCACACTTTTCCAGACAAAAAACACCTAAAGTTCCTTGAGAAACTTTTACATCGTTTAAGCATCGATAGCTTCCCAGACCAACGATATGCTACTAAATAGCAACAATATAACTTTGCTGGTGCTGCCATCTACCGAGTTAATATTTTGTTGAACGCCCTTTTATAAATTGTTCATAACATCTATTTGGTTTTAAAGACTAATTTTCTTACTCCATTTGAAACAGTTCTTCACAGAGTTTAAAACTTCGTCTCCAAGCTAGGCAGAGAAAAGGAGTACACCATAGGAAACTATTTGGCAACCACAACTTTCTTTAAAACATCACAAAACCACTAAGTGAGTAATAAATTAACTCTAGAACCAGACTGCACTGCTAACAGGCATACATCGCTTTTATATTTTATATGTAGTTTGGGTTGTCCATGATTAATTTTATTTCGTATTTTTTAAAATATAATACATGTACATAAGTGGCATTCTAGTATTTCTTTGTATTAATTTGAAGTGTTGCTGTGAAGACAATTGAAATTATAACAAAAAAGAAATTAACTTATTTTTATAATGTAAAAATTATAAAATTTATATCATTTAAATTATTAAATAAAATTATTATTTATTGAAATATTGTTTAAATTTATGTTAATAAATGTCTGTTACACCATTAGAGAAGGCTGATCTAATGTTGGGTGAGAGGAAATGTGTGTTTTCTTACAGCAAAACCATATCGGACTATCTGCTGAGTCTACTGAGTGGGTAAGAGAAAATACGTGTAAATGAAATATATATTATCTGCTTTTATTATAACATACCTATATGGAGACAATACAGTTACGTTAATTTAAGACCTACAAGAAAGAGAAAGAATAATCAACATTTTCTTCTATTTTGATGATATTTTAAAACATATTTTCAAACAAGTCCAAAAACAAATAACGTCGCACTTAACAGACAAATAGTTGAAACAAGGTCCAAACTATACTGTGACAAGGATAAAATGTACCTCAGTAGTAAAGGTATCTGACGAAATAGGACCTACATAGCAGTAGAGACTTACGGTCTGTTAAGGTTAATCCATGTTCTTAAGCCTAACTAGTGAAGAAAAAAATATATGATTACATAACTCTGTGAACCGTATAATAAAACTTAATATATTACCAGTAACATAGCGGTAAATACGTCTGCGGACTCACAACGTTAGAATCCTAGTTTCGATATCCGTGGTGGACAGAGCACAGATAGCCCATTGTGCAGCTTTATGTTTAACTAGAAATAAAAGAAACTGTTTGACCGAACGAAGCAAAGGAATGTGCAACAAAGGCGTAACCATTTCGGCCAGAGTAGTCCAAAGTTCACATTAGGGCCCTGAAAGTTATTTTTGATTTAAAATTTATACGTTTTACCTGCTTTTAATGAAAGGGCCCGGCATGGCCAGGTGGGTTAAGGCGTTCGACTCGTAATCTGAGGGTCGCGGGTTCGATTTCCCGTCACACTAAACATGTTTGCCTTTTCAGCCGTGGGTCGTAATAAAGTTACGGCCAATCCTACTATTCGTTGGTAAAAGAGTAGCCCAAGAGCTGGCGATGGGTGGTGATGACTATTTGTTTTTCCTCTAGTCCTACATTACCAAATTAGGGACGATTAGCACAGATAGCCCTCGTGTAGCTTTGCGCGAAATTCAAAATACTAACTCAATACATTATCAGTTCAATTTTTAAGAATTATTATTAATTTATCAGGACAAACGTGATAAGTCTGTCTGCTACTGTTCTTCACTTTAAATTATTGGCCAGAGAGATAGCAGCCAGTTAGCGGTACTTATCATCCACATTAAGAGATTAGCTGTTACTCTTATAATGCACCCACAACTTAAATTAGGCAGAATCTTTTCTTTTGTTTTCGCACGGGTTCAAACCCGTTCGACAGCTACGAAATTTAGCGTACTATCATATGGCTAAATCGCGACTTTTCTAATAAAAGAGACTGCTACAGTTTCCTGTTGAGTTTTCTTAGAAAATTAATAACCACTCTCTCAAAATCAAAGAAAATTCTACAGAGGAAAACAGACATAAATCGAAGATACCTGTGTATTTTAGTTGGGCGATCTAGACAAGTGGCTAAAGATAAGACCAAATGTTTAGTCGTTGCAGGTCCAAATGGGTTTATTAGTATAGTTTTAGAAGTCTCTAGAATCTGTTTGAACTCGACTCCCCAAAGACAAAACGGGGAAAAAAAAATCATACGTTGTCATGTACAACGACTTGCAACTGTTTTTGCTTGCTTTTTGAAGTTTCGCGCAAGCTACACGAGGGATATCTGCGCTAGCCGTCCCTATATTAGTAATGTAAGACTAGAGGGAAGGCAACCATGCATCACCATCCACCGCCAACTTGTGGGCTACTCTTTTACCAACGAATAGTGAGATTGACCGTCACATTATAACGCTCCCACGGCTGAAAGGGCGAGCATATTTGGTGTGACGGGGAATCGAACCCGCTATTTTGAGATTATGAGTAGAGATCCCCTAACCACCTGGTCAAGCCTGGCTTACTTGTAACCAAAGAAGAATCAAGACGAGTTTGGTTTGTGTTTACTACAAACCTTTCGACACAGCTATTTCCGAACTGTGGAGTTGGATAACGGAATGGAACAAATCGTTACCACTCTAAGGTGGACCAAAAATGTCAGTAGCCATCCGCCTGAAAGCAGTTCAACAGTGGAATGAAAGAGGAAGGACTTCAGCTGAAAAATAAATCAAACCACCGGTACGCAAAACCTGCTTGTGATTGAACAACAGATGGATAACTGACATGCCTGTGATTAAACAACAGATGGATAACTGACATACTAGGAGAATTACTTTGATGAAAATCCAGGTACCTTAATTTTTTTTTCCAAAAGTTGTCTCGAGAAACTGTCTGCGTACGGAAATTGAATATCTGGGCAAGTTTGGATCTTGTCGAGAAAGAACTTCTTGGAATAATTACTGGGAAATCCTTAAGCAGTGTCTAGAAGTTGATACCAAAAAAAGATTGATTCATTTACGTCCAACAAAGGACAGAATCACGTTTGAGTGTTGTAGTGAAAGTGGCAAGCACTTTTTTGACCTGAAAATGCATCATACGTTTTGTCAAATCTAAGCCAACCAAGGGATCTGCGACTGACTGTAACAATAAGTATTCACTCGGATTTTGTTGCTAGGAGATGTTATTTGCACTGATTTGATCGAGGATGCCTCTCAGAAAATGTGTTGCCTTTTGTATGTTTACGAAGCCAAATATATCAGAAGAAGTAAACATTAAAAGGCCATTTTGTAACGTCCAATGTGCATTCTTTGAAACTCGCCTTGAACGATGTAGATAGTTGTTGCGTCAAGGCAGTGTACACCCTCTGGCCTAATTCTAAACATAAACATCTACCTTTGTATTTCAACTCTTTCTTGGGTAGTATTGCCAGAGCATGTTTACCAACAGATGGGAAGTACCGTGTGACACACAACAGGAAGAAGTCTAAACGTGTTTGTCCCCATTGCAACACTCTCAAGGGTCAGAGGGGGGGGCATAATATCTCGCTTTATAAAACGCTGCCAAGTTTCAAATGTATGGCTTGATTATTGGTGCACAAGAAATGAAAATCTCAGGATATTTTTCTTGAGAACAAAAGGTTCGTCAGTGAAAATAAAAAAGTGTCTTCAATGAAAGTGCCAATGATCCTAGCATTGATTCATAGCAAAACATTAATAGCCATTGAATCTGTGGAAACAAAAAAAGATTAAATGCTACAGTTAGTTCATCGTCTTGTTTCCTTCAATGCAGTGTTCATTTTCGAACATCAGCTTAAGGAACTGACTGAAACATTGCATGGATTTCTGAGTGAGCTTATCAGATGACGAATCAACGAATCATTGAGGCCCGGCATGGTCAAGTCGTTAAGATGCTCAACTCGTAACCTGAGGGTTGCGAGTTCGAATCCTAGTCACATGAAACATGCTCGCCCGTTCAGTTGTGGGAGTGTTATAATATGACGGTCAACCCCCTATTCGTTGTTTAAAGAGTGGCCCAAGAGTTGGCGGTGGGTGATGATGACGAACTGCCTTCCACTGATAAGTTAGGGAGGATTAGCGCAGGTAGCCCTCGTGTAGGTTTGCACGAAATTCAAATATAAACAAACAAAATTAATTAATTATGCACAGATAGCCCCTTTGTGTGGCTTTATGTAAACATTTTGATACAATAAATATTTTTTTATTCTAATTTATCGTAAATAATTTGTAATGTACAAATAGATTACACTGACGATGGCTTCTGTCTGTTGTTTTTAACCAATATTACAACTGTGAGCATCGATGTATCCTTTTTTTCCTTTAAAACTAAATACATTTGTATTTGTACATAATCTATACTGACGTTGAATTTTCTGTTGGCCGCACTTGCTAGAGAATAAACTAGGAAGGACCCCGTGTTGAGGCCTGATGAAGTGCTTTCCAACTGTTTAGTCTACAGGAACGTATGGTAAATGGAAGATCCTAGGCCAGTACTATATTCTCTGCCTAAACTATCGTGGCCCGCCATGGCCAAGTAATTAAGTCAGTCGACTCGTAATCTGAGGGTCGCGGGTTCGAATTCCCGTCACACCAAACATGTTCACCCTTTCAGCCGTAGGGGCGACATAAAGTAACGGTCAATCACACTATTCGTTGGTAAAAGAGTATACCAAAAGTTGGCGGTTGGTGGTCGTGACTAGCTGCCTTCCTTCTAGTCTTATACTGCTAAATTAGGGACGGCTAGCGCAGATAGCCCTCGTGTAGCTTTGCGGGAATTTCAAAAAACAAACAAACAAACGAATCATCAAAAGTCATTGCAACAGAACTGCCTAACAAACTGTGAGGTCTACAACAGGGTACGCGTCTTAAAAAGTCTGTTGGAATACAAGCGCAAGAACAGAGAGCTTCATCGTTTCGTAGTACATCACTCTTCAAAAATAGAACTGGTTTTAGTCTATTACTGTTGTTAGTTCATAAGTCGTCTTTTTACAGAATGTGCCGGAGTAGTTATCATGATGTATGGATGTGCAGGTCTCATTGGGGATCAGTTTTCTTGTAAAAGCAACCAAATGATAACTAGTTTAGTTGTAAAATGTACTAAATCGTAACTTATCCACTGATGTGTAGTTTACATGTAAAACATACCCACTAAAGTGCAGTTTACATGTAAAACATACCCACTAATGTATACATTACATGTAAAATATCCCTACATGATGTATAGTTTACAGGTAAACCTTACCCACTGATGTACAGTTTACATGTAAACTGCACTTCAGTGGGCATATTTTACATGTAAGCTATATATTAGTAAAACACACCCACTAAAGTGTAGCTGACATGTAAAACATGCTCACTAAAGTACATTTCAAATGTAAACCTTACCCATTGGTGTATTGTTTACTTGCAAAACATACTTACTGATGTATATTTAACATGTAAAACGAACCCACTGATGTACTTAGAACCTAGGTTTTTGTACACCTTACCCATAAAGGGCTATTTTAGTTGTAACATCTACCTATGAACTGTTTAGACTATTAACAAGCGTTGTGTAGTTTAACTTCTGTGTTCATTCGTTGACTTTTGCATTAGACTACTCAAGGGCTATCTGTGCCAAGTGTCCCTAATTTAGAAGTGACAGACTGAAGAAAAGATAAGTAGTCAACGCCACCCACCACTGTTATTTACTAACGAATAATAGAATTACTGTTTGTTTGTTTTTTTGTTTTAGAGCAAAGCCACATTGAACTATTTACTGTATCCACTATGGGGAATCGAACCTCGACTTTTAGCGTCATGAGTCCGTAAATTTGTCGCTAACTCATTGAGGGACCAATAAAGCGAAGTGTTAGTGAATGTAATATTTCGGCCTGACACGGTTGCCACACCCTGGCGGTTACTGCAAAATATGTTTGGGTGTCAAGGTAAAAATAGATATAACTAAATTTGTCCTCCGTTAAGTCAATATTTCGGCCTGACACGGTTGCCAAAAATATATTTGGGTGTCAGGGTAAAAAATAGATATAAATAAATTTGTCCTCCGCTAGGTCAATAGTAAGTCTTCGGATTCACATCGCTAAAATTAGGGGTTCGATTTCTTCTAGGTGGACACAGCAGATAGCCAGATGTGGCTTTGCTATAAGAAAAAAATACACACACAGATAAATGAATTTGACTTTTATTTTATTAAACAAACAAAACAAAAAAGAAAAGAAAGTGTTGTTGTTGAATGGACTGTCTCTGCTCTGCCCACCACCGGTATCGAAACCCGATTTTTAGCGTTGTAAGTCCGCAGACATACCGCTGAGCCACTGAGGTACGAAAGAAAGTGTGCTGCTATAAATCATTACATAACCGGGGGGGGGGGGTTCTTTGTTCACTGATTATTATATAAATAATCTTTTATTAACGATAATTCTAGCGAATACTTTAAAGTGCTTGAATATTTTAAAGTGATTGATAATGTAATTTTATTCGGGTAAAAAAAAAATCATTTCGTGTATTTTAATAAAAGGTTCTCAGTGTGGTATTTCAGGTACTTTTGTAAAACTCAAAGACAGCCAGAATATGACAACATACAGAGAAATATTGTTTGTTTTGAATTTCGCGCAAAGCTACTCGAGGGCTATCTGCGCTAGCCGTCCCTAATTTAGCAGTGTAAGACTAGAGGGAAGGCAGCTAGTCATCACCACCCATCGCCAACTCTTGGGCTACTCTTTTACCAACGAATAATTGGGCTAACCGTCACATTATAACGCCTCCACCGCTCAAATGGCTAGCATGTTTGGTGTGATGGTAATTCGAACTCGCGACCCTCAGATTACGAGTCGAGTGCCTTAACTACCTGGCCATGCCGGGCCAGAGAAAAGTGAATGAATAAATCGGGTTTTCACCGACGGCGGGCCCGGCATGGTCAAGCGTGTTAAGGCGTTCGACTCGTAATCCGAGGGTCGCAGGTTCGAATCCCGGTCGCACCAAACATGCTCGCCCTTTCAGCCGTGGGTGCGTTATAATGTGCGGTCGATCCCACTATTCGTTGGTAAAAGAGTAGCCCAAGGGTTGGCAGTGGGTGGTGATGACTAGCTGCCTTCCCTCTAGTCTTACACTGCTAAATTAAGGAAGGCTAGCGCAGATAGCCCACGAGTAGCTTTGCACGAAATTCAAAAACAAATAAAAACAAACAAATTCATCGAAGGTTTTGGCTATTTGCCAAACCACACTGAGATATACATATATTTTTACTTATAAATATAATATTTTCCGGAAAATGCAGGTTTCTGTGCTAAAAGAGACAGAGAAACAGAGTCCACACGTTCCGAACTTTGGTGTCCTTGTTACCAAAGGAAGCGGAACGTATAAAATTAGGAACAGCAACATGAAAAAACTTTGTGAAGCCAACCCTGGCCAATGAGAGAGAAGCACAGCTGTGGAACATTAACAGGTAATACCGGTTCTCGTTAGGACTGGTTATACTTAAAAGATTCAAGACAGTGAGTGAGATTTGTTCAGTGATTTAATTGAGTTTAACTTAACATTTTCTGAAAAATACACTTGAATTCCTGACCACATCATGGTTTTACTAATGTATATATTGTAAGTACATAATTTATGGTTCGTTTCTAGTTGTAGCGTATGCCTAATTTCAATAAACGTTAGCAAATAGACTTAAAAATCTACTCGATGATGGAAGTTTAATTGTGAAATATACTTAGAAGATAGTTGATCTGTTTGTAAAAAATATCTGTCCAAATGACGATTACATTTTAATATATATTCGAATGATGAAAAGTTTAACTGTAAAATCTGCTCATATTAAGGTTGCTAGACGTCCCAATAAAACTGGAATCGTGACTATTTTTCTTTTATTTTCGTTCCGACCAGAAACAGTATAGGTATCAACTTGTTCCAGTTTCTCTTTACATCGCTGTGATTTTCCAAGCACCATTTGTCATACCATTCGTCTCTTTTAAAGAATTGGCCAGCCGAGAAATTAAAATCTAGGAAGCGACATTTTAAAAAGCGCGTTCAAAACAGCTTATGCGTGTTTTTGTCACTTATTTTTGTTCTCATCTGTATAACCTTTTAACAACTTTTGTTTGTGAATAATTTTAAAACGCGTTGTCATAAACAGTTTAGGAAACATTAACGAATAGTTTACTTGTAAGATCTCTCCTTTCATTAGTAGTTTACTTGTAAGATCTCTCCTTTCATTAATAGTTTACTTGTAAGATCTCTCCTTTCATTAGTAGTTTACTTGTAATATATCTCCTTTCATTAGTAGTTTACTTGTAATATATCTCCTTTCATTAGTAGTTTACTTGTAATATATCTCCTTTCATTAGTAGTTTACTTGTAAGATCTCTCCTTTCATTAGTAGTTTACTTGTAAGATCTCTCCTTTCATTAGTAGTTTACTTGTAAGATCTCTCCTTTCATTAGTAGTTTACTTGTAAGATCTCTCCTTTCATTAGTAGTTTACTTGTAAGATCTCTCCTTTCATTAGTAGTTTACTTGTGAGATCTCTCCTTTCATTAGTAGTTTACTTGTAAGATCTCTCCTTTCATTAGTAGTTTACTTGTAATATATCTCCTTTCATTAGTAGTTTACTTGTAATATATCTCCTTTCATTAGTAGTTTACTTGTGATATCTCTCCTTTCATTAGTAGCTTACTTGTAAGATCTCTCCTTTCATTAGTAGTTTACTTGTGAGATTTCTCCTTTCATTAGTTGTTTACTTGTAAGATGTCTCTTTTGATTAGTAGTTTACTTGTTAATTCGACGTGGATGATGATTAGTTTAAGAATGCATTTAAATAATAACTGTTTCACTCGTGAAATGTATCCTGTTTTGTTGAAATGTTACCTGTGTGTTACAATCTTTTAATTCAGAAAATTTAATCGTTTAATGATATATTAAATGTTAATAGGAGAAATTTGTCTGTTTTTGAGTAAGCCCACATTCGAATAAATTTGTTCGACATTTCATGATGACTCATCCAATGCAGTCACAGGAATATACAGAAGAAGAAAAAGTGGGGGTGAATCGTAAGTTTATGTAGAGGTCGCTTTCCTTAATGATCTTCTCGACTGTTGATGGTTTACGCATGTTGTATCGCATTTTAGATGGTAAAACACAGTGTCTAGAGCGAGGGTTCTTAACTGAGGGCTTCCTTGGAAGAGCTTCAGGGGATCCGTGATCCGGAGTCAAAATATTGATTTTACCTTCCTCATTTTGTGTGTATGTGTGTGCGAACGCATGTGTTTAGGTGCCTTTTTCTGTGGCAAGGGCACCTCATAAATGACGTAATTCTGAATAAACTAACATTAGTTGTTTGTTTCTAATAAAACACAAAGGTACACAAAGGACCACTTGTACTCTGCTCACCACGGGTATCGAAACGCGGTTCCTAGCGGTGTAAATCCGCAGACATGCTGCTGTGTCACTTGTTGTTGGGGGTCTCTAAGATTAGTGAATGAATTTTCCATTGTGGTTTTCGTGTTTTTCCAAAACAACAAAACCAAATATAAGAGGTTATTTAAATATTGAAACTACAGCTTTTAGTATTAATGGTGAGCAAGGTAAACGTATTGTTTAAATGTCTCCACACGTAGTTCAATGATTAAACATAATTTTCATATAGGCCTAAATGTCCTCTTACTTATTTTTGTTATCACCAGAAACGTCTGAATTTCTCCACATTTCTAGTGTGTTCTCATCGCACACTTTTAAACATATCTCGCTAACTATTTACAAGTTCTTTTATCAACGACTATGTCTAATATCATAATACAGAATGAAGAGAAAAACTGCCACCATGTTGTTGGGAATTATCTTACTCTTTCTAAGATGTCTTTGTTTGTCGTTATATTTCTAAGTGGAACACACATGTTCGAGGATTAACCATTACCTACCTATACTGTTAATCCATTTCGAATGTTTGTTTGCTTTTTTGAATTTCGCGCAAAGCTACACGAGGGCTATCTGCGCTAGCCGTCCCTAATTTTGCAGTGTAAGACTAGAGGGAAGGCAGCTCGTCATCACCACCCACCGCCAACTCTTGGGCTACTCTTTTACCAACGAATAGTGGGATTAACCGCCACATTATAACGCCTCCACGGCTGAAATGGCGAGCATGTTTGGTGTGACGGGGATTCGAACCCGCAACCCTCAGAGTAGGAGTCGAGTGCCTTAACCACCTGGCCATGCCTCACGTTATGTTTGTAGCAGTGAATTTTCATAATTGTCACCTATGCATATATATATATTTTATATATATATACTATACATATATATGCTATACATATAGTTCACAGAGTCTTTGTTCTTCTCGTATTGTGTTTGTAGCAGTGGATTTACAAAAACCGATTGTTTTAAGTGAAAACATGAAACATAAAGTTTGATTACATATAAGCTATAGTGGGTCAGATCTATACGTTCGAAAGGATATTTATGTTTAGATTATTTATAGATCCTATTTACCTCATATAAAATATATGTATATTAATTTATATATTCTCTTCAGTTTAGGGATAATGGCTCTTCTGTTTCTAGCAGTCTTAAGCGTATGTGCTATGAACAGCTTTACGACCCCTGGTGTTTCTGTTGATCCAGAAGAAATTGATGCCCAACTTGTTTATCATTTTCTAAGTAGCAGTCTCTGCAAAGAAAGAACTGAGAACCTCACTTCGAGGGTAAGAATCAGTTGTTTTTTTAAGTGTAGTTAATATCAGAATTTGTGATAAATGAAATGGATGGAAAAATAATATTTAAAATATAGTGATCTCATATATAGTGTAACCAGGGAATAGTGATCTCATATATAGTGTAACCAGGGAATAGTGATCTCATATATAGTGTAACCAGGGAAGAGTGATCTCATATATAGTGTAACCAGGGAATAGTGTTATTACACTTAGGAACTCAAATAAATCACATAAGGAGCAAAATGTGACCACAACAACGTCCAACACAAATCCATCCTTTACTTGGCGTATTTACTTTGAATAAAGTATCATGAAGTAAAGCCGAAATATCTGGTTTGTGGACAATCTGAACCAGGCATGGCTAACTGGTTAGCGTACATGAGCTGTGAGTTCAAGGGTCAATAGCTTGCGTACCATTTGATGTAAAAACGAACCCCGCACTTTGGGGACCTGGATACGCCATATGAGTGACGGTTTGGTTAAAGTTAAGCACGAGGCTACACAATGGGCTAGCTGTGATCTGTCCGTTATGAGTATCGAAACCAGGTTACTGGCATTGTAAGCCGCAGACATACCGCTGTGCCACTGGGGGACATGAGTGATTATACTGTTCGATCGGGCGGGAGTTGACGATGGGCGCTGTTGACCAGCTAGTTGCCCTCTCTGTTTCTGTTAACGGCTGGAGTATATATTATGTAATAATGTGCAAATATTATAAATCTAAATGTCTTTGTGGTATTCTTATTAAAATAACTAATGCTGCCTATAAACAAGGCTTTTATAAATATTCTATCCAGAGAGATTATTTAGGACATTGCACGTTAAAAACATTTCTTTTATTTTCGTAATAAGGAAACAAGATTTTTGTTATAAAATTACCAGAATTTCTCTGTGTTTTCCAATATCTTACACAACTTACAGTTGGCTACTGTTAGTAAAAACGTGCAGTATCCAGTATCGTGTATTCTGATTATAATGTTTCAATAAATTGTAACAGTATAAGAGTTCTTTCATTAACCAGCTCTCACTTCCTGCTGGTTTACAACGCTTGTGTAGCTTTCTGCTTAAGAATATACAAACAAACCTTGGTTGATCAAAACTTTGTTTATTATGTGTGTGCAGTTCTCTTGAACAAAATGTGTTCATTGAAGATAAGTTAGAATAAATGTAATTTGAAACATCGTGACAGTTCTTCCTTTATCCACTGATATTCAACGTATACATGAACCTACGAGGTTTTGACCACATGTTAAATGTGGCCTCACTTGTTCTGAACAATACTACCATTAGCTGCCTCAAGAAGTCAAAAATATGAACTTTTTTACCATCGGTCATTTCAAGATGTTGAATGTGGTCTAACTTGTTATAAACCCACCTATCAACTTTAAGCTATCAAATATGGTCAAACTTATTATGAACGTACTCACCATTGGTTACTTCAAGCTAGCAAACATGGCCAAACTTGTGATGAACCTACCTACCATTGGTGACATCAAACTATTAAGCATGGCCAAACTTATCATGAACATGCCAACCAATGACCACTTAAAGATGTCACACGTAACCCTACTTACATTTAATTGTTTTAAGATGTCGAAAGTGATCTAAGTTGTTTTGAACTGTTGAGGTCACTTCATGATATGAAAGTTAACTTGTTGATATACAAAAGCTCGTCTAGGACTTGATATTAAAGTGATCGAACTTTTTAAAGGTTTTACTTTTACGGTTTAAAACCTCAACAAATTCTCTCCAATCAAACACACCGATAAGTAATTATCTTCAACATAAGAAACTATCTTCAGGTATACAGGGAGACCCGGAAATTTTTTCAACACGTTCATAAGCAATCGTCTTCATTAGTGTATCCGGCCATCTGCATGCGTGCATGTTCAGAAAGAGATAAAAGTCCATTTAGTTTTTAAAGATGTTAAGCTGCCAACAAAAGCTTCTGTGTATCATTTTACTGTTTTAATAATGCTTTTAAAATAGTTTTCTAAAGTCCAGATTAACAGTATCACGTGTATTTAAAGCGAGTGACTAGATGAGAGATTGTTTTTAGAACACTCTCTCTGCAAATCTTTTATTGACAGCAACAGAAAGTTGAATATCTTAGAAGGGCTGAAGACTCGAGAGAAACATACATTAAGGAAAAATGAGCTAATAAAGTCATTGTTGTTCAGGTTTATTGTGCTCGAGTCTGTGTAATGAGGGAAGAACATTGGAAAAGAATGCCAGTAAATGACAGAGGTTATCGTTGTTGTACCAAATGATGTGACTTGGGAGTGCAATGTTGCTGTGTGTTAGTTATTACGCTACGTAATGTTTTATGCTGGTGAATCGTTGTCTACTGATCGGTAGTTTTTACGACGTTACAACAACACTGGTAATATACTAAAGCAGTTTTATATACTGGTCCGATACTACGGTTTTCAATAAGAAGAAACACAGCAGCGTATCATTCGTACGTCTCGTGCGTCACAGGTGACGAGACCTTTCGTCGAATACCAAAACTCATTGGGTTGACTGTGAATGTAACACACAGTGTATTGAAAGAATGATTTGCAAAGGAAATCGGTCTCGTTGGAATGTATTGTCTCAAAAATCCATAGTTCAGTATTACTAGATTTTGAATTATAAGTTTCAAATTGGAATAAGTTTCAAAAACTACAAATTCTTAAGGTAAGTTTCATTATAAAGATTAGTTTTTAAAAACGTTCAACGTGTCATTTATTCCAATATAAGAAAATGTTTAGTTTTATCGGTAGTATCCTATTGTCATCTACTGTGTTATACTGATGAGGATTGGTGCCCGAAAGTGACCCCTCTAGATAGCCTCCTAGTGGTACATTGGTATGTCTGCGGACTCGCACTGCTAAAAACCGGATACCAGTAGTGGGAAGAGCACAGACAGTCCATTGTATAGCTTTGTGCTTATTTCCAAATAATCAGTCAATTAATTAAACCCTCTAGATGGTTTTTGTTCGGTGGAAGAACTATTTTGGTGTTTGATGTTTTCAGTTTAAACAGCAAACACTGTTCGTCACCATAAGGTTTCATCCCTAATTTAGAACTGCTGATCAAAAGGAGGGAGGCCAACCAGTAAAACCTTCGCCTGTTACGGCTATTCTTACCTGAATAGAAGTTTTGATTGTCTTAGTTATAACACTAGAACTTAGAACCTCCTGTAAGCAACCCAGCACTTATAACCATTAGGTTTGGTCGATACCGGAGTTTGTTTTAAGAGTACTTTCTTCAATATTATTCATACTATAGAAAGCATCAGATCTTCAGTGGTGAGGTAGTTCTTGATGACGACGTTTCTAACCTGAAGATGATCTAAGAAAGTCGAAACGTCGTTCTCTGCTTTGTTAGTAAAATGTTAATACCCATACCAGCCGTCATGAGATATATTAGAACTTCATCGGATTATTGATATTTAATAAGATTGTTTTGTTGAATTCTAAGACATTTTAAAAGACATTCCAGATTATTTGCATTAGCTATAATTTGTTTTTAATTTTCCAGGGAGACAATTTAACAGCTAATCCCTCGGAAAAATTGAACACTCCATTACTGATGAATTGCGTTTCACAAGCAAGAAGAAGTGGTGAAACGTTCAGCCGTGATGAATAATATACAACAACAAAACGAAACAGTTCGAGTCATTCTTGGAAAAAGAACTGTATCACCGTCACGTGGTACTGTAACAAACTGTATCTTCTGGTGCAACACCAGCTAAAATGACGTCAGTGAATGAGAAACGTTTTGACGCGCACTGAAGCACGTGTATCATAGCAGACACTATCTGTGCACGCATGCATTCGATCCGGAAACTTTCGTGAAAAAAGTCTCAACCTGAGAAGGTACTACTACTAACACATAAGACTGATTGGTTAACTACAGACTGGCTCTAGGGCCGTGATTCCCAACCTGTGATGCGCAAACCCCGTGGGCTTGTGAAGATTCTAAAGGTGGTGCGCGATAATAAAGGCATATTTTTTTTGTTGTACATAAAAATGTGTACATCGTTTTGTTAGATGAAATTAAAATAATGTTTGTTCGTTTATTTCATTCGACTAATTATACATGTATTGACGGCGCATCCTCTAGGAACGGTTTCCGCGGGTAGATGCAGGGGTAGAGGGGTTTCTTTGTTTTTGAATTTCGCACAAAGCTACTCGAGGGCTATCTGTGCTAGCCGTCCCGAATTTAGCAGTGTAAGACTAGAGGGAAGGCAGCTAGTCATCACCACCCACCGCCAACTCTTGGGCTACTCTTTTACCAACGAATAGTGGGATTGAACGTCACATTATACGCCCCCACGGCTGAAAGGGCGAGCACGTTTGGCGCGACGGGGATGCGAACCCGCGACCCTCAGATTATGAGTCGCACGCCTTAACACGCTTGGCCATGCCAGGCCGGGGTAGAGGGGGACGCAATATATTGTTTGATTGAAGAAGGACCCCACCAGAAAGAAAAGGATAACAACCAATGAACTTACAGTCCGCAGGTCAAAGACTTTAACAGAAAAAATATATAAGTTAGTTCATTGGTTGTTAGTTGTCGTATTAGCATGAATATTATAGGATACTATACGAGATTTATAGTTACTGTAGTAGATTTATAGGTTACTATAAGAGACTTACTACAGGAGATTCATAAGTTACCATAGGAGATTTATAGGTTACTACAGGAGATTCATAGGTTACCATAGGATATTTATAGCTTACAACAGGACACTTATAGGCTACTACGAGAAATTTATAGGTTACTACGGGAGATTTATGTGTTTCTATAGGAGATTTATGTGTTACTATAAGAGATTTATAAGTTATAATTTACGGTTTGGTAAATTCTGGTAGTTGACGAGTTAATGAGGTTTTTAACTTGTTGGATCTAAAAAAAAATAATGAAATTGTCATAATTTTATTGTGCGTTCTTTGTTATTAAGAATAACCGAAACAACAATATCAGATTGTTTAAAATAATTATACTTTTTATTATTATAATACTCATATTTTATGTTTCTTTTAATTATATTTGATTGAGTGTCTAGATATAAATAGAATCGTTTTTGTAGATGATATGATAACGAACAGTTTCCCAACCGTTTGTTGTCCACGTCCTCTTTCTAATAAATATGGTTTCCTAGGAGACACTTTTTGTTTGTTTTCTAAAGAGCGCGAGAGTGATGCAATGTAACACACGTGCCACATTAAAATGCTATATGTTTGTAGTTTAAATTACTTATTATTTTAAACTATGTAAATGAACCAAACCTTTATTAATCTTGCATTGTTATACTATTAATTTTATGCTAATCGCTCGTCCCCTCCAAGTGATAATTTGCGCTCCCTGGGGGTGAGGAGGCTACATCTTGGGAAACGCGAGAATAAGATATATAAGTGAATAATAATTTTTGTTAATGACTGTAATTTTCAGTAAGATTGAAACTTCGTATGCAATTCATAACTTGTTAAGTTTTCAAGACATGGAATATGATTAAATACACACGTGTATCTACTAAATAAGGTGGCCCGGCATGGCCAGGTGGGTTTAGGCGTTCGACTCGTAATTCGAAGGTCGCGGATTAGAATCCCCGTCGCACCAAACATGCTCGCCCTTTCAGCTGTAGGGATGTGTAATGTGACGGTCAATCCCACTATTCGTTGGTGAAAGAGTAGCCAAAAAGTTGGCGGTGGGTGGTGATGACTAACTGCCTTCCCTCTAGTCTTACACTGCTAAATTAGGGACGGCTAGCGCAGATAGCCCTCGTATAGTTTTGCGCGAAATTAAAAACAAAACAATCGTTGTTGTTGTTTTGAATTAAGCACAAAGCTACAAAATGGGCTATCTGTGCTATGCCCACCACGGGTATCGAAACCCGGATTTTAGCGTTGTAAGTCCGCAGACATGCCGCTGAGCTACTGGGGGGCCGAAAACAAAACAAATTAAATAGGATCATGGGGTTAATTGAGTTACGGTATTTTTTGTTTAACTCTTTTCATTATATAAGACAAACATTTTGTTATAACATCAGTATTATCCTGGTTACAAAATTGCTGGTTTATAGAGATGTGTTAACCCTTACAAAAAAGAGAATCCATAAGATTGTATGCTCACAGCCTCAAGCCTCATGAGTCTTGAGGCTCTATGGACACGGGTGAAAAACTGTCTAACTTGTATTTTAAAAATGAACTATAGACCACGAAACCAGTGGAAGATAAATGTAATATACCAGCAGCGCATAAAAATCAAAAGAATACCATGTAATGTTACACCTGCTCAGGGGACTGTCTCTAAATACAAAATTGATTTGATCATGTCACTCAAAAGCTCGAAGACTCGTCAAATTTCAAACACTTTAAAATAAAATTTGTGGAAACTTGTATAAATATTTAAAGTATATTAAAACACTCAAAGATAAACGTTGAGGACGAGTCTTGTTTGTTTTGAATATCGTGCAAAGCTACACGAGGGCTATCTGCGCTAGCCGTCCCTAATTTAGCAGTGTAAGACTAGAGGGAAGGCAGCTAGTCATCACCACCCACCGCCAACTCTTGGGCTACTCTTTTACCAACGAATATTGACCGTCACATTACAACGCCCCCACGGCTGAAAGGGCGAGCATGTTTGGTGCGATGGGGATTCGAACCCGCGACCCTCAGATTACGAGTCGAACGCCTTAACCCACCTGGCCATGCCCCGGCCTCAGAGGACGACTCTAACGACGTCGTAACGCTCAGAGTGTATTTTTTTTCTTCGACCCTTGGTCGGTTTTTAAATAAACGTTTAACTTTGTATCATACAATATTAATCGTTGAAGACGTTAACATATTTTACACACACAAACAAATGAAATAAATTCCACTTCGCGTTAAAAACTAAACTCGTGCAGTTTTCGTTTGCAAAACATGTGTGCGCTTTATACAATGTACCATTAACCATCTTACAAGATATATCATTTAAAACGACAAAGCACGAGATTTGGAGATACATTTTACAATGAAATCCAATGTGAGAAAAATACATACGCATATACAGGTTTGTTTATAGCCTGAAAAAAGCCAGTTTGCTCGAAGTGTTTGCATAGTCTTTAAGAGGACTTACGTATAATAACATAACTAAAATTAAACAATTATTTTCCACTGCCAGTTCTAGGTATTAGTGTTAAGTTATAATGGGTAATATCTATGGTCACATCACCCAGACACATCGGGAATATTCCATTTATCAGACAAAATCCAGACGGTGATGATAAAGTAGTAAGCAGCTGTTGCAAATCAGCTAAAAGTTAACAGTTGAGTGTTTACGCCTACAGTGTCTCAACTCCTACTGCATTTCGCTGTCTGCAGTTACCTTTAACACTCAAGCATAAACTTAAAATAGAAATAGTACCATTACAGGTGAATATGCTATATTCGAATCTCGTAACAAGAATGTTGATACAACATTACAGGTTAATATGTTACTACATTAATTTTCTTTTGTTTTAGTACCATTTTATCGAGTTATCTTTAAAGTTGATTATTTGTTTAGTTGTTGAAAACAATTTTTAGTTGATTGCACTGGTCGAAGGAATTTTAACATGCACTTGTTTTGTACCACGTTTGGAAGATGTTTTTGAGCGTTTCTTTGGTTCAGCATCATTTTTGGGGGTTCTCTTGTTTCCGTGTTTTATCCCTATTTTGTGAGAATATTTTTGATGTTTGTTTGCATTAACTCTTCCTTTAACCATTTTCTTTGTTTTACACCATCATTATGAGAGTTGTTTGTCTTAATACCACCCGTGGGGGCATTATAATTTCTTAACACGTCATTTAAAAATTCATTAAAGTGACCTCTGGTGACATTCCTTTTGGAAATATTTTTGTGCATGATACGATATTATGAGACCAGTTTTGGAGGCCAGACATGGCCAGGTGGTTAAGGCGCTCAACTTATAATCTGAGGGTCGCAGGTTCGAATCCCCGTCACACATGCTCGCCCTTTCAGCTGTGGGGGCGTTATAATGTAACGGTCAATCCCATTATTCGTTGGCAAAATAATAGTCGAAGAGTTGGCGATGGGTGGTGATGACTAGCTGCTTTCCTCCTTGTCTTACATTGATAAATTGGGGACGGCTAGCACAGATAACTCTCATGTAGCTTTGTAGGAAATTCAAAAACAAACAAACAAAAATTATCTGGTGTTAGAACATTTTTGTTAAACATAGCTTGTTATTTTATTCTAGCTGTTAGTTTATTAGTTGAGACTTTACATTTTTATGTTTAAATACATCACGTGTAACGGTACTTTCAAGTAATATTCTATTGTTTCCATGTATGTTTACAGATTAAAAGACCAAATATGGGAACACTATTAAAAATGATCTCTTTTGATGATAGGCCTCGCGAGGTCAGGTCATTCGACCACCACAGTGCAAATCGAATCCCCGTCCCACCAAACATGCTCGCTCTTTGAGTCTTGGAGACGTTATAGTGTCTTGGTCAATCCCCCTATTCGTTAATAATAAAGAAGCCTGAGAGTTGTTTGTACTTGTCAGTGCTAAATTATGGATATCTAACTCAGATAGTCCTGGTGTAGATTTATGGAAATTTCAAAACCAATTATTTAAACATACAGATATCTGAATTGAAAAACTCAAACATCTGTAGGAGGCACAATGTCTCTGTTTGTGACATTGTGGTTATTCTTGTAAGATATGTCTGAATGTCGTCTTCTCACGTTCGTATCTCTGATGTTTATATATTCGTCCTTCTTTTTTATATGCAAAAACGGCTCGTTTGGGCTGAGAAAACACTTTTACATAGAAGAGCGAACAACGTTTCGACCTTCTTCGGTCATCGTCATATAAATTTCTCAACAAGTGGGTTTCTCGTCATCACTGATTATTCGTCCTTCTGTTTAGTTATTTACTAAAGAAAAAATGATTACACTGTATACGTCATTTTTCTTTGACGTTTCTTACTGCTTCATACGGTTCCTGACGATGACCGAAGAAGGTCGAAACGTTGTTCGCTCTTCTATGTAAAAGTGTTTTCTCAGCCCAAACGAGCCGTTTTTGCATATAAATTTCTCAACAAGTGGGTTTCTCGTCATCACTGATTATTCGTCCTTCTGTTTAGTTATTTACTAAAGAAAAAATGATTACACTGTATACGTCATTTTTCTTTGACGTTTCTTACTGCTTCATACGTACGCATTCTAATAAGTTGAAAATGTTTCCAGATTCTGAATTTTATTTACACACCAGTTCGGTGACAACTGGACGATAGCTAATTCGGCTACAGTAAATTATGTCGAAAGACAGGTCATCGACTGGACAAGTTGTCGAAATAACACTAGTTGGAAAGTCAATCGTCGACGGCAGATTGTCGAAAACTGTGTCATGAGATGGATTTGTTGTTGTATTTACGTTTACTTCGGGGAAATCTATGCATGTTTACACGTACTTGAATCAGGTTTACAACGTATATGAGTAATTTGTTCACGAAGGTACAAACTCAGCCATAATGAAAATTCGGACGACAAATTTCTAGAGGGATAAATATTGTGAAATGATATAAAATAATCGAGAATGAAAGTAAGTTAAGTTTGTGAAGTATTGAACTTATTTTCTAAAAATGAACCGTATGAGAAAATAATATAAAAAATATTGAAGTTTAATGAGTAATAGACGTCTTACAGCAAAAACTAAAGATGACGTACAACGATTGGTTCGGCAATAAAGCAACAGTCTTGTCAAAAAGTTGAGCTAATTATTTTATTTCAACAGCCATAAGCACTCATCTAGCCCACTATCAGCAACACTACCTGTACATTGGAAATATTGGTATGTCAACGAGTCTGCCAGCAAATGGAAATGTTTTCGGGAAATGGGTTGTCACAAAGTTGTCTGTCGACTAGTAATACGAGGTATGTTCAAAAAATACGCGGACTGACGTCATAAAACAAAATGTACTTTATTTAGAAGTTACAGGTCTGGGACTCCTTCAAAGTACTCTCATCCCCAACGCACACACGTATCCCAACGGTGTTTCCACTTGTTGAAACAGTTCTGGTACGCTTCTTTTGTAATGTCCTCCAGCTCCTTCGTCGCATTTGCCTTAATCTCGGGAATCGTCTCAAATCTTCTTCCTTTCAAAGGTCTTTTGAGTTTGGGGAACAAGAAAAAATCGCAAGGAGCAAGGTCAGGTGAGTAGGGGTGGGGTGGGGAAGAACAGTGATCGAGTGTTTGGCCAAAAACTCACGAGTTCTGACGGCCGAATTTCGCAGCAACGCAGTGCATCTTCAATTTTTCGGTCAAAATCTCGTAACAAGATCCAACTGATATCCCACACTCTTCAGCAAGCTCCTGACAGTCAGACATCGATTTGTCCGCACCAGGGTGTTGATTTTGTCGACGTGTGGGTCGTCAGTTGACGTGGAAGGACGTCCAGGACGCTCATCATCTTCAATGGACTGTCGACCATCCTTAAAACGTTCATGCCACTTGAAACATGCCGTACGCTTCATAGCAACATCACCGTAAGCCGTGTTAAGCATAGCAAAAGTTTCAGTCGCAGATTTTCCAAGTTTAACACAAAATTTCACAGCAAGTCGTTGCTCCTTCAGGTCATTCATTCTGAAATCCGCCAAACGAAAAAATCGCACTTCACTTAAAACCGCGTAGCTAATACACAAATGAAGATATCTGCAATCGGGAAATGGCGTCGTAATCAGCTGATCTGTGCAAACCTAGCGACACCAAGCGGATTTCCCTGGAACCAACTGGAGTCGCGCAATTCAAACAGTCCGCGTATTTTTTGAACAGCCTTCGTATTGTCAACGAACTGAGCGTCGCCGAGTTGACTATTGTCCATTGACCTTGAACCTTACACACCTAATACATGTAGTTTGTTCATGGAAAAAAAAAAGCTAACCGAAAGTCACTTGAAGTCAACAGAGTAAACACTTTATGAAATCAAACTTTTTATTAACGTTAAAAATACAAGAAACATAAGGAGAAACTAACAAACTCCACATTTTTTATAGCACTTCAAATACTCTCGTACGGCACGCCAAAAGAATATTCTATTGCTAGTAAACGTGCTAAGTCTGGTATAACACATGGATACTAGCACTAGTCACAGTCTTATAAGGAATATACAACAAAACGGATAAACAATTACACGATATAGAATACGTAGGCACTTTAGAATAAACATGATCAAAGAAATGGAAGTTCATATAAATTACCTTTAAAAATTCTTTTCTAAATCGCTATAATATAAGCAACAATTATGGAGAAGACACTGAACAGCCAATTTGATGGACAACAATATCTGAGTTTGAAAAGTTTTTGTAGAAGGTAAAACACAAAACACGCCTTAAAAAAAAAAGCGCCATATACATTTAATAGAACGCCCGAAAGGGGGCGGTTTCGGGTTCTTGCTAAGCAATAATAACGTCATATTTATAAATAAAATAACATTTAATCTTTGAGCTCTCTGCTCAAACTTGTTTGATGAAATATGTATGACAAACATTTACTTACAGACAACATACATATATTAGAATATTAGACAAAATTTAAAATATTTACCGAATAGAACATTCGAAATTTAAAACAATTTGTTTTTCACACAGACCGTTGCTTGTGCAACGAGTTCAGTAACCATGAGGCATCAGAATAGTATTCAGAAAACTGTGCTTGAACGTGGATAAGTAATAAATTATCTGAGCAATAGGGAAACAAAAAATGAACGAACTTTGGTACATAATTACAACAGTAGTACATAATTTATCAAAGACAATATAATATTGCTACGAAAAAAAATAAAAATAGGATAAATATCTGTATACAAAAATCCAATATGCGTCTGACAGTAAGGGAAAACAACCAAAAACACTTGCTATCATGGTGTTATATACTGAAAACATGTTGTTGTTTTCTTGGTATTTTAGAATTAATATATTAAATTGTAAATATTACATCATTCAGCACCACCTATTTATCTGTTTGCTCGTGAATCGGTAAGGTTTTTGGTCATCACACCTAAAAGGAGAACTGTCTCGAACCGCTTGAGAGGTCAAAAGTTCGAGAAAAAACAAACAAACCAATACGATTATTGCATAATTAGAAAGAGGTAAAGTCATCACAATTTGATCATGAATTATTATTTGTATGTTTAAATAGCCCACAGATAGAGACAAATAATTAAAACTGAGAGAGAATATAATAATTATGACAACAGTGCAGGTCAAGATCATTCGATGAGAAGTGGTTTTTAAATTTCGAAAATGTAACTTTAAATAATACCAGGAAATAGCAATACATCACACGACAATGCAAGTTATACACTAGTTTGACAAATTTAAGTCAAAAATATGTGTTATACATTTAGTTGTAAATATTAAAGTCGTATACTCATCGTAAATTGAAACAATACAAACGTTTTCCCTCTCTTGATGAAATACAGAAAATTCATTGAAGATACAATATCACATTTGTCTCAAAAAATAGGAATATTAATATGAATCACATGCAAAAACTGATTCACAATAAATTAATTTATATTTTTCCCCAAAGAGGTTTTGCCATATTTATTTGTCAAAAGTTTCCCATTCAACGATTGTATTTTCGCCACCGACGTCTCGTCTGCTCGGTTGATAATTCATGTTGACAACTCCGTTCCCGCCATCTAGTGGCAGCGATAAGTAATTTTTTGATTCCTTAGTTGAGCTTTCCAAAGTTGTTATCGCGTTGGAATTTTCTTGGTGCGCTCTTAACACTCTTTCCTTCTTATTTTCCGGTATTTGCATTTCCATCGCAGGTTGTGGAAGAAATTCCAAAGAGCTTTTCTTTATTCCATAGAGAAAGTACATGAGAAGACCTAAAACATGAAACACATATTTGGATTTAAGAAACTTTATTAAAATGACTAAACAAAGATGGAAAATTTAAAAATAAGTTAAACTACTATTCTACAAGTTCCATCGTACTAATTAACATGGCTACCTCGGTTGTAGGTACAATGAAGTTCGAATTCGGAAAAGTTTTAAGTTTGAAAGGACCTAAAATTTTCATTTGGTTTATTTGAAAAGACCCCAGGCCCGTCATTGCCAGGTGGTAAAGGCACTCGACTCGTAATCTGAGGATTGCGGGTTCCAATCCACGTCACACCCATCACGCTCATCCTTTCACCCGTGAGGGCGTTATATTTTTCGGGTCAATCCCACTAGTCTTATATGCAAAATTAGGGACGGCTGGTGCAAATAGTTCTCGTGTCGCTTCCCTCGAAATAAAAAAACAACAACAACATCGAATGTTGCTAAATACCAGGCAACTCTCGAGTATCTTTTGGCGAAATTCGAAACACCACTGGTATCAAAACTAGGTTTTTAGCAGTGACAGACCAGAAGAAAGGTGGCTAGTCTATACTGCTCACAACCAGCTCTTGGGCTACTCTTTTAGCAACGAATAGTGGGATTGCCTGTCACTTATAATGTCTTCACGACTAAAAGGGCGAACCTGTTCTGTAATGGGGATTTGAACCAATGAACCGCAAATTGCGAATCGAATGTCCTAACTATCAGGCCGTGCAATGCCTGGAAGTAATAATAGAGTTGTCACTTGTTACTTGTTTTATGAAAGGCTTCTTATCCGGAAATACAATTCAGTATTTATTTATGGCAAGAATGGAGCTCGACTCGATCCTTATTTAGCTTGGGGTTCATCGATGTTTTATTTAAAAGATAGTTTCAAGTACTGTTTCGATTAATAAAAATCCTGGCAGTTATCAAACACCATAAAAATGTGTTTTTATTTTATTTTAGAGCTGTTCAGATAACACTCTTACCTGATTAGTATTGCACCCATGATTATTACTTTACTTATTGTAACATGTCGAGAATAATTTTAAAAGAACGCGTTCGAGTACTCCGTGGTAGGTGTACCGTTGTAAATAAAACGTGCGCTGAACAGCTAGAAAATGATTTAGAAATTCACAAAAGTAAACAATCTGGCGAGGCGACAAAAAATGAAGTAAACAAATGAAACAATAAAGATAATTCCTAGTACCTCGGTAGAAACCAAGATTTACAATATCACAAAAAAATGGTTATCAGTATAAGTTAAAAGCATTATTTAAGAAGATAATTATTTTCAGAAAATTGAAAATATGGCAAAGGTCTTTGGGTGGCAAATTACTTGACACTAGATGCAGCGTTCTGTTTTTCCTGGATCAGACGTGGCTGGGATTAACGTGTCGTAACTATTAATCCAGTTATTCATAGTTCGCATTTTGTCTCGGCAAAAACACGATATATACGTTGTGGCCATGGATGCAGTATTAAAGTAACAGTCAAATTTCACTATTTAAAGAATTATTAGTTTTGTTTGTTTTGGAATTTCGCACAAAGCTACTCGAGGGCTATCTGCGCTAGCCGTCCCTAATTTAGCAGTGTAAGACTAGAGGAAAAGTAGCTAGTCATCACCACCCACCGCCAACTCTTGGGCTACTTTTTTACCAACGAATAGTGGGAATGACCGTCACATTATAACGCCCCCACGGCTGGGAGGGCGAGCATGTTTGGCGCGACGCGGATGCGAACCCGCGACCCTCAGATTACGAGTCGCACGCTTTAACGCGCTTGACCATGCCGGGCCAAAATTATGAGTAGGCACAGTTAACCAGTTACCTTGGTTCTAGTCTATTAGGCTAAAATTAAAGATTACGCACAAACAATCTGCTCGTGTAGATTTGCGCGAAAAATATAAATCGTTTCTGGGCAATATATCTTAAAGTATCGCAGAAAAACCAGTTTAGATGTGAAATCAGAACTCTGGTTGAAAATTATTCTTTTTTATTCTACATATAGAACAACTAAAATTTTAATCTCCATAACAGCAGTTGACAAGTATTTCATAGGGTAATCGGAATTATTATGCATAGAGTAATCGCAATTTTTATACATTTTGCAGAGACAAGGCAAACTCTTCGCGGAAATGTCAGTAGGTTCAATCATTTTTTAAAACGAAATTGTTTCTTTTTTTTAGGATTTCGCGCAAAGCTGCACAAAGGGCAATCTACGCTAGCCGTCCCTAATTTAGCAGTGAAAGACTAGAGGAAAGGCAGCTAGTCATCATCACCCATCGTCAACTCTTAGGGAATTATTTTATGTAAAATAACGAATAGTTGGAATGACCGTAACATTATAATGCCATCTCGACTAAAAGGGCGAGCATATCTGGTGAGACGGAAATTCGAATTCGCGACACGCAGATTACCAATCAAGCACCCTAACCACCTGGTCATGTTGTACCTGTGCCTAACAAGAGAAAACGTTTCTACAATAATGAAGAACAACACGAGCTGTCAATACTCGAAGGCCTGGCATGACCCGGGGGGCTAAGGCGTTCGACTCGTAATCTGAGGGTCGCGTGTTCGAATCTCCGTCCCACCAAACATGTTCACCCTTTCAGCAGTGGGGGCGTTATAATGTGTACTTCAATCCCACTATTCGTTGGTAAAATAGTACCTCAAGAGTCGGCGGTGGGTGGTGATGATTAGCTGTTTTCCCTCTAGTCTTACACTGCTAAATTAGAAACGGCTAGCGCAGATAGCCCTCGTGTAGATTTGAGCAAAATTAGAAAAAAACAAACAAACAAAAACTACTACAGACATTCTTCGAAGACGTCTACAGAGAATTTGACTAAAGGTTAAACATATGATGGTAAACTGTGGCCCTGAACTAAGTATTTAAGATTAAATATTTAAGGAACATTTGTGTATTTTTGTTAAACACAAAGTCACACAGAACGTATCAAAATCAAATTTTTAGTTTATACGCCCTCGAAATTACTGCTGGGACGTCGAAGGGGTTCCAAAAAAATGATGGTGGATATTGACGAAAATAATATTTCCTTGATTATCGTCAACGAAACCACAGACTATTTTGTATTTCTGAAAGGGTAAGACAAAGGGGCGCAATTTCGGTTGCTGCAACTGAATCAAATGTCATTTTTTGCCCCTTGTGGCTCCCATTTTGAGAAGCTCGAACTGTGTTACGTTGCAAAGTCTTTGCAACTGGTTAAAAGAACATGTTGGCCAAGCGTTTTAAGGCGTGCGAATCGTAATCTGAGGGTCGTGGGTTCGCATCCCCGTTGCGCTAAACATGCTCGCCCTTTCAGCCGTGAGGGCATTATAATGTGACGGTCAATCCCACTATTCGTTGGTAAAAGAGTAGCCCAAGAGTTGGCGGTGGGTAGTGATGACTAGCTGCCTTCCCTCTAGTCTTACACTACTAAATTAGGGACGGCTAGCACAGATAGCCCTCGAGAAGCTTTGTGCGAAATTCAAAATAAACAAAAGAACGTATACATCATATTTACGACGTCAATGTAGTATGTGGACTAATTCGAAGTTATTTTTCAGTATAATTCCCAATTATCTTTCTAACATCAAGTAGGTATATAAAACTGGATGTGTCAGGGTGGTATGATACCTGAAATTGGTAGGACTAACGATACTGAAGGATATCTATACCGGATAGTACAGCCCATTCTGAAGCTCGGTCATTACCGGATAAACTAACACTATGCGAATTTCAAATTTCTTCAGTAGCTTAATGTATGGTGTATTATACAAACACATCTAGTCAGCATATAAATCCACAGCACTACTATGAGGTAATTCAGACAATGACATGTTGGAAACCCTTCTTGAATATAGAGAAAATGGTTTCGTATTATAAGTGTTATAGTATTGGGTGAATAATTATTAATAGTTCCAGAAAAACTGGAGCAGGTAGGAGCCTAACACATTAAGAAGAAGAAACACATTTTCCTCACCTTTCCCATTTAATGTAATACATATCATTATTAGCAAGTATGTTAAGTTGACCCCCCCCCCTAAAACATTTCATTAAAACATTCCATTCCACTTTTTTTAAATACTCATTTCAGACGGAAAAAAACTAGTTAGGAACATCACGATAAACCAATTATTTCTGCACAACAGTAATTTAAACTATTTTTTTTAAATTGTAGAGACCATGTTTTAATTAAATTGCTTAAAATAATATAGCAAAGGAACCGCAGCACTATCCAGAGCCATCTGATCTAAGCCTAATGTCAATACCATTGATTTAACAGTTGAACATTACCTACAATTATTCTACAGATATTTGAGGATATTAGAGCCCTCTACTTTATTTACAAAAAATGATTTAGCAACAATAAATATTAATGTGTGCAACGCTTTCAGGGTAATTCTTACAGCTCCACCTGCTGTTGCATCTAACGAGAGGAATTATTAAAACCTGTCTGTGATCGTTCAAGTCTCAAGAGATTCTCACAAGACTGGTCACGTTTTCGTTGAATGGATGTTTTATTTGTTTGTTTGCAGTTGCGCACAAAGCTACATATAATGGTAGACTGTAGCCCTGGCGTAATTCAGCTGTTTAAGTTCGCGGATGTACAACTGTACCACTAGGGGGCTGCAATGGAAGTTGTAAGATAATTTGTAAATATACTTAAAAGTAAAACCTTATTAAAAATGTGAGTGTAAAAAATTAAATAAGACAATTTTCTGACGTTTGCAACTAACTGCTGCTAATTTTGAACTGATAGACTAGAAATAACACTCAACAGCTATCACCTACTCGATAAGAGACCAGATGAAACGGTCAGTAGCATCTATTTATTGTTATACTGGGTGGTCCAGAAATCCAAATTAATCTAAATGGTTTTGAAATGTATAGACATTTGTAAACAAACTGTTGTTTATGCTGTAGAGAAGGAGAAATAGATTTAAAAGTCTGGTTGGCTTGAACGAGATAAAAAAGCCTAAATTTGAGAACATTAATGTTTTAAACAAGTGGTCATAGAATTTTGGTTTCGATTGAAAGATTATAGAAAACTTTGTAATTATTCTAAAAATGTAATGCATTTGCAGTTAATTTAAATTTACGTCTTCATATTTTATCTCAAAATAATATGTTCATTACTTTAAGTAAACACCATACTGATCAGAGCATATAGCCACTAACACTAAACACTACTATTTAGGATTAGAGTGTGCTGTATAATTAATGTATTGGAAACAGAACTCTTTGATTGGTGGTTTAAAAATAATTTTTCTTCACCGGAAATGGCTCTCTCAATATCAAACTGTTCACATTTCATTCTGAATAATAATTAGCAACAGTCTGGTCATAAATATTTGTGTTTCAAATAGATATTTAACGGAATAAGGTCTTATTGTTTCAGCTGGCACAGTAATATTTGGGAGAGAGAAAGTTGTGTGCAAGTGACACAGTATCAGTTTCAGGAGTCGTTTTGTTGCTGATTAAGAAAGGTTATGCTTTACAGTAATGTAGTAGATACTGTTTAAACAATAGCTTAGAAATATCAGAGCCCCCCCCAGTGGCTCAGCGGTATGTCTGCGGACTTACGACGCTAAAATCCGGGTTTCGATACCCGTGGTGGGCAGAGCACAGATAGCCCATTGTGTAGCTTTGTGCTAAATTAAATAAACAACAACAAATATATGGACCACAATCTGTGCACTGTTTGAATCTCCACTTTATTTTAACAGATGCTCATTGAACACCAATCCAACAAGTGGAGAAAAGTGACCATAAAAAACATACCACCCGTCTCAAGTTTTTAAAACTTTTAACAGAAATGAGAGATTTCAAAATCATTGGCCCATTGAATTAGTTGAAATCTATACTTTATCCAATGTTTGTGCACCGTTTATAAATACACTCACCTAGCACCATCCAAACTGTGAACCGAATCAGCGTGAGAACAGATAGTTTCATTATTAAATAAATGTTGACTATAACAGCAACTGCTGGAACAAGTGGCACTCCAGGTGCTTTAAACTTGAGATCGCACCTAAAATAAAAGAAAAATGACATTGTGTCGATAATTTTAAGAATGGACTTTAAAATATCCTTAAAGAATATTCATCGCTCAGAAACCTATAAACAAAAGTTTAAATTGTTAAAACTAATCTTGAAACTGTTATTTATATGTTGCGGTTTTCCAGTTATGGTACACTGTAGCCTAATTAGCAAACTATGATGCGCAAGCTTTGACAGCACTTTCCAAGTACTTTGTTTTCAAAGTCGCTACTTTCGTTTTTAAAAAGTAAACGAAATATTTTTGCTTTCCAGTTAAAGGAAATATAATATTATTGTTACAGGGTACCTTGTCTGTGGTTGAAGGCTGATTACGACCAGACAAAGAACAATTCCCAAAAGGCACAGAAGAAGAAACGACAGTGCTGTTGCATCTCTGCTCTCCAAGGCCGGCATCGCACAAACAACTAGCAAATCAAAGGTGATTATCAGAAGATACAACAACCCAACTATCTTCATCACAAACTGCCCTGAAATCTCTGACGCAGGTTTAGAGGCAGCCCATTTGTAAGGAAAAAGACGTGTCGTGATTTTATCAAAGAGTTTCTGGAAAGTATTGGGAATTCTGGATTTTGAGAGGGATTTCTGGTGAACTGTTCCATAAACAGAGCTTCCTGTACAACCATTTGGCACCAGGAGATCGAGATCTTCGGGTTTCTGAGAGACTTGGACTTTGTCCAAATAGCCGATGCCGTTTGAAGCTGATAGGGAATCCTCGCTGTCGGAAGAATCCACTCGATTAGTCCTTTTTGCGTGAATGGTTGTTCTTGAGCTGTCAATGGGCATTTCCACCTCCTTACAGGGTGTGGGACAAGCAGATCTGATGGATTCTGGGAGAAGCTCCACCAAAGTAGTGTTCTGTGGTTGGTATCGCAAAATAAGAACACACGTGGATACCAGAGTGTAGGCCATGAGGGTTCCTACAAACAGACAGTAAAAAATAATTGTAAGTTTATATACAGGGCGTTGCAAAACCTCCCACTCTTACTCTGATTTTTCTAAGTTATCTTTGGGTCTCAATGACCATGTCTTTTTTTTTTTTTATTATGTTGCAATACTCGGTTAAGAGGTCATTAATCTTGCAAGAACTTGTCGAAGTAAAGCGCAGCCTGACCGAAAGGACATAGAAAAACCATGGAAATCTACGACTTTTACATCGTTCTGTGTAATCCATGTTTATATATAATCAATGTCAAAACTTTTGCAACAATATATCAATTAATGTAGTTTAATGTCTGATAAACCTAAATTAGGAAATACAGTACAATACTTACAGTATCCATAAAATGAAAAGTAAGTGACATAAGATTTGGTTTGTTTTAAATTTCGCGCAAAGATACAAGAGGGTTATCTGCGCTAGCTCTTCCTGATTTAGCAGTGTAAGACTAGAGGGAAGGCAGCTAGTCATCATCATCCACCGCCAACTCTTGGGCTGCTCTTTTATCAACGAATAGTGGGATTGACCGTAACATTATAACGCCCCCACAGCTGAAAGGTCAAGCATGTTTGGTGTGACGGGGATTCGAACCCGCGACCCTCGGATTACGAGTCGAGGTGCCTTAACCACCTGGCCATGCCGAGCCAGTGACATAAGAGTAGAGGGTAAAAACGAGAATAAAAGATAGAAAGGGTTAAATAAAAGTGGAAAGTTTTAATAACAAGGAAAAATTATTGATTTTCTTTTAGTTTCCCTTACCAATTGACATCATCTCTACCAGCACGTCCAAACTTATAATAAAAGCAACGACTGTAGTGGCGCCACCTAGGACACATGTTGCAGCAGCGGGTGTTCCCGTGTAAGGCCATACGCGAGAAAGTGACCTTGGATATGATTATAAAAAAAAAAAAAAAATCTAATTATTTGCTCACATACATTGATTATTTTATCCAAGAAAATTTAGAAAGGAAAAAAAATGTAAGAAAACTACAATATAGACAATTATTTACAATGGTTTGCAGAATTCTCACGAAAGTCAAATTCTTTTGATTGAAAATATTGTCATACAAACATTATATATGAGCATATACTGTATACGCACACAAACATATACGTATCTACAAATACTCTAGTCTTCATGCAATAATAATACATGTATATATATGCGCACTTGTTACTCAGAATTATGCACACACAATATTATTTGGAAAGACACGCACGCAAACACGGGGCTTTCTTTGAAAACACCTCCAGATCGAAACTTGTTTCAAAACTATTCGTGTAACAAAGTCTTAAGAAAGGTCTGGTTCGTCAATAATTTATACGTGAATGCATTCGTTGCAGACGAAATTTAAAAGTTTGATAGTAATTGAAGACCAGTAAAGAATTAAGTCTATGAATAACTCAGAGGAGAACATTTTTATTTTATATTCGGTGAAAAAAACAAACAAACAACCAAACTCAAGTTCACAAAATTAATTCCACGGTGAACTCAGGGAGGAATATTTTTAGGCCAAATTATTCTTGATGACGAGAAACCCACTTGAAATAAAAATGTATCTCAGAACAGCTGGTATGGGTATTAACACTTTTATTGATAAGGACAGAACAAGGTTCTCTTTGTTAACCTGCAGATGACTCAGGAAGGTCGAAACGTTTTTCTCTGCTTATCAAGAAAAGTGTCAATACCCATACCAGTCATTCTGAGATACATTTTTTGGCAGATTAGTTCAGGTTATTAACTTACTTGCATTGAAAACAAACTCAAACACACGTCCTTTTGTGAGTGAACTTGTGTTAGTTGAAATACAGTGAACACAAACTCAAACCCACAAAATAAATCGTGTTCAGTTTATCATCCTGAGAGCTAAAGACTGCATGTATTAACGAACACATCCGTATAGGCTGGCTATATAAGAGACTAACCTGAAAATAAGCCCGTCTTTAGCCATGGCGTATACTATTCGAGGCATTGGAAACATAGATCCGAACATGCTAACGATCAACCCAGCCAGGGCGCCAATAGCTACAATGAATTTAGACTTTGGTGCTCCTCTCTGTTCGAATATTTCCACCAGAGCAGACTCGGGGTTCACCTGGTCGTAGGGAACAGCTAGTGTGATCTAGGAAATTGAAACAAAATATTGTTTATGTTTTTTTTTTGTTGTAACAACCACAGACATTTAACACAAAGAGTGAAAGGACGCGTAACACCTTCGAAAATGTCGTGAGAACCTTATATATTACTCGATCATTGCACAACCTACAGTAGTGGTGGATACACAGATGTTTTTAAACCAACAATATTAAAGCGGATACACCACATTCTCACACAGTTTTTTAACCACCAACAGTAATGGCGGGTATACCGTATTTTCACACAAATTTATAAAATCAACAACAATAATAACGGATATATCGTGCAATAATCACACATTGTTATTGAAACAACAACAATAATAGGGGTACTCCATATATTTACACAAAATCAGAGAACCAACAATAATAATAGTGGGTACGTTGTATTTGTGCAAAGAGTATTTAATCAACAACAATAATGGCGGATATACCGTACATTCACATAAAATTATTGAATCGACGTCAACAATGGCGGGTACACTGTGCATTCATTCAGATTTATTACATCAACAACAATAATGGCTCGTAGACCGTATTTTTACATAGAGTTATTGAAACAACAAAGACAATGGGGCTACACCGTATATTCACACAAAGTCACAAAACCAACAACAATAATGGTGGGCACACCGTATCTTCACACACAGTCACAGAACCAACAACAGTAATCGTAGGTGTGCCGCAATTCCACACAAATTTATTAACTCAACAACACTAATAGGGAGTATGCCGCAATTCCACACAGATTCTATTAAACCGACGACAACAATGGCGAGTACAGTGTATTTTCACACAGAGTCACAAGATCAATAACAACAATGGCGGACATACCGTATTTTCTCAAAGACTTACTGCACTGTTCTGAATAATTGTGGAAATACTGAATTATTCTACACAACAATTGTGGTTACAGAACTTTCGAGGTGTGTAAAATAGCTATGACATGGAGTAAAAAACATTAAATCTAAAATAACCATTTTACATGTTCGTAAAGTAAATTTATTACTTTACTGTTGTTTTCGTGCTAAATAATCAGTTAAATACAACTGCTTTTTTTTTTTTTTTCGTTTCACCCTGGTGGCTAAAACTAATGTAAATATATGTTTAAATCCCAAAACAGATGATAACAGTAAAGACATTAAGAAAACAATTTCTTTTTTTCCCCTGTGGATGATCATACGTTTGAAAATCAAACCTCGTGGTCAATTTCCAGCTTGCTAAACCTAACCATATAAGCAAGCTAATGCGACTTCGGTGACTTCCTCTTCGAGCAATTTCCAACTGATATTTGCGGTGTGGGAAACAAACAGCTAGACATCTTATCAGTTAATGGGTTTATAAAGTCTCCCACACGTCTAACGTTGGTTAATTCATTTCGACTCTCATCTAGTCTGTAGGTGACGCTCACTCCTATGCTTTGTCTATCTTTTAAGTGCACATCGTTGTAAGGCCATTGGCGGCGAAACTGGGGGCACATGTCTCAATTTCTGTCCTGTAACGAAGTGCCCCACTGAATGAGCAACAGAGAATTGTGTATAACTGTCGATAAAAATCGCTAATTGCAGCACTGAATTCTGTGGTCACGATTAACATGTTAAGTGAGGTGCCCCCAGTTGCTGATGCGCACCCTCCCTTAGTTTAAATATATGTAATAATAAATTTAAGATAGACGTTTGTGAAAGTGCAAACATCAGAGAGATCCGGTCTAGAACCATTTATACAAACAAACGTGGGTTTACCTCCTCACGATTTGTTATAGACTATTCAGAAATTAACCTGTGTATTTTAGGTTTGTTTCCTGAAATTTAGTTTCCCTTGAAGCTCGTATACTCTTCAGTTGTCCCCCTGAATGTTCAGCGCTAAAAGTGAGAGCTCATAACACTGACATTCCACGTTCGATACTCGTGGGAGGAACACTGTGCAAACTTGAGCTCAGTGACATGTTCTAATTTTCAGAAGCCCAGTTTGTTATATTCCCCTTTATATTCTCGTTGATTACGTTGTCTTTCAAATATATTGTCATAAGATTTTCTCTCTCGTCTTCAATGCACAACGTAACATTTTATACATCATAATAAAACATTTTTTTTTATAAACTTAACTGTAGCTAAACGTGTAGTTTGCTTATGTTGAAATTCATGTAAAACTATGATTCGTGAGTTATCAGCGCTGGCAGTCCCTAAAGTTGAAGTGATAGAGTACAGAGAAGGCAGCTTGTGAACACCACCCACCGTCAGTCAGCTCGCGGACTGCTCATTTACCACCAAATAATGGGTGAGCTACTCTTTATAACTTACACTTTAACTTACAACGTTCCTATGGCTGAAATCAAAGGAGACATATCTGATCCTGCAACCTACAGAGTGCGTTATTAGAAAAATGGCTAGGAAAATTGTAATGTATTCAACGCTACTATGTTTTATCTGTCTTACCAAAATATCTCAAAAATAAATTCTTCAAGTCCTCATTACTTAAAAAATTCTCGTTAATTTTAAGCAGTTTATCTAAACACTGCCTCTAATAAATTAACGAAACTTTCTTAAATAGTATTAATTTGATACTCTAATAACATAACAAAACTTATTTAAACAGTGTTAATTTGATACACTAATAACATGCCTCTAATAAATAAGTCTTAAATAGTATTAATTTGATACTCTAATAACATAACAAAACTTATTTAAACAGTGTTAATTTGATACACTAATAACATAACGAAACTTTCTTAAATAGTATTAAGTTGATACTCTAATAACATAACAAAACTTCTTTAAACATGTTAAACACTAATAACATAACGAAACTTTCTTAAATAGTATTAATTTGATACTCTAATAACATAACAAAACTTCTTTAAACAGTGTTAATTTGATACACTAATAACATAACGAAACTTTCTTAAACAGTATTAATTTGATACTCTAATGAAGCGTTAGTTTTATATTACAATGAGCTAGTGAAGCTTCCTTACACAGAGTTAGGTTTACTTTAAAAAAAATGTATTTTTTTATAAACTTTAATAGATGACATGGTGAAACAAGACAAGGTGAAACATGACATGGTGAAACATGACATGATGAAACATTACATGGTGAAACATGGCAAGATGAAACATGACATACATGATGAAACATAACAAGGTGAAACATGACATGATGAAACAATGACATGGTGAAACATTTATTGAATTACTTGGTTGATTTTCTCTTTTTTGTATTAGTGAAAAAGTTTTTTTTTATGGGAATTTATCCGAAACGTCAAGCTATATCAGCTTCGCCATCATACAAAGGCAGTAGAATGGCCACAGCAACGCCCTTTTAATATACCTTGGATACACAACGAGTCGTCAAGTAGGTTACCGAAGTACATTCTTTACATATTAAAATGTCACGTGTACTTACAATCATGCTAGACGTAACGTAGGCGGTCAGTACTATGACCAAACTGGTGATGATGGCTAAAGGAATGGACCGTTTTGGGTTTTTGGCCTCCTCTCCTGTAGTTGCAATGATGTCAAACCCGATGAAGGCGTAGAAACACGTAGCAGCACCAGACAACACCTGCAGTGATTAACTGATCAGCAATGTAAATATTTACGTAGTTTTTATACACAATAATTCTTAAAAGTATTTTAATTATGGTTAATCCACACGAGTGAAAGGTGTCGCTTAATCAAATGAAATCAATTTTATTATTATTTATCTCGTAAAACCAAAGAATCTCAGGACTTGACTGCTAAAATTATTATTTTATTTGAATAATAAATATAATCTTTCCCATATTTCGTACAGTATATAACAGCACAATATGTATAATACTATTAAATATATATTTGTCGTTGTTATTTAGTACTTATCAAGCAATAACGTCTTTCTATACAAAGAAACTTAGTGGAATGGAAAGTTTAAGAAGATGGTTGTTGGTGTAGAATTAATTAAGTACAAAGCTACACAATGGGCTGTCTGTGCTCTGCCCACCACGGGTATCTAAACCCGGTTCCTAAGAGGAGTGAGTTCGCAGACATACCACTGGGCACTTCAAAAAAGATGAACTAAATACTTCTAAAAAGTTTACGAACTAAATTAATCATCCAGTGTTACACGTTCAACATCTATCGTTTTACGTATTTTTCGCAAATTAATACGTTTTTTATAACACCAATGTTTTTGCGTATTAATGAACTGAAAAAAAAATTAAAAATTAAAATATCGGGTACAATAAAGACAAGCACAAAACTCACCCCTGTCCAACCATACGGTAAAAATTCCCCATGTTCGGTCCAGTTATTTGGGTCGATGTAAAAAACTCCCGCGCCCATTATGAAAACCCATACTGAGAGGCTCAAGGCGTTCAAGATATTATTGAGTAGAAGAGATTTTAACCCCTGCCACTAGAAGCGCTGTCATCAGAAGGGTTATGATGGCCGCCATCACGTCCGGTGTGATCTAGGGCAGAAATGTAAGCGCAGACCAATGTCACTTCAAAGTGACTCAGAGGGAAGGGTTTTTTTTTTTCTTTTCAAAGTTTACTTATCCATTCTAAATACAAGAACTCCCGTTCATTTATACCTAAATGATAAAAAAATAGATCTAAGTTTGACACTAAATACAAAGTTGTTAAAAAACATTGTTTCTATGTCTTCTTGATACGATGTTCGTACATATGTGATGATAATTCGGTTACCTTACATTTTGAGGAACTTACTTCCGGCAGTAATCACGTGGCTGGTAATTTTTTTACTTGTAAAAACTCGGTAGCAAATAGCTAGTAACTGTTTAATTTTACTCATTGGAACGCCATTGCTAATTGCAACTAAGTTATTCTACTTTCTTTCTTAAGAGAAATAATTCCTGGTAGTAATTGTGTGGTTCACTTCACCTTCGTTTCTAGTAGCAGTCACGTGACTGAACTGATATATTTCTTTAAAAGTATTGTTGGTAGGAGGCACGTGACTGTAATGGTGTGCGCCTAAGAATGTTATGTGATTGTACTAGTTTACGTCTAAGAACGACATTATACAAGTGATTGTACTGGCTTGCTCCTAAATAATTCTACTTGCACTACAACATTGATAATAAATATGTAGGTGTAGCTAAGAGATAAGATAAAGAGTTTTGTTTTAATTTCGCGCAAAGCTACTCGAGCGCTATCTGCGCTAGCCGTCCTTAATTTAGCAGTGTAAGACTGGTGGGAAGGCAACTAGTCATCACCACCCACCGCCAACTCTTGGGCTACTCTTTTACCAACGAATAGTGGGATTGATCGTCACATTGTAACGCCCCCACGGCTAAAAGGGCGAGCATGTTTGGCGCGACGGGGATGCGAACCCGCGATCCTCAGATTACGAGTGGCACGCCTTAACACGCTTGGCCATGCCGGACCCAAGAAAGAATAGCACCAGAAGATACGAAGTGTGCTCAACTCTGAGTTTTTCCATTCTTTAGTTTGAACATTTCCAGAATAGTTTGAACATTTTCTTGATAAATTTCAGGGAAAAATAGTTTCTAAGTTTTTATCAATAATTATTGAAAGTTTCGTTGTTTAGCATGTATTGTAAACTTAAAGTTGATCTTTGTCAGAGTTATACGCATTACATATTAACTACTATACATTCACTGATCTTTTTTTGGTCCCATAGTTTCAAATTAATCAACTTAAAGTATACATAAAATAACATAGTTTTACTAAAACTAAGTACATTTTGCATGCCGTAAGGAATAAGTTTTGTGATTAGTTATTACCCAATATTGTTCCCAATGTTTTTCGAATGACGTCACTAACAGCGCCACCACACAAGGCGTTTATGCATGCACTAATTGCGCATGCTCCAGCAGCTGTTCCAATGAGATATTCTAATATCATGTTCCAACCAATGATGAAGGCGATGAATTCTCCAACGGTGACGTAGCTATACATATAGGCTGAGCCCGTAGTATGAGGGACTCTAACACCGAACTCAGCATAACATACGCCTAAGAAGAGATAAGTCATGTAAAACAAAACACACAACAACAAAACGCATACCAAAATCTATTGTAATCTTAATCGTTAATGTTCTTTTGTTAATAAATCATTCACTTTTACTCGTGAATATGTTTGTGCTTCAACTCAACCAACCGTCCAAGATTTTTTACAGTAGTAATATTACTCCAGTAATAATCCAAGTTCTACAGGAATAAAATTAACAGATCATAAAGTGTAATGAGGATTACGCCTGTGGCAGTTTCTATTTCCACTGAATATCCTGACGCACTCAATAATAGACTGACGCACTCAATAATATCAGAACCTTTAGTGGATTGAAACATTTTAATAAATTCATGCCCAACTTTGATAATATTCGTTCTTAACAATTTTTATTTGGGAAAATATACTTTTACTATACTCTAGCAAAATGTTGTTTCCATCAGATTAAAGCTTTTTCATGGTACATAACTTAAATTTATCTACCACTTCTGAATGTTTAAATGAATCTTTTACACATTTAAAATTCCATCATTGAGTAAGATAGCTGATATGTGGAAACTTATGTCAAATGTTTTCAACAGTTTCAAATTAAACACAGCGTCACATTTCCACGCAAGGACAAACAAAACATTCAGTGGTAGTGGAGAGCAGGGATTTAATTTCATTTTCAAATAACGAAAGTGTTTTTGTATGAATCATGTTAAAAACTAATTATCATAGAACCACTTTTATTACCTCCGCTACTGAGGGTTATGTTTTCAACTCTTTGTATGTGTTTATTCACGTGTTTCTCAACAAGGTTTCTAGCAAACGGCCGAATGTTTGTTCTGTTATCAATTATTTTTGACGGCTATCTGGGCTAGGCGTCCCTAATTTAGCAAAGGGAATGCAGACTAGAGGGAAGGCAGCTAGTCATCAATATTCACCGTTCACCGCCAACTGTTGGCCTAATCTTTTACCAATGAATAGTTCGATTGACCGTCACAATACAATGCTCCCACGGCTGAAAGGGCGATCATGTTTGGTATGATGGGGATTCGAACTCGCGACCCTCGGATTACGAGTCGAGCGCCTTAACCACGTGGCCTTGCCGAGCCATGGTTGAATGAATCTGCACGAGAACTGACATATAGTTGGACTATGACCCAACTTAGAAGTGAATATATTTTGGAGAGTCAAAGTCACAGCAAGGTCACGAAAAGAAAAACAATCCTATATGTTAACATGGGGACCGATTTTTCCTCTATAACTCCATCAAAAATGGTTGGATTTTGATAAAACTCAGTAGACCTATGTAGAATATTATTTTTCACTGTCCTGCAAAGAATGGTCCGTGTCCATTGACAAAGACGGTCACGTTGACACATTTTCCTATTATTTTTTGAGAGCTGAACGTAATCAACGATGCGTGACCTTGACATGCCCTCTAACGAGTACCCTTCTAGTGGTCTAGACATGCCCTCTACCGAGTGCCCCTCTAGTGGCCTAGACGTGCCCTCTACTGAGTGCCCCTAGAGTTTATTGAAGCTTTTATTTTTACGTGTCCTTAGTGAAAAAATAGAAACGCTAAGTATCGAACGGATATGTTAATTTTGGCGGAATGTCTTTATTTGGTTCTATTGAATAATATTGTGAACAAATATAATTAACCAACATCTGGGTTACATATAAACAGTTTTTCTTGTGCACTGTTAACTTTAAGTTCTAATATGCATGTCTTGCTAATCTTGAGAAGAACTGAACCTTTTCTCAGAAAAACGTTCTTCAAATACCTTTAACACACATAGTTTAAATATTACTAAAATTCTTACTGCGTGTTGTTATTGCTAAAGTTCTGTAAGGTATCTTTGAAAGAATTTCACGTATATTCGAAAACAACAGCTACAATAACTCAGTTTAATTTAAGAGATAAAGTAAGAAGCGAAATGTTTAAATAAACATAACAAACAAAGAGAGTAAGAGTTGACTTGTTACTAAAACAAAACCCAAACCTGAGAAAAGCGATGCCACAGCTGCGATTAGAAATGATAGAACGACCCCTGGTCCAGCAACATTTCTGGCCACCATTCCAGAGACTAGATACATTCCTGTTCCTACGCAGCTTCCCACTCCAAGGGAAGTAAGATCTAACGTGGTTAAACATTTCTGAAAGAAGATTATATATTTATACCTACTTGACCATTTCTTTGTGAGTTTACTCATATCTTTCGCTTGAAGACATTCATAAAATATTTAACAGTAAAGTTATGATTCTTTTAAAGGAAGTCATTGACTTTAAAGAGGAAATCAATAGAACGTTTAACAGGTTTCAGAACCTCAACTTTAAAATTCTCGCTGCTAATTTGAGGAAAGTACAAGACGAATTTTTACTTTGAATACGATGCGAGGCGAGGAAAACGGATTTTTTTTCAAATTCTAAATTTATCGTTTATTTCCGTAATAAGAAGACCGATGTTGTTGTTGTTTTTGAATTCGCACAAAGCTACTCGAGGGCTATCTGTGCTAGCCGTCACTAATTTAGCAGTGTAAGACTAGAGGGAAGGCAGCTAGTCATCACCACCCACCGCCAACTCTTGGGCTACTCTTTTACCAACGAATAGTGGGATTGACCGTCACATTATACACCCCCACGGCTGGGAGGGCGAGCATGTTTAGCGCGACGGGGGCGCGAAAAGAAGACCGAAAGACAGAATATTACTTAATATGTAGCGTCTGGTACCAAATTTGAATTATTAAGATAAATAATTTTTAGTGTAATGTTGTGATATTTTTCAGGTGTACCAATTTCCTTCCATTAAAAGCAATTGTTTTGGATCCGTAGAATAAAAGAAACTAGATAATTCTGGAACCTCATAAGAACAAATATATAACCTATTTCGGTTGAAAATATAGCATTATATTAGGAAAGTAATAATGTTATACTTCGCCAGGACGTGTACACTATCTTTGTATTTGATAGTCGTTACTATTGAAACATGAAAAATTGTACGCTCAAGGTATCACTTTGACTTACCAGTGGAAAATGTAACTGAATTCTTTCACTCAGTCGTTCTACAATGAACTGAGAACACTGTGTTAAAAGGATTTTGAATACGTAGATTAATAAGTCGTGTAACAGCCACAACAGATATGAAGTCACAAAAAATAAAATGTGTCAGAACAGAATTTTTGGTATTCGCAGGTAAGATGATGCTCGCGAAATTTTGAATTTTTTAATTTTGCGCAAAGCTACTCGAGGATTATTTGCGCTAGCCGTCCCTAATTTAGCAGTGTACGACTAGAGGGAAGGCAGCTAGTCATCACCACCCACCGCCAACTCTTGGGCTACTCTTTTACCAACGAATAGTGGGATTGATCGTCACATTATAACGCCCCCACGGGTGGGAGGGCGAGCATGCGACCCTCGGATTACGAGTCGAACTCCTTAACACACTTGGCCCTGCCGGGCCGCTCGCGAAAAGTTATCAGTTAATCAAATTGAAACAAAAAAGATTATGGAGGCACCGTAACCGTCCACAACGAGACCTGCAACATGTAGAATACACGGCACAAAGGTTAGTAGCAGACTCTGTCGACATGTCTCAGGAAACAGAATAAGAAGTAATTTTAGTGACGTGAATTAATTATATGACGTATCTGTTGAGCCAATACATATTTGAAGAAGCTACCGAATGAAACAGGTATTCGCGTTATTCCATACAAATGGAACACCTACTGATTTCTGTTCAAGTGGGTGCTGAGAAGTTGTCACTCTCGTACATTAGATGATTTATGGAAAGATTGCAGTGAGGAGATTGTGCTTTAGACAGGACAGTCTTACGACAGAGTATATTGAAATATATAAAGGGCTGTAGAGCTATTTTCAAGAAGTATTGTCGTTAGCCAGAACATGAGCGGCAACCTGTACTATTATGACTTAGTAAAGCTCCAGAACCATTACATGTATAATGTGCTCAACCTCTGTTCTCCATAGATTTTTTACCCACGAGAAAGCATACGTGATAGCGTAGATAAACGACGCAGGAGAATAAGTAACTAAGGCGAAAGAAATATAGCAGCTTCCTCAAGTAACGTTTTTCTTGTTAAAATTACATGCAATACACATACAGATATTTTCGAAAAATCATGTTTAAAGGGGGAAGAATAAAAACATTGTATAACCGTATCCTACGATGACTTGTATTATAATATAGTGATACATTTGTTTTTAATTTCATGGATTATCTGCACTAGCTATCTCTGATTTTGAACTGATAGAATAACAAGAAAGAAGCAGGTGAATACCTTCCACTCTTAACTCTTGGGATACTATTTTACAAACAAAATATGGTTACATTATAACTTCCTCAGGGCTGCAAAGATGAACATGTTCGGTAATAGGATTCGAACTCGCGAACTGCAAACTGGGATTCGAACGCCCTAAACAACAAACTGTACCAAGTTCTAAGGATACGAAAACTAATCCTCGTTTTGATTTTGTATTGGATCTAACTATTTCTCATCTTAATTTTGGTATATGATTAAAAAAACACTACGACACACAGAAATGGAAATCATTTAAACTTTTTCCTTAAAACTTAAGTTCGTGTCTATTTTAGAAGATTTTTACCGTACCAAAAAATCTAATTATTAAACTATACATTAAATTTTGTATATACAGTCAAACTGGGGAACCTTAAGAGTAGTTTTATCTCACGTTTCGCAAATACCGACAGACACAAAGACCAGAAATTGATACAACACACGCTACATATACTCTTCAAAAAAAGAAACGCAAAAGG